>NC_057800.1:495336281-495636281 GCF_018294505.1 Triticum aestivum | reverse complement strand
AACCTAGTACAAATAATTTTACACTAGAGTTGAACTAGCTCTACAGGCTAGTTCAAATAATTTTACACTAAAGTTGAACTAGCTATATAACCCAGTACAAATAATTTTACACTAGGGTTGAACTAGCTCTATAACCTAGTACAAATAATTTTAGTAGCTCCAAAACCTAGTACAAATAATTTTACACTAGAGTTGAACTAGCTCTATAAACTAGTACAAATAATTTTACAGTAGAGTTGAACTAGCTCTACAAGCTTGTTCAAATAATTTTACACTAGTGTTCAACTAGCTCTACAGGCTAGTATAAATAATTTCACACTAGAGTTGAACTAGCTCTATAACCTAGTACATTTAATTTTACACTAGAGTTGAACTAGCTCTATAACCTAGTACAAATAATTTTACACTAGAGTTGAACTATCTCTACAGGCTAGGTCAAATAATTTTACACTAGAGTTGAACTAGTTCTATAACCTAGTTCAAATAATTTTACACTAGAGTTGAACAATCACTATAACCTAGTACAAATAATTTTACACCAGAGTTGAACGAGCTCTACAAGCTAGTGCAAATAATATTACACTAGAGTTGAACTAGCTCTACAGGCTAGTTCAAAATTTTTTGCAATAGTGTTGAACTAGCTCAACAAGCTAGTTTAAATAATTTTACACTAGAGTTGAACTAGCTCTATAACATAGTACAAATAATTTTACACTAGAGTTGAACTAGCTCTAGAAGCTTGTTCAAATAATTTTACACTAGAGTTGAACTAGCTCTACACGCTAATCAAATAATTTTACACTAGAGTTTAACTAGCTGTATAACCTAGTACAAATAATTTTACACAAGAAATGAACTAGCTCCATAACCTAGTACAAATAATTTTGCACTAAGTTGAACTAGCTCTACAAGCTAGTTCAAATAATTTAACACTAGAGTTGAACTAGCTCTACAGCCTACAAGCTAGTTCATATAGTTTTACACTAGTGTTGAACTAGCTCTACAAGCTAGTTTAAATAATTTTACACTAGATTTGAACTAGCTCTATAACCTAATACAAATAATTTTACACTAGAGTTGAACTAGCTCTACAAGCTATGTCAAATAATTTTGCACTAGAGTTGAACTAGTTGTATAACCTATTACAAATAATTTTACACTAGAGTTGAACTAGCTCTATAACCTAGTACAAATAATATTACACTAGAGTTGAACTAGATCTGTAACCTAGTACAAATAATTTTACACTAGAGTTGAACTAGCTCTACATGTTAGGTCAATAAATTTTACACTAGAGTTGAACTAGCTCTATAACCTAGTTCAAATAATCTTACACTAGAGTTGAACTAGCACTATAACATAGTATAAATAATTTTACACCAGAGTTGAACTATCTCTACAAGCTAGTGCAAATAATTTTACACTAGAGTTAAACTAGCTCTATAACCTAGTACAAAGAATTTTACACTAGAGTTGAACTAGCTCTATAACCTAGCACAAATAATTTTACACTAAAGTTGAACTAGCTCTATACCCTAATACAAATAATTTTACTAGCTCTATAACCTAGTACAAATAATTTTACACTAGAGTTGAACTAGCTCTATAAACTAGTACAAATAATTTTACACTAGAGTTGAACTAGCTCTACAAGCTTGTTCAAATAATTTTACACTAGTGTTCAACTAGCTCTACAGGCTAGTATAAATAATTTCACACTAGAGTTGAACTAGCTCTATAACCTAGTACATTTAATTTTACACTAGAGTTGAACTAGCTCTATAACCTAGTATAAATAATTTTACACTAGAGTTGAAGTAGCTCTACAAGCTAGTTCAAATAATTTTACACTAGAGTTGAAATAGCTCTATAACCTAGTACAAATAATTTTACACTAAAGTTTAACTAGCACTACAGGCTAGTTCAAATAATTTTACACTAGAGTTGATCTAGCTCTACAAGCTATTTCAAATAATTTTACACTAGAGTTGAACTAGCCCTATAACCTAGTACAAACAACTTTACACTAGAGCTGAACTAGCTCTACAAGCTAGTTCAAATAATTTTACACTAAGTTCAACTAGCTCTATAGGCTAGTTCAAACAGTTTTACACTAGAGTTGAACTAGCTCTATAACCTAGTACAAAGACTTTTACACTAGAGTTGAACTAGCTCTATTACCTAGCACAAATAATTTTACACTAGAGCTGAACTAGCTCTATAACCTAGTACAAATAATTTTACACTAGAGTTGAACTGGCTCTATAACCTAGTACACATAATTTTACACTAGAGTTGAACTAGCTCTATAACGCAATACAAATAATTTTACACTAGAGTTGAAGTAGCTCTACAAGCTAGTTCATATAATTTTACACTAGAGTTGAAATAGCTCTATAATCTAGTACAAATAATTTTACACTAAAGTTGAACTAGCTCTACAGGCTAGTTCAAATAATTTTACACTAGAGTTGAACTAGCTCCATAACGTAGTACAAATAATTTTACAATTGAGTTGAACTAGCTCTACAAGCTAGTTCAAATAATTTTACACTAGGGTTGAACTAGCTCTACAAGCTATTTCAAATAATTTTACACTAGAGTTGAACTAGCTCTATAACCTAGTACAAACAATTTTACACTAGAGCTGAACTAGCTCTACAAGCTAGTTCAAATAATTTTACACTAATTTCAACTAGCTCTATAGGCTAGTTCAAATAGTTTTACACTAGAGTTGAACTAGCTCTTTAACCTAGTACAAATAATTGTACACTAGCGTTGAACTAGCTCTATAACATAGTACAAATAATTTTACACTAGAGTTGAACTAGCTCTAGAAACTAGTTCAAATAATTTTACACAAGAGTTGAACTAGCTCTACACGCTAATCAAATAATTTTACACTAGAGTTTAACTAGCTCTATAACCTAGTACAAATAAGTTTACACAAGAAATGAACTAGCTCTATAACGTAGTACAAATAATTTTACACTAAGTTGAACTAGCTCTACAAGCTAGTTCAAATAATTTAACACTAGAGTTGAACTAGCTCTAGAGCCTACAAGCTAGTTCAAATAGTTTTACACTAGTGTTGAACTAGCTCTACAAGCTAGTTTAAATAATTTTACACTAGAGTTGAACTAGCTCTATAACATAGTACAAATAATTTTACACTAGAGTTGAACTAGCTCTAGAAGCTTGTTCAAATAATTTTACACTAGAGTTGAACTAGCTCTACACGCTAATCAAATAATTTTACACTAGAGTTTACCTAGCTGTATAACCTAGTACAAATAATTTTACACAAGAAATGAACTAGCTCCATGTCGGGGGCGGTGCTGATTCCACCGACACCTATGGGGACAGGGCCCCTTTCGGTTCGGTGGGGGGCGGAGAGCGCACAAAGAGCGGATCGAGGCGGTACACACGGGCGATTTTACCCAGCTTCGGGCCGCACGGATGCATAAAACCCTACTGCTGCTTGTTTGTGTATATTGGATTCTTGCTCAGGAGCGATGGACGCTGCCAGACTGAGCGTGAGAGTATTCCTGGTGTTGAATGAGCCAACTGGCCGAACCTCTGAACCCTTTCTACGTTGCGCTTGGGCCTCCTTTTATACTCTCAAGGGGTCACCGACAGGGGGCAACGTAGACAAGAAGGGTAAAAATGGAAAAGGATGCGGTAGGTGCAGCTACCGCTACTATGGATACAGTGCACCCTACCTAACTCTGATGGCAGGGGACAAGGACATTAAATGCCTGTCTGAGTCTCCTAAACAGTGCAAAAAGTGACCGTTTGGAGCGCCACCGTTTGCCACGATCGGCTTCTCTTCATCTCCGCTTGCCACCACGTACCCCTAGCTGCACGGCCTCCTGCCAGGTGTGCTTGGGAGAGTCCTAGAGCAACACGTTAGCAGGTGTGCTGGAGCGCGGGCACGAAGTGGGAGTTTCCCGCGGCAAGCTCCTTGCCGCGGCCATCGTCTTGTCATGTCCGGAAGCTTGTCGCTCACCGAATCTTGCCGGGACGCAGGGCGCGTCACGGCAAGCTTTCTTGGTATGCCTTGAGTGGTCTTCCCGGCAAGCTCCTCTTGCCGGGGTCTTGTCTCTTCCCGGCAAGATCCTCTTGCCGGGGCCTTGGTTGGCCTTCCCGGCAAGCTCCTCTTGTCGGGGCCTTGGTTGGCCTTCCCGGCAAGCTCCTCTTGCCGGGGCCTTGGTTGGCCTTCCCGGCAAGCTCCTCTTGCCGGGGTCTTGGTTTGAGTACTTTGTTCTTGAATGGTCTTCAAGGGAACCACGGACGGTCTTGGCGGTCACCCGGCAAGCCTTGCCACGGGGCGCTGCAACTGCCCGTGCACGAGTCCGGGATACTAGGGTACCCCTACTCTAGTACACCGACAGGAGCCCCCGGGCCTGGGCCATACACGGTGCCGAGCGCTGTTGGGCCAGGCCCAAAACAGTGCACGGGCACGCGCGGCCTTGGTCACGCCGAATCTAACTCCCCTCCCACCGCGCACGCCCAGAGCGGCACGCGTCAAACGCAGCGTCGTGGGTGAGATCGTGGGTGGCGTGCGTGGGGCTAAGCCCCCCGAGCATACGTCAGGCCACGATGATGGGGACGGTTCACGCCCTCCTCCCTAAACGGAAGTAGGTGTGGGGGCGTGGTGCATTAACTGGACGGGGCCGGTGCGCGGTTTTCGGGACGTCCACTCCCCGCGTTCACGGGGCGGAGCGAGGCCGCCTCATCTGTCGCCTTGGTTCTGCATCCCCGCCACGCGGCTCCCATGCGCTTGGGGTCACGGACGGTGGAGTGGGAAACTGGGCCGTCGCGAGCGGGTTGGCCCCGACTCCCTGCCCTTCCCGTGCCTTGATTCACTGAGCGGGGCGACCGAGCCCCCACCTCGCTCCTTTATAAAGAGCGGGATGGGAGCACAGAAACCCGCACTCTCTCATCTTCTCCTTTCTTCAGCTTCTGCTCCCCTTTCTCTCATCCGCCATGGAGAAAGGGAACCCAGGCCCTTCATCGGTGGCGGCGAGGGTCGCCGCCAGACAGCGCATCTCTCCCTCTTCCGCGCCCGTGGTGGCAGAGCCAGCCATAAGGGGAAGAGGGAGGGGGCGAGGTCGCGGACGAGGTCGAGGACGAGGTCCAGGCACTCGGGGAAGAGGCGGACGGGGTGGCGCGTCAGCTTCACCTCCGCCGGCGGCTCCTTGTTTCATCCCTTTGCTGCCGCGACTACGACCAAACTTGGCCCCGAGAACGAGCCCCAGGGCCTAGAGTCGAGGGAGCACGGCAGTTTCCGGGAAGAAACGTGGTTTCGCATTCCCCAGTCCATAAGAGGATGCATGATGAGGGATGAAAGACTTATCTGACATTGCAGCCCCCGGCAACTCTGGTTTGCCGTGGACGATTCTTGGCACTCACAGCCCCCAGCGATACTGGCTTGCCGGGAAGGCTTTTATCTTCAGCAGAGAACTTTGACGTTCTCGATGCCAGCTTCCGGTAAGCTTGTCGCCAGGAAGGCTTTTACCTTCAGCAGAGAACTTTGACGTTCTCGATGCCAGCTTCCGGCAAGCTTGTTGCTAGGAAGGCTTTTATTTTCAGCAGAGAACTTTGACGTTCTCGATGCCGGCTTCCGGCAAGCTGGTCGCCAGGAAGGCTTTTGTCTTCAGCAGAGAACTTTGACGTTCTCGATGCCAGCTTCCGGGAGGCTGGTTGCCAGGAAGACTTTTACCTTCAGCAGAGAACTTTGACGTTCTCGATGCCGGCTTCCGGCAAGCTCGTTGCCCAGAAGACTTTTACCTTCAGCAGAGAACTTTGACGTTCTCGATGCCGGCTTCCGGCAAGCTCGTTGCCAGGAAGACTTTTACCTTCAGCAGAGAACTTTGACGTTCTCGATGCCGGCTTCCGGCAAGCTCGTTGCCAGGAAGACTGTTACCTTCAGCAGAGAACTTTGACGTTCTCGATGCCGGCTTCCGGCAAGCTCGTTGCCAGGAAGACTTTTACCTTCAGCAGAGAACTTTGACGTTCTCGATGCCGGCTTCCGGCAGGCTCGTTGCCAGGAAGACTTTTACCTTCAGCAGAGAACTTTGACGTTCTCGATGCCGGCTTCCGGCAAGCTTTGTTGCCAGGAAGGCTTTTATCTTCAGCAGAGAACTTTGACGTTCTCGATGCCGGCTTCCGGCAAGCTCGTTGCCAGGAAGGCTTTTGGCGAAGAACTTCGTTGTTCTTGACACCGGCCCCCGGCAAGATCGTTGCCGGAAAGGCTTATGGCGAAGAACTTCGTCGTTCTTGACACCGGCTCCCGGCAAGATCGTTGTCGGAAAGGCTTATGGCGAAGAACTTCGTCGTTCTTGACGCCGGCTCCCGGCAAGATCGTTGCCGGAAAGGCTTATGGTGAAGAACTTCGTCGTTCTTGACGCCGGCTCCTGGTAAGATCGTTGCCGGAAAGGCTTATGGTGAAGAACTTCGTCGTTCTTGACGCCGGCTCCCGGCAAGATCGTTGCCGGAAAGGCTTATCCCTTTGCCGCTTCTGCGGAGCCGGGCTCCAAGGAGCCCCAACCCAGCGCCTACTTGAAGGCCGATGACGGTATCTTCATCAAGCTACCCTGGGCGTCGAGCTCCAGGGCGCCGGTCGAGGGGGAAACTTTTGATGAGGAGGTGCTCACCTCCGCCGGACTGTCGTTGGTCGACGCGCCCGGCAGCAGCAGTGGCAAGCCTGAGGAGGAGCAGCTGCTGCGGAAGCTGCTGTCACTCTACCGCGCCCGGCAAGCCAAGCTGGCTTCCCGGGAAGCGCTTGTCGCGAAGGCGGGAGTTAACATGGAGAAGCGCACGGAGGAGCTCCGGGGCCACAATCAAGAGGCTCTCCGGTCCCTGGCACAGGAGCGGGAGCGACTCGACGAGGAGCGCACGACCTTCCTTCTCGAGAAGGCCGAAGCTGAGGAGGAGCAAAGGCTGACCGCCGAGAAGCAGTCCACGCGAGAAGGAGAATTAGTGCAGCGGAAAGCCAACCTCGACAGCTACGAGGAGGAGCTTGCCGAGCATGAGCAAGCACTTGGCGGGGTGCTCAAGGAAGCAAAGGACGCTGCGGCAATCGCAGAGGCCGCCAAGAAAGAGCTGGAGGAGAAGGTGGCGCAGCTGGAGGCCAACATTGGGAAGAGCGGCGAGGAGCTTGCCGCGCTCAAGCGTGAGCGTGAGAAGGATGCTGCCGCCCACGGTGAGCTGCAAGGTCTTCTCGCGGAGAGGGGCAAGGAGCTCAGCACCGCCAAGGATTCCAATGCAGACCTGGAGCTGAAGCTGGCCACGCTGACGCAGACGCTGGAGGCCACCAAGGAGCGGGAGAAGACCTTGTCGGAGAAGGTCAAAGCTAACAAGGCGCTGCTGGAAAGCATCATAGTTACCCAGAACTCGTTCAGAGACACTGTGGAGCACTGGACCGAGGGTCTGGTGAATATTGCCGCAGTCATCAACGAGGAGCTGGCACAGCTGGGGATGGAGGACTTTGGGTATCCCTCCGACGAGAATCTCCAACCCAGCGCCAAGCTCAGCCTGTTCTTCAAGGGCGTGGCGACGGCACTCCAGCGGCTCCGGGAAAGGATCCCAAAGCAGCTGGCCGACGAGTCGCGCAAAATCTGCGCCGGGGTTCTCCAGAAGGTGCTGATGAAGGTGGCCTTCCGCAATCCAGGCCTCAGCTTCACCAACGTCCTCAAGTCCTTGCCGCCAGACGCCGGTCGGGACGCACTAAAGGCCCTTGTCGCACCCATTGTGGACAAGGTGAGCGAGATCAAGAGGGTCGAGGGCGGACGCGTAGACTAGGCCGCCCATTTCTTCTTTTCCCTTGTCGCTGCTAATCATGTTATGAAAACATTCTGTTAGAGCTGCGACAAGTTATCTTGTAATATAACTTTATTTCTGTTATCAATTGCTATGTTATTTCCTCTACTAGATTCCTTCCTTTGTATATTTTTACCCTACGCTTCTAGGGAACTTGTCGGCGCAGGCACCCGAGCCGCGAGCGCTGAGTGCGGAACTTCAGCAGCCTGCTGGCGGCGCTGCTTCCGACAAGAAACCTTGTTGCGACTAGATGCAGCACACTTAAGTTGTTGAGTGGACTCGAAACAAAGTAAGGGCGCAACTAGCCACGAGTTGGTTCCTCCGCGCACAGGTTTTCCATACAAAGCAGGGTCGTTCGAGGAAGATAACTCAAAAATTTAAAAACTGATTGCTCAAAACTTTGGCAACTTAGCTTTTCTGTCGTTTGCTTCCCGGCAAGGTAGAACTTTGCTTGAACGACGCCTGGTCCATACCACAATCTTCTCCTTCCCCCCGGCAAACATGTGTGCGAGGGAATCTTCTTTTCCTTTGTTAAAAAAGAAGAAAGAAGAGAAAATAATGATATGGAGCCCTTCGGCTCGTTATTGCTTACCGGATGTAGGCGCTGCACAAAGTGTCAGATAATACATGCAAGAAAGAAACTAATGCATGAAATGGACAAGTTGTGCGGAGCACATGTGGTTTTACTTATGCACGGGATCTGCGCCCGGCTTTGTACAAAGGATTACATGCAACAGCGGCAAGACTTGTACAAAAGGTGGTTGCCAAAACGGGGTTCCGGCAACCGCGCCCTACGGGAAAAACTTACGAAGATGTGCTATGTTCCAGGAGTTGCTCACCGGAATGCCATCTTCGGTCTCAAGGCGGACAGCGCCGGGTCAAAGAAAGAATGACGTAGATAGGAAGGAGCGAGCCGAGCCCCAAGGATAATGAATTGGTATGCCGGGTGCTTACTTGAGCCTTGTGACTCGTCTCACCCGGTAAGGGCCTTCCCACTTCGGCGTTAACTTGTTGGAATTCTTGGTGGACTGAACGCGCCGAATAACAAGGTCGCCTTCCTTGAAGCTTCTGGCCTTAACTTTATGGCTATGGTAGCTGCGCAAAGCTTGCTGGTATAGAGCAGCTCGTACAGCAGCCTGAAGACAATCTTCCTCAAGGAGCAGCGCGTCGTCTTGTCGCAGCTGTTCTTGCTCAAGCTCATCATAAGCGAGCACTCGAGGCGATCCGTATACGAGTTTCGTGGGGAGAACTGCTTCTGCTCCATAGACTAGAGCAAAAGGCGTCTGGCCAGTGGTTCGATTTGGCGTCGTTCTGATCGACCAAAGAACCAGTGGCAGCTCCTCGATCCAGTCTCTTCCGCACTTGCGCAGCCTGTCGAAAGTTCTGGTCTTGAGCCCGCGCAGCACTTCAGCATTTGCCCTCTCTGCTTGACCGTTGCTTCTTGGATGAGCAACAGAAGCGAAGCAGACCTTGGCGCCAAGGTCTTGGACATACTGCATGAAGGTGCGGCTCGTGAATTGCGTGCCGTTGTCGGTGATGATCCTGTTAGGGATCCCGAAACGGCAAACAATTGACCTGAAGAACTTGACTGTTGACTGTGTTGTCACCTTCCTCACTGGCTGCACTTCCGGCCACTTTGTGAACTTGTCGATTGCGACGTACAAGTACTCAAAGCCCCCGACAGCTCGGGGGAAAGGGCCGAGGATATTGAGCCCCCAGACCGAAAATGGCCAGGATAAATGGATCATCTGGAGAGCTTGAGCTGGCTGGTATATCTGTTTGGAGTGGAACTGGCACGCTTCACACTTGGTTACTTGTGCAGTTGCATCCTGGAGGGCTGTCGGCCAAAAGAAACCTTGCCAGAAAGCTTTGCCGGCAAGTGCTCTTGCGCCAATGTGGTGGCCACATATGCCTCCATGTATCTCCGCCAACAGCTTTTGTCCATCTTCCCGGCAAATACACTTCAATTTCACACCGTTGAGTCTTCTTCTGTACAGTATGCTATCGACAAACTGGTACATACTTGACTGCCGGGCTACTTTTTCTGCTTCTTCTTGCTCTTCGGGAAGTTCTCCTGTCTGAAGGAAATGGACAATCTGTTGTGCCCATGCTGGAGCTTGAGGCTCGACAACAAGGACTAAAGGCACATCTGCTGCTGCGGGAACATCCGCTTCTACGGCAAGGACTTGCGGCCCTGCCGGAGCTTGATGTTCCCCGACAAGTTTGCCGGAGCAAAACTTGTCGGGAGCGTCTGCTTCAACGGAACAAACCATAAGGCTTGCTGGAGCAGACTGCCCCTCAGCATCCTTGGTGTTGATCTTGGGGACTTTCTTGGCGGCGGCTTCGGGGAGCTCTGCCGGAAAGTAGTCACCAGAAACCAACTTCCTCTTCTTGCTTTGTCCAGTTGATGGTGTTACGGATGGTTGAGTCAACTTGAGCACAAAGATCCCCGGTTCCACAGGTAACTTTAGTGCGGCACACTTTGACAGGCCATCAGCAATGTCATTCTGAGCTCTTGGGATATGCTCCATCTGTAGGCCGTCAAAGTGCTCTTCTAGCTTCCTCACTTCATAAACATATGCTTCCATCAACGGACTCTGGTAGTTCTTGTTCACTTGGCGGACGACAAGCTGTGAGTCACCCCTGACAATGAGCTTCTTGATCCCAAGGTCTGCTGCGATTCTGAGACCGGCAAGCAATCCTTCATACTCTGCAGTATTGTTGGTTGCTTGCTCCTTGGGAAAGTGCATCTGGACTACGTACTTGAGGTGTTCTCCGGTGGGCGCGACAAGCAGCACGCGCGCATCGGCGCCTTGCAGCGAGAAGGCACCATCAAAGTACATCAGCCACTCTCTGCTTGCCTCTTTGACGGGGATGCTCGTCTCTGAAATTTCTTCATCTGGGGTTGGCGTCCATTCTGCTATGAACTCTGCCAATGCTCTGCTTTGGATTGTTGAAGTGCTCTCAAACTTGAGGCCAAAGCTTGACAGTTCCAGCGCCCACTCGACAATCCTGCCTGTTGCTTCTGGATTTTGCAGTATCTTCTTCAGCGAAAAGCGAGTGACGACTGTGATCTCATGTGCTTGGAAGTAATGGCGCAGCTTTCTCGAGGCCATGAGGAGGCCGAAAAGCAACTTCTGCACACCAGAGTACCTTGATCTAGCCCCCTGTAGAAGGGAACTGACAAAATAAACTGGACGCTGCACCATTCTCTTCTGCATCTTATCATGCTCCTGCGCAGATCCATCTTTGTCGGGACCAGAGCTTGTCGGCGAAGCCCCCTGCTTGTCGCTGGATGCATCTGCCGTGGTTGCTAGCTCATCATCTGCCTCCCTGTCCGCCACTAACGCAGCACTAACCACTTGATTGGTTGCCGCTATATACAGCAGCAACTTCTCTTGCGGCTTAGGTGCGACAAGTATTGGAGTGGAGGACAGGTATCTCTTCAAGTCCTGCAGCGCAGCCTCCGCCTCCGGAGTCCATTTCATTGGACCTGCCTTTTTCAAAATTTTGAAAAATGGCAGGGCGCGCTCAGCAGATCTAGAGATAAACCTGCTGAGAGCAGCCACGCAACCGGCAAGCCTTCGTACATCCTTGACGCGCTTTGGTGCTTCGATCTGCTCAATGGCCTTGATCTTGTCGGGATTGGCTTCAATTCCCCGCTGAGACACGAAGAACCCGAGAAGCTTGCCGGAAGGGACTCCAAACACGCACTTCTCGGGGTTAAGCTTGAGGTTGATCTTGCGCAGATTTGCAAATGTCTCGTCTAAATCTTGAATCAGGGTCGCCCTGTTCTTGCTCTTGACCACTATGTCATCCATGTAGGCTTCCACATTTCTGTGCATCTGCGGCTCAAAAGCGTGGTGGACTACCCTTGCGAATGTTGAACCAGCATTCTTCAAACCGAAAGGCATCCGTACGAAGCAGTACGTGCCACACGGGGTGATAAATGCGGTTTTCTCTTCATCCTCTTCTGCCATGAAGATCTGATGGTATCCTGAGTATGCATCAAGAAATGAAAGCAAATCACATCCGGCTGTGGAGTCAACAATCTGGTCAATGCGCGGCAAGGGAAATGGGTCTTTGGGACAAGCTTTATTAACATCAGTGAAGTCAATACAAAGCCTCCATTTCCCGTTAGCCTTGCGCACGACAACAGGATTGGCCAACCACGTGGGATGGAGCACTCCTCTGACAAGGCCTGCTGCTTCCAACTTCTTGATTTCTTCTGCGATGAATTCTTGGCGCTCCACTGCCTGTTTCCTGACTTTCTGCTTGACGGGCCGCGCATGAGGACAGACGGCAAGGTGGTGCTCAATTACTTTCCTGGGAACACCGGGGATATCAGACGGTTGCCACGCAAACACGTCGACATTCGCCCGCAGGAAAGCAACGAGCGCGCTTTCCTATTTGGGGTCAAGAGTGGCGCTGATGGTGAAGGTACCACCAGCGCCGTCCTCCTTGGCGGACACCTTCTTGGTCTCAGGTGGAGCTGCCATTGCCTTCTTACACTTGCCGGTGGAGCTCGATGGTGCGTCCTCGACGGTAGCGCAGCACTCCGAAGAGGTGCGCTTGCCGGAGTGGGCATCAGAGCTCTTGCCGGACTTGGTCTTCTTCT
Organism: Triticum aestivum; assembly: GCF_018294505.1. Taxonomy (NCBI): domain Eukaryota; kingdom Viridiplantae; phylum Streptophyta; class Magnoliopsida; order Poales; family Poaceae; genus Triticum; species Triticum aestivum. The sequence goes on along the minus strand of NC_057800.1, from coordinate 495,623,839 downwards.
TCCCCCCGGGAGCTTCAGCGGCAAGTGTCTTGCGTTCTGCTGCGGCTGCTGCTTCCCGGTAGATCTTGTCGGCACAGATAAGAGCATCCTTCTTGTCGCCAGGGACAGAGATGACACTTATCGGGCCTGGCATTTTCAGTACGTTGTACGCATAGTGAGAGGCTGCCATGAACTTGGCGAGTGCCGGACGGCCAAGGATTCCATTGTAAGGTAATGGAAAGTCAGCAACATCAAACGTGACCCTCTCAGTCCTGAAGTTCAGCTCGCTGCCAAATGTTACCGGCAACGTGATCTTTCCCTTCGGCTTGCTCCTTCCCGGGTTGATTCCTTGAAATGTACCGGTCTCTTCGAGCTCGCTGTCAGGGATCTGGAGTTTCTGGAGCACCGCGGAGGAGATCAGGTTCAAGCCGGCCCCGCCGTCAACTAGCATCTTAGTGACCTTGAGGTTGCGGATTGTTGGTGAAACCAACATCGGCAAGCACCCGACCGCAGTTATGCGATCAGGGTGGTCCTCAATATCAAAGATGATAGGCGTGCTGGACCATTTCAGAGGCTTGCGTGACTCGACGGGTGGTTCTGCTGCATTAACTTCCCGCACCCACTGCTTGAGCTGGCGGTGCGAGGTGTGCAGAGAAGCACCACCGTCAACGCACAGGACCTCTGTGGCTTTCTGGAACTCCTGCTCATCAGTCTCCTCATCATCCATGTCTTCATCGTCGTCGTCATCTTCATCCTTGTCGCGGCCGCGAGGAGGTCTGTCTCCTTGCCGCTGCTTGGCCTTGCCGCGGCGTCCTCCTCGGCCGGGACGTTTCTTGCCGGATCCCCCAGCACCTTCCTGGGCCTTCTCCTTGTCGCGCCGCTCGTATTCAGCTTTCTGTTGCTCAACAAGCTGCTCGACTTTCTTACAGTTCTGGAGATCATGGCCCTTGGTGCGGTGGATCTTGCAATACTGCTTGTTGGTGCCGTCCTGCTTGTCGGCGACCGCCACCTCCGCGGCAACCTCCTTGCCGGAGTCACCAGCTTTGGCTTCCTTGGCGCCACCACCGTTGCCGGACTGCTCAACAACTAGCACCTCTTTGCCTTTCCTCCTTCTGTTGTTCCGCCGCCGGTTTTTCCTTGCCGGGGCAGCATCTTCACTGTCAGATCCTCCCGCTCCTACATTCTCTCCGGGGAGTCTCCTCCCTTCCTCAGCACGTGCACACTTGTCGGCCAGTGCATATAACTCACTGACGTCCCTGATCTTGCACATCGCCATTTCCTCCCGCATCCTGCGGTTTCGCACATTCTGATGGAACGCGCTGATCACCGCGGCAGGGTGGACGTCTGGGATGTTGTGCTGCACACTGCTGAATCTCTGAATGTACTTGCGCAGGGGCTCTCCTTCCTTCTGGGCGAGCAGATGAAGATCACTCTCCTGGCCATGAGGCTTGTGTCCGCCTGTGAAGGCGCCGACAAACTGATGGCACAGATCAGCCCAAGAGGATATGGAGTTGTCCGGCAAGTGCATGAGCCAGGACCTGACGTTGGGCTTGAGCACCAGCGGGAAGTAGTTGGCAAGGATCTTGTCATCCCGTCCCCCGGCAGCCTGCACCGCAATGGTGTAAATGCTGAGGAACTCCGACGGATGCGTCTTGCCGTCGTACTTCTCCGGTACGTCTGGCTTGAAGTTCTTCGTGCTGGGCCACTGGACTTGCCGCAGCTCACGAGTGAACGCAGGGCAACCTACCGCGTACGGCAGATCGCCTGGTTCCCCTGGCGCATGCATGTCAACAGAGGGCCCAGCGCGCTTGTCGGATTGACGTCGCGCTTCTCTTCGGCGCTCGATGCGAGTTCGAGCGTCTTCTTGTTGTCGATCATGAAGAACTTGGCGCTGATCGCGACGAGCTCGTGGATCCGACGATGCAGTGGAGTCGCTGTCGAGGTGGATCCGGCGAGTCGGCGATCTTGGCCTTCGGGGTGGTGATTGCATGGTAGTTGCACCTCCACCCGTTTCGTCGCCACCGGCTCGCGCCCGGCAACCCTGCCGCGGCGGCGACGCGCTCGGCCACCGTGGAGTGTCGCCGTTGGCGTAGCCGATGAGGCTCTGAATGGTGGCCCTCCATTCGTCGATCTTGTCTGACATCAGAGGGTAATCTAGGAGCAGTTGAGCTCGCGCCAAAGCTTCTGCTGGAGTGGTGGGTGGCAGTGGCGGACGGCGCGAGGAGCGGGACGTGCTCGGACTTCTAACTATGTTAGAAGGAGCAGTATCCCGTCCAGGCGACCGTGCCCCGCTCGTGCCAGCATGCTGGCGTGCATGCTGGTCTTGAGCGCCCCGAGATCCACCAGCTTGGTCTTGGCCTATCATGCGTATGGCACTGGAAGTGCCATGACGCTGTTGGTCTTGCGCCTCCTGAGAGTGGCGTGGAACATGTACAGTCGCCGAGGTTTGTGCAGCCTTGTTCTTGGACCTGGCAGCATCATGAGCTTCCTCGTCGACGTCCATTCTTCCGCCGGCGTCCATTCCACCACCCGTTTGCTCCAACGGTGGCGGAAGTGACGTGGACGGAGCGGCTGCCGCCGAAGTCTTCTTCTTCGGTGGCATGTTGATGAAGGGAATGAAGATCTAGCTCGTGTGAACGCCGGATCAGGTTCACACAATCTCGACGCCCCCTACCTGGCGCGCCAAAGATGTCGGGGAAACTGATCCACGAACACCTATGGGGCCGGCGGACCGGGCCCCTTTCGGTTCGGCGGGGGGCGGAGATCGCACGAAGAGCAGATCGAGGCGAAGCACACGAGCAGTTTACCCAGCTTCGGAGCTCTCCGGAGAGATAACACTCCTACTGCTGCTTGTCTGGTTCTATTATCTTCTTGCTCGCGAGAGCTAAGTGTTTTCTGGCTCACGAATGAATCGAACCGAACCTCCTCTACGTTGCGCATGGGCCTCCTTTTATACGCTAAAGGGGTCACCGACAGGTGGCAACGCAGAGAAGGGTACAAATGTAAAAAGTGAGGTGGTTGGTACAGTTACTTGTACACCCTACCTAACCCTGACGGCAGGGGACAAGGGCATTAAATGCCCGTCTGAGTCGCCCAAACAGTGCAGAAAAGGACCGTTAGGGGAGCCACCGTTCGCCACGATGGCGATCTTGTCAGCTTCGCATGCCACTGCGCACCGCTGGCTGCACAGCCTCCCGCCACGCGCGCCTGGAGAGGCCCCCAGAGCGACACGTTGGTGGATGCGCTGGAGCGTGGGCACAGAGTGGCCGCCTGCCGCGGCAAGCGCCTTGCCGCTGCTGTTATCTTGTCGGGTCCGGAGGCTTGTCGCTCACCGGGCCTCGAGGTACCTTGGTTGGTCTTCCCGGCAAGCTCCTCTTGCCGGGGCCTTGTTGCCTTGCCGGAGCGCGTGGCGCGTCGCGGCGAGTTCCTTGAAGTGCCTTGGTTGGCCTTCCCGGCAAGCTCCTCTTGCCGGGGCCTTGTCTCCTGAGCTTAAATACTTTGTTCTTGAATGGCTCCAAAGGAACCATGGAGGATCTTGGTGTTAGCCCGGCAAGCCTTGCCGCGGGGTGCTGCAACTGCCCGTGCACAAGTTCGGGGTACTAGGGTACCCCTATTCTAGTACACCGACAAATAATTTTACACTAGAGTTGAACTAGCTCTACAGGCTAGTTCAAATAATTTTACACTAGATTGAACTAGCTCTATAATCTAGTACAAATAATTTTACACTAAAGTTGAACTAGCTCTACACGCTAGTTCAAATAATTTAACACTAGAGTTGAACTAGCTCTAGAGCCTACAAGCTAGTTCAAATAGTTTTACACTAGTGTTGAACTAGCTCTACAAGCTAGTTTAAATAATTTTACACTAGAGTTGAACTAGCTCTATAACCCAGTACAAATAATTTTACACTAGAGTTGAACAAGCTCTACAATCTATGTCAAATAATTTTGAACTAGAGTCGAACTAGTTGTATAACCTAGTACTAATAATTTTACACTAGAGTTGTACTACCACTATAACCTAGTACAAATAATTTTACACTAGAGTTGAACTAGCTCTACAAGCTAGTTCAAATAATTTTACACTAGAGTTAAACTAGCTTTACAGGCTAGTTCAAATAATTTTACATTAGAGTTGAACTAGCTCTATAAACTAGTACAAATAATTTTACACTAGAGTTGAACTTGATCTGTAACCTAGTACAAATTGTTTTACACTAGAGTTGAAGTAGCTCTACAGGCTAGGTCAAATAATTTTACACTAGAGTTGAACTAGTTCTATAACCTAGTACAAAGAATTTTACACTAGAGTTGAACTAGCTCTACAACCTAGCACAAATAATTTTACACTAGAGTTGAACTAGCAATATAACCCAGTACAAATAATTTTACACTAGAGTTAAACTAGCTCTATAACCTAGTACAAATAATTTTACTAGCTCTATAACCTAGTACAAATAATTTTACACTAGAGTTGAACTAGATCTATAACCTAGTACAAATAATTTTACACTAGAGTTGAACTAGCTCTATAACCTAGCACAAATAATTTTACACTAGAGTTGAACTAGCTCTATAACCTAGCACAAATAATTTTACACTAGAGCTGAACAAGCTCTATAACCTAGTACAAATAATTTTACACTAGAGTTGAACTAGCTCTATAACCTAGTACAAATAATTTTACACTAGAGTTGAACTAGCTCTATAACCTAGTACAAATAATTTAACACTAGAGTTGAAGTAGCTCTACAAGCTAGTTCAAATAATTTTACACTAGAGTTGAAATAGCTCTATAACCTAGTACAAATAATTTTAAAATAAAGTTGAACTAGATCTACAGGCTAGTTCAAATAATTTAACACTAGAGTTGAACTAGCTCCATAACCTAGTACAAATAATTTTACAATTGAGTTGAACTAGCTCTACAAGCTAGTTCAACTAATTTTACACTAGAGTTTCACTAGCTCTACAAGCTATTTCAAATCATTTTACACTAGAGTTGAACGAGCTCTATAACCTAGTACAAACAATTTTACACTATAGTTGAACTAGCTCTACAAGCTAGTTCAAATAATTTTACACTAAGTTCAACTAGCTCTATAGGCTAGTTCAAACAGTTTTACACTAGAGTTGAACTAGATCTATAACCTAGTACAAATAATTTTACACTAGAGTTGAACTAGCTCTATAACCTAGTACAAATAATTTTACACTAAATTGAACTAGCTCTACAAGCTAGTTCAAATAATTTAGCACTATAGTTGAACTAGCTCTACAGTCTACAAGCTAGTTCAAATAGTTTTACACTAGTGTTGAACTAGCTCTACAAGCTAGTTTAAATAATTTTACACTAGAGTTAAACTAGCTCTATAACCTAGTACAAATAATTTTACACTAGAGTTGAACTAGCTCTACAAGCTATGTTAAATAATTTTGCACTAGACTCGAACTAGTTGTATAACCTAGTACTTATAATTTTACACTAGAGTTGAACTAGCATTATAACCTAGAACAAATAATTTTACACTAGAGTTAAACTAGCTCTACAGGCTAGTTTAAATAATTTTACACTAGAGTTGAACTAGCTCTATAACCTAGTACAAATAATTTTACACTAGAGTTGAACTAGCTCTACAGGCTAGGTCAAATAATTTTACACTAGAGTTGAACTTGCTCTATAACCTAGTTCAAATAGTTTTACACTAGAGTTGAACAAGAACTATAACCTAGTACAATTAATTTTACACCAGAGTTGAAGTAGCTCTACCAGCTAGTGCAAATAATTTTACACTAGAGTTGAACTAGCTCTATAGGCTAGTTTAAATAATTTTACACTAGAGTTGAACTAGCTCTATAACATAGTATAAATAATTTTACACTGGAGTTGAACTAGCTCTAGAAACTAGTTCAAATAATTTTACACAAGAGTTGAACTACCTCTACACGCTAATTAAATAATTTTACACTAGAGTTTAACTAGCTTTATAACCTAGTACAAATAAGTTTACACAAGAAATGAACTACCTCTATAACCTAGTACAAATAATTTTACACTAAGTTGAACTAGCTCTACAAGCTAGTTCAAATAATTTAACACTAGAGTTGAACTAGCTCTAGAGCCTACAAGCTAGTTCAAATAGTTTTACACTAGTGTTGAACTAGCTCTACAAGCTAGTTTAAATAATTTTACACTAGAGTTGAACTAGCTCTATAACCTAGTACAAATAATTTTACACTAGAGTTGAACTAGCTCTACAAGCTATGTCAAATAATTTTGCACTAGACTCGAACTAGTTGTATAACCTAGTACTTATAATTTTACACTAGAGTTGAACAAGCACTATAACCTAGTACAAATAATTTGACACCAAAGTTGAACTAGCTCTACAATCTAGTGCAAATAATTTTACACTAGAGCTGAACTAGCTCTACAGGCTAGTTTAAATAGCTTTGCACAAGTGTTGAACTAGCTCAACAAGCTAGTTTAAATAATTATACACTAGAGTTGAACTAGCTCTATTACATTGTACAAACAATTTTACACTAGAGTTGAACTAGCTCTAGAAGCTAGTTCAAACAATTTTACACTAGAGTTGAACTAGCTCTACACGCTAGTTCAAATAATTTTGCACTAGAGTCGAACTAGTTGTATAACCTAGTACTAATAATTTTACAATAGAGTTGAACTAGCACTATAACCTAGTACAAATAATTTTACACTAGAGTTGAACTAGATCTATAACCCAGTACAAATAATTTTACACTAGAGTTGGACAAGCTCGATAACCTAATACAAATAATTTTACACTAGAGTTGAACTAGCTCTACAAGCTAGTTCAAATAATTTTACACTAGAGTTAAACTAGCTCTATAGGCTAGTTCAAATAATTTTACACTAGAGTTGGACTAGCTCTACAAGCTAGTTCAAATAGGTTTACATTAGTGTTCAACTAGCTCTACAAGCCAGTTTAAATAATTTTACACTATAGTTGAACTAGCTCTATAACCTAGTATAAATAATTTTACACTAGAGTTGAACTAGCTCTATTACCTATTACAAATAATTTTACACTAGAGTTGAAGTAGCTCTACAGGCTGGTCCAAATAATTTTACCCTAGAGTTGAACTAGCTCTATAACCTAGTACAAATAATTTTACACTAAAGTTGAACTAGCTCTATAGGCTAGCAAAATAATTTTACAATAGAGCTGAACTAGCTCAGTACAAATACTTTTACACTAGAGTTGAACTAGCTTTATAACCTCGTACAAATAATTTTACACTAGAATTGAACTAGCTCTATAACCTAGTACGAATAATTTTACACTAGAGTTGAACTAGATCTATAACCTAGTACAAATAATTTTACACTAGAGGTGAACTAGCTGTATAGGCTAGGTCAAATAATTTTACAGTAGAGCTGAACTAGCTCTATAACCTAGTTCAAATAATTTTACACTAGAGTTGAACAAGCACTATAACATAGTATAAATAATTTTATACCAGAGTTGAACTATCTCTACAAGCTAGTGCAAATAATTTTACACTAGAGTTGAACTAGCTCTACAGGCTAGTGCAAATAGTTTTGCACCAGTGTTGATCTAGCTCAACAAGCTAGTTTAAATAATTTTATACTAGAGTTAAACTAGATCTATAACATAGTACAAATAGTTTTACACTAGAGTTGAACTAGCTCTACAAGCTAGTTCAAATAATTTTACACTAGAGTTGAACTATCTTTAGAAGCTAGTTCAAATAATTTTACACTAGAGTTGAACTAGCTCTACACGGTAGTTCAGATAATTTTACACTAGAGTTTCGTTAGTTGTATAAGCAAGTACAAATAATTTTACACTAGAAATGAACTAGGTCTATAACCTAGTACAAATAATTTTACACTAGAGTTGAACTAGCTCTACACGCTAATCAAATAATTTACACTAGAGTTTAACTAGGTGTATAACCTAGTACAAATAATTTTACACAAGAAATGAACTAACTCTATAACCTTGTACAAATAATTTTACGCTAAGTTGAAGTGGCTCTACAAGCTAGTTCAAATAATTTAACACTACAGTTGAACTAGCTCTATAGAGTACAAGCTAGTTCAAATAGTTTTACACTAGTGTTGAATTAGATCTACAAGCTAGTTTAAATAATTTTACACTAGAGTTGAACTAGCTCTATAACCTAATACAAATAATTTTACACTAGAGTTGAACTAGCTTTACAAGCTATGTCAAATAATTTAGCACTACAGTTGAACTAGTTGTATAACCTAGTACAAATAATTTTAAACTAGAGTTGAACTACTTCTATAACCTAGTACAAATAATTTTACACTAGATTTGAACTAGTTCTACAACCTAGTTCAAATAATTTTACACTAGAGTTAAACTAGCTCTACAGGCTAGTTCAAATAATTTTACACTAGAGTTGAACTAGCTCTATAACCTAGTTCAAAGCATTTTACACTAGAGTTGAACTAGCTCTATAACCTAGCACAAATAATTTTACACTAGAGTTGAACTAGCTCTATAACCTAGCACAAATAATTTTACACTAGAGTTGAACTAGCTCTCTATAACCTAGTACAAATAATTTTACACTATAGTTGATCTAGCTCTATAACCTAGTACAAATAATTTTACACTAGAGTTGAACTTGCTCTATTACCTAGTACAAATAAATTTACACTAGAGTTGAGCTAGATCTATAACCTAGTACATCTAGTTTTACACTAGAGTTGAACTAGCTCTACAGGCTAGGTCAAATAATTTTACACTAGAGTTGAAGTAGCTTTATAACCTAGTTCAAATAATTTTACACTAGAGTTGGACTAGCACTATAACCTAGTACAAATAATTTTACACCAGAGTTGAACTAGCTCTACAAGCTAGTTCAAATAATTTTACACTAGAGTTGAACTAGCTCTACAGGCTAGTTCAAATAGTTTTGCACTAGCTCAACAAGCTAGTTTAAATAATTTTACACTAGCGTTGAATTAGCTCTATAACATAGTACAAATAATTTTACACTAGAGTTAAACTAGCTCTACAAGCTAGTTCAAATAATTATACACTAGAGTTGAACTAGCTCTAGAAGCTAGTTCAAATAATTTTACACTAGAGTTGAACTATCTGTACACGCTAGTTCAAATAATTTTACACTAGAGTTTAACTAGTTGTATAACCTAGTACAAATAATTTTACACTAGAGTTGAACTAGCTCTATAACCTAGTACAAATAATTTTACACTAAGTTGAACTAGCTCTACAAGCTAGTTCAAACAATTTAACACTGTAGTTGAACTAGCTCTACAACCTACAAGCTAGTTCAAATAGTTTTACACTAGTGTTGAACTAGCTCTACAAGCGAGTTAAAATAATTTTACACTAGAGTTGAACTAGCTCTATAACCTGGTACAAATAATTTTACATTAGTGTTGAACTAGCTCTACAAGTTATGTCAAATAATTTTGCACTAGAGTTGAACTAGTTGTATAACCTAGTACAAATAATTTTACACTAGAGTTGAACTACCTCTATAACCTAGTAGAAATAATTTTACACTAGAGTTGAACTAGCTCTACAAGCTAGTTGAAATAATTTTACAATAGAGTTAAACTAGCTCTACAAGCTAGTTCAAATAATTTTACAGTAGAGTTGAACTAGCTCTATAACCTAGTACAAATAATTTTACACTAGAGTTGAACTATCTCTACATGCTAGTTCAAATAATTTTATACTAGAGTTGAACTAGCTCTATAACCTAGTACAAAGAATTTTACACTAGAGTTGAACTAGCTCTATAACCTAGCACAAATAATTTTCCACTAGAGTTGAACTAGCTCTATAACCTAGTACAAATAATTTTACACTATAGTTAAACTATCTCTATAACCTAGTACAAACAATTTTATACTAGAGTTGAACTAGCTCTACAAGCTATGTCAAATAATTTTGCACTAGAGTTGAACTAGTTGTATAACCTAGTACAAATAATTTTACACTAGAGTTGAACTAGCTCTATAACGTAGTACAAATAACTTTACACTAGAGTTGAACTAGCTCTACAAGCTAGTTCAAATAATTTTACACTAGAGTTAAACTAGCTCTAAAGGCTAGTTCAAATAATTTTACACTAGATTTGAAATAGCTCTATAACCTAGTACAAATAATTTTACACTAGAGTTGAACTAGCTCTACGGGCTAGTTCAAATAATTTTACACTAGAGTTGAAATAGCTCTATAATCTAGTACAAATAATTTTACACTAGAGTTGAACTAGCTCTATACCCTAGAACAAATAATTTTACACTAGAGTTGAACTAGCTCTATGTAACACCCTGGTGTAATGATGCTACAGTAACCCCTGGGGTTTAGTTAATTATTTTGCTAAACAAGTGCTTGATCATCTTTGTCTCCTCTCTCTTTCAATTTCCAGTTGAATTCAAATTCAAATTTTGTGTGGAATTCAAAATGCTCAAACATGAAAACTAAAATGTTCATCATGTGTAAAATATTCTCCTGGTAATATTGGTGGTGATCCAGCATTTTTGCAAAATGCCTAGGTGCCCTAAAATGGCTAAAACAGAAAAGCAAAAAAAGAAAAAAGAAAAAGGGAAAGCAAATAAAAAAAGGGAAGGGGCCAGAGCCCCTGGCCTCCCCCTGGGCCTCGGCCCACCCCTCCACCCGAGTCAACTGGCCCAACAGGCCATGTGGCCCACTCCCCCTCCCCCTGTCGCTCTCCCCTCCCCCTGTTCAACCGACCGTGGGCGCGCGCTCGCGCGTCGCCGCCGAACCAGCTCGCCGTTAACGACGAGGGATAAGACCCCATACGCCTCGGGCTCCCCTGTCCCTCCCACTTGCCCTGCCACCCCCACTCGCGCCAGTCCCTATCCCCTCTCCCCGCTCGCTCCGTCGCCTCGCCTCCTTCTTAGAGCCACCACCCGAGCGCGGTCACCGCCGTCCTCCGTCGTCACCGCGGCCACAGCCACCGCCTCGCTCCGCCGTCTTGTCGTGAAGCTCCGTCGGGGTCGACTCCGTCGTCTGGTGCCCTCAGGTGGAGCTGGGAAGCACCACAGCCGCCGTTCGTCCTCGTCCCCATCTCCAGCTGCCGTCGATCCTCTTCGTCTCCGGCGCCGTCTCTGCTGCTACTAAAACTCCGAGGGCCACCATGCGTGCCGCAAAGTGAGCCCCTCTTCCCCTTCCCTCGCTCCCCTGGCCTCTCGCCCTCACGTAGCCACCGCGTCCGCCATGGCCGAGCTCAGCTCCGTCGCATAGCTCACCGCTCGTCGCCGTCGCTACGGGCCTCCTCCGGCCTCACCGCCACCACAGGAGGGCGCACCTCGCTCCGCTGGTTCGGGCGAGCCCAGCAAAGCCCGGAGCCGACGCCTATAGCTCCACCTCGTCGACCGCCCGAAAGCCGCCGCCGTCCATACTCGTCATCGCCGATGTTACCGGCCAAGTTCAGTCGTGCCTCTACCACCATTCGACGTGGCGTCGTTTGCTCGTTTGAACGCCCCCTCACGCGCGCGAAACGGCCGCCTATAGACGATTCCCGATGCCGGCCCGAGCCCTCCGCCGTGTCCGGAGGTCACCGGCGCCAAGCCGCCGGCCGCGCTGAGCTGGCACACCTAGGGCCACCCCCTAGGTCACTTCTAGTGGGGCCCCCGGCCGCCTGTTGACCAGTTGACTCGGTCAACTTTGCTGACTGGGCACTCAGTGCCACTGACACACGGGCCCCCTCCTTTTTAACCTAATTAAACATTTTCCTAAATAAACATAATTAGCTAAACTAATGAGTCACTGACTAGTGGGGTCCAGTCACTAATTATTCTGTTTAAATTAAAATGAACTGTTGTTAGCCCATTGCCAATGACAGGTGGGACCCATTGGCCAGTTTGACCAGTCAGCAGGTCTGTTGACCTGTTGATGTCATGTTGACACTCTGCTGACGTCTTAATTCATTTCTGTTAAATAATAATTCCAGAAAATACTTGAATCTTTAGAAATTCATAGAAATTAAATCGTAGCTCGGATGAAAATGTTTTCTATATGAAAGTTGCTCAGAAAAATCCAACGAATCCAAATGCGCAGTCCATTCACCTGTCACATGCCCCTAGCATGTTGAACATGGAATCGTCCCCTCTCTTTCATCTGTCTAGAATCCGCCTAACGCCGGGAATTCATCCTTGGATGTTTATTCGCCCCCCCCCGTCTGCAACATGTAGTACTACGTTAGGGCAACCCTAGCTCTGCCCGTCGTCATGTTATGCCTTGTGATGCATTGATTGCTCTGTATTTACTGTTTCTTCCCCCTCTTCTCTTCGGTAGACCCCGAGACCGATGATGCCGCTGTGATCGACTACGTCACCGACGACCTCTTCTTCTTGTCTAAGCAACCAGGCAAGCAAACCCCCCTTGAGCATTCCGATATCTCCCATTTCTTTCCCTCTGATGCTTGCATTAGAACTGCTACTGCTTTCTGTATGATCCTACTCTGATGCATGGCCTGTTTGTTGTTACCTGCTTTCATACCTTATCTGCTTATCCTAAACTGCTTAGTATAGGTTGGTTAGTGATCCATCAGTGACCCCCACCTTGTCCCAGTTGCCCCGCTTTATGTTTGATGACTCGATCAACGTGATCGACGTCCAGGCCCCGACACCGCACCCCCCCCCCCCCCCTTAGTTGTACGACTCTGTAGAGTTACCATCGAGTGCCGAGGGTGGAACCTCTTACATCACTCCTGATGAGACCTATGTAGTGTAGCTATCCGGTCGTGGTCATCGAGGGTGATTTCCTCCTTAACCACTTCCGTTACGGCTCTGTCATGCAACCCATCAAATGTGAACCTCGAGGGTGGATCCTCTTACATTCACCTTGATGACAACATCAAGTGGAATTCACCGGGGGTGATTCCTAGGGTTTTCCCCTTGGTGTTAGACACACAGTTACTATGGTTACTATGACTTTGCACTGAGCCATGTTATTAAAGACGGGTCGGCCCTGAGCGGTACCCGCGCGAGCTTAATTGCGAGTGATGTGGAGTCGGGTTGACCTGGCAGGTGCCCGCGAGATACTTATGAGGCGTGGTCGGGCATTCTTAGCCCTTGCCACAAGTACTCGAGACAGGGCAACGGGGTCACATCTTTCGTGAGTCTCTGCTTGTTACCGCGCGTTCCCAATCTACTACGATTTGGATATTTGATCCGAGGGGCCTCTGGCCTAATAGCACTAACCATCACGTGGGCATAGTATGGGCGTTCTGCGTCGTATGCATCAGTCGAAGCTTAATAGACGTCAGCGACTGAGCGGCACGCACCGGGTTAGACTGCGTAAGCACCTGCCTTGTTGAAGGAGGTAGCTAGGTCTGCTCACCGGCCGCCCACGCAACGTGCAGGAGTTCCCGGGGAGATGGCCCATGACCCCTGGGGGCATAGGTTTAGTCCGGCGTGCTGGCCTCTCTATTAAGCCTAGGTCAGGTTGCGACGTATTGTTTGGCCGAGGCCGGGCATGACCCAGGAAAGTGTGTCCGACCGGAGTTAATCGAGCGTGGTGGGTAAGTTGGTGCACCCGTGCAGGGAAGAAAACATCTATCGATAGCCTGTCCTACTGTAACGGACACTTGGAGTTGTATCTCGATCGGTACAACTAGAACTGGATACTTGAGATGAGACATGGAGATGAGACTTGGATATGATATGATAACTGGATAGTATGGCTCTGGGATTGCTTTCTCGCAGGGAGTCGAGAAAGGATCTCTGGCCGAGGTTGATAACATTACTGCTACTTTACTTTATGCTACTCGACTCCCTCCTGTTGCTGCAAGATGGTGGTTTCCAGAAGATGCTAGTCTTCGATAGGCTAGTCTTTCCCCTTCCCTTCTGGCATTCTGCAGTTTAGTCCACATATACAACCCATTCCTTTGATACAGATGCATACTTAGTTTAGATCTGATGTAAGTCTTGCAAGTACTTTGGATGAGCACTCACAGTTGCTTTGCTACTTCTTTTCCCCCCATACCCAATTGTTGCGACCAGATGACGGATCCTAGGAGCCAGACGACGCCACTGATGACTACTACTACCCGAAGGATGCTTACTACTACGTGAAGACCGCAGACGACTAGGAGTAGTTAAGAGGCTCCCAGGCAGGAGGCCTTGCCTTTTCGATCGTTGTTGCTTTTGTGCTAGCCTTCTTAAGGCAATCTTGTCTAACTTATGTCTGTACTCAGATATTGTTGCTTCCGCTGACTCTTGTGTATTCGAATGTCAGGGATATACCCCGCGGTGTAAACCGGCCGGAAGTATAACCCGACCGGACTTGGTGTTTTACTTGAGACCCGGCTGAGACTTAACGATTCACTGGCGACCCGTCTGGACCTGGCGGTTTACGATTCATTGGTAATCCGGCACGCGGGTCAGAGGAGTGACAAGACTCAATGGCCCAACGGGCGGTTCATGAAGGCCGGTTCATATTATGGTGGTCCGGTTTAAGAGGAAAGGCGTGAGGAATATTTGTCTTACAAGGAGTTAAGACCTGGACTTGTATCCGGTTTGTATTAGAGATAGACTAGTCCTAATCCTAATAGGACTACACATGTAACCCGCCCCTTCAACTTATATAAGGAGGGACAGGGCTCCCCAAAGAGGGATAAGAAGGAGAAACAATCTCTAGGGCTAGACACAAAGAGCCGGTTTACCGGCGACTCTCTTGTGATCATAATGAGACCTAGACTCAAACAGCATGTAGGGCTATTACCGAATGATGTTTCTTGGGGCCCGAAGCTGTCTAAATCTTTGTCTTGTGTTGCGTCTCTCGATTCCTCTCAACCCCTCTCAAGCTATCACATAGATGTGTTGGCCTCGCGACTAAGTCCTGACAGTAAGGACATCTGCCGTGACAAAACCATGACAGTTGACGCCCACCGTGGGGCTTGCGCCCGGTGGTGATGAGTTCTTGAAGGGATCCCTCAGGGATCGAGGAGTTTGCAAGTTTTTGGATAAAGATTTTTACAATCCATGAGGTTGAAGTCAAAGAAGATATTAGGGTTGCATGTCTGTACACCGCCGCAAGTCGCCGAGTTAATCGAAGTTTTCGTTGCGGATTCGATCCAAGCCCACTGCTTGTATCTGGATCAGAGGTTGCGATACCTATTCCAAGCAGAAGTCCAAGTCGTCGTATCCGAGATGGACCCAAAACCAGACCGGCTATTGCTGTTTAAATATAGGCTTCAAATCCTTTAGCGTGATCGCTTGTCTGCTCGTGCCTAGGATGGCCATGGGTTCTGACGCAGACACCTGCACTTTCTGTGCCTAGTACAGCTATAGCCCAGTGGTGGCAAATTATTGATTAAAGATGCGGCCTGCACCGACCTTATTCATCGACACAAGTATTTGCAGTCTCAAAAGCTCTGAATCTGAGAGACAAAAAGTACTACTTGGTCAAACGGCAGTAGAACATACGTTGGATTACATGAGTACTAATTGATGGCTTCGCACCACCGTTCGGCTTCACAGCAGTGGCCGGCTTCAACTTCTACCTCCGCCCCTGTTCCGGCCCGGACGGCCTCGGGCCGCCGCGGCCCCTGCTGAGCCGCTCCTCCTGAGTCGGCCTACCGCTCCTACCCTGCTACGCCAAGACACTCGGCCTCGGAGGCCTCTACTACTGAGCCGTCGTTGCTTCACTTCATCTCCATGGAGCCGCCGGCCACCGTCGTCATATCTGTGGTCAGCCACTGCTGCTGCCTCCACTGCCGCTGTCCTGGCTCACCTTCGTCGAAAGCCGCCAAGTTACTGTGAGCCGCCGTCTGCCTTCGCACGCAGCCATGGCCGGTTTCCCCTGCTTCGGCAACCCCAACATTGGTTTGGATTCAGAGAACCTTCTACAAGGTCTGGGATTCAGATTTAAAAGAAAAAGGAAAGAATGAGGAACTGCCAATAGTGCCAAAGCTCCGCCTCGAGCCATCCTTGCTGCACGGCCTCGCCGCCGTGGGATACTACTGTTGATTGTCTCTGGTGTGAGCCGTTCACGGTCCCCGGTTTCGCCGACTTGCCACCGAGCCGGCTTGTCCCGCTGTCATCGTCCGCCTTGTTTCATCAGCCGCCGTTGTTCAAAGGCCACTGCTGGCTCGTCCCTCCGCTTTAGCCTCAGGCTAACCTCGACGCGCCAGCCGAAGAGTCGCATCCGCCGAGTGCCACAACCCGCTTGATTCTGCCGTAGAGCCGTCGTCGAGCACCACCCCTGTCGGAGCTGCTGCGAGCCGATATCATCGCTGCCGCCATCGCCGGGCGCGCCTCTGATTGCTGCTGAGACGACGCAGCCGTGACCTAGAAACGGAGCCGGCCACAATCCAGATTCCTCCTGCGCCCACGACCTCGTTTCGAGGCGCCCATCTCCACTGCTCTGAGCCGCCAGGCCTTCCCCGCCCGCTCGCTGATGGCGCGCGACTCGTCCGCATCCGCGTCTGATCCGCCCGGTCATCTCCCCTGCACCGCGTACCTGCTATGCGTCAGACCACAATCATCGCGAGCCGTCGTGGCCTCTGCCACCTCTTCTACTGCGGTCCAAAACCGAGCTGCCTCTGTGCTGTTCCAACTAGCCAGTCTCCATGGAAGCAACCCGCTTCCTTCAAGGTTCTATCTGCGGTCCGCGCACGCACAAGCCGGCTTGCCGACCGCGTACGCTTCGCCTCGAGCATGGCTCTGCCACTCGCTGTTGCCGCAGGCCGCCGCTGCCCTTGTGCTTTACCTTTTCAGCCAGCGCCTCGCCCTGTTCGGCCTTGCTCCTCCACGGCGTACCAAGACGTTTCCATCTTCGAACCGTCGTCACCTCCGTTCTTTGCCATGCGCCATGAGCTGCCTTGAGGTTGTGCCAAGCCGCCGTAGCTGCACCGGCCTCCGTCTCCGCCGGTGGTCGCGGACGCGCCAAGAGCTACTGTACTGCCTTCACTGTCGCGCCACGAGCCAGTACGCAGTCACGTGGTGAGCGGCCCTGCTGCCCCGGCCATCGAAGTGACCTACGCCATGGTCCAGCTTTTCCCTGCTGTAAGCCGCCCCCGCCGTGTGGCTGCCAAGAGCCGCTGTACTGCCTCCGACGTCGCGCCAAGTCGCCCGCTGCCGAGTTCTTGAGCTGTTGTACTGCCTCCAACGTCGCGCCAAGTCGCCTGCACGGAGGTACAGACGTGAAAAGGTTGTGGCAGTTTGCTTGGCGGACGCTCGCGCTGTGGGATATTGTGCATTGGCTTTATTTTTTCAGTATGGTGCTGAGCATGTGAACACAGGACAGGCCAAGGGATACTGGATACTGGATCTATTTTTAATTGATGTGCTCGGACAAGCAACTCTAATGATCAGTCTGATACACTGCAAGAAAACCATTATTCAGCAGCAGTGGTAGCACTGCTATCCACATGCATCAATTACTAATGAACGTCTATTGTGCATCAAGCACATTGACTTGGATCTCAAGGGTCAATCGATATTTAAAGAAGGGGGAAAAGAAAAGGAAGACCCACATGGGTGCTAGTGCTACATTAGACGTACATCTGTTCGGCTATTTTTGATCCGAGCACGTCCAGCATTATCCACACCAATATCCATGATCATCCGACAAAAAATACCAGGTGATATCCATTTCAGTCTGTTTTATCAGCACATATTGTTTTCTTCAAAGAACAATTACTCTGTCCTGTAATATGTTTACACAGGACAATTTTTATACCATTCACGAACACGCGTATCACGGTCCGGTTTAAATCAACGCGCCGGCCGACTCGCCCGTCCACACCACCTTACAACATCATGGACGACTCGCTCGTCCGCCCTGGCCAGCGGTTCATGCGTCCGCACCGGTTTACAACGCGGAGGACAACTTGCTCGTCCGCACAGGTTTACAACGCCACGGATGATTCGCCCATCCACTCTCGTGGTCGGTTCACACGTCCACGCCGGCTCACAACGAGGAAGACAACTTGCCCGTCCACGCCGGCTTACAACACCGCAGCCGACTCATTTGTCTGTTCCCACGGCCGGCTCGCCTATAATTGATTTCAGCTTCACTATGGTGATCGGCAACTCCGCGGTGGATAAATTACTGACCTAACATATCAGGTGAAATCCATCCAGTAAATTTTATATTATATATTACTTTCTTTAAAGAGAGCGATTACTTTGTCTTGTGAAGTTCTCCAATGCAGGACAAGCTATATCACTGAGCTGTTGACTGACTCATACCGGTTTATATCACGGTCAAATATGGAGAGTCTCAAGCCAAACTCCTCGACTCACCTTGAGACTCGGGGGCTATGATGACATGACTCAGCAAATCTTGCCAGTTTCAGCAAGTTTAAAAACCCCAGGACGATGGAGGGAAAGATAACCCGGTTCCGGGGGCTACTGTTATATTGATGAAAATTTAAATTCCGTCAAAAAAAATTCGGCTTAGAATGTATATGACAGTTACAAAATCCCGACTCAATGAAGAAATTCTGGGTCATCAGGAAGAATTCCAGTTTACAATCCGGTTCAAGGGTAATATGTGTAGCGACCCGACCCGAATGGATCAAGTATCTGTGCTTAAGTGTCATCCCTGGATCAGTATGCTGACACACACAATACTCGAGGATTTATAACAGAGGTAAATCACATGTAAAAGTAACGTAAATACTATTACTTCAATCCAAAATAGCGGAAGTAACAAGGTTGTGGATTCCCATCAATACCAATGGCAAAGTTGAGTGTAGAAATCGTAACCCTAACGTATCACTTACTCGTCGTAAGATAATCCTGCAACATGAGACGTTGCAGCCATAAAGGGTCAGTACATTGAATGTACTGGCAAATTCACACCATAGAGAATGATGAATAAAGGCTATCACTACATGCATATTTGGCAGGTGGAAAAGCTCTATGGTTATAGGGTTTTGTGAAAAGCCAATTTTTCCCTACTACAAAGGAATAAATTTTATTTAACTATCATGGTGGTTGTTGAACATTGAGAATGGTTGACAGCATTCTCAGTCCCAATTAAGTAACATCATTAAAACCAACAAAATTCATTTAAAGTAACATGATGAGATTCACATGATAATCCAGGTACTAGATACTCAGGATGTCCATAACCGGGTACACGGCTAATCATGATTAGTTTGTACACTCTGCAGAGGTTTGCGCACTTTTCCCCACAAGACTCGATCTCCTCCGTTGGATTTCTCGCACTACATGGTGTTTGAGAAACGGATGACCGAGACATAGTCTTTCAGAAGCGCTAGCACCTTACGATGGATAGACCGTTACACCTACTTTCTCCTACATCTGCTAGTCTACCCTGTAAGAGTTCGCACGACTTAATCAACTATGCTAGAGCCCATAATAGCTTGTGGCTGCACGCGGAAGTTTCTAGTATGAATAATCTCATGATCTCTTTGAGCCTGGGTGGCGGTCCATAAAAAAACAGGAAATCCTGGTCTACCCAGGTGCCTAGACAGGCAATCCTGGAATAACCAGGTACCACAATCCACCGAGATGTGTGTTTAAGTTGCCACCTTAAGTAAACCATTAATTAACAATCTCACATCTGTCATGAATACTCTCAAAACCCAATCCACGTCTACGAGCATAGCATGGCACTATAAGCATAACGTAATAGTAACTTCCAAGGTTTGAATGCAGGGCAATAGGTTCCTACCTCATCAACTACTTCCCAATACCCACATGTTATCAATCCTACTCATGCAATGTTTGAGGGTTGAGACTAATGCATAAAAACTGGGTATGAAAAGGGATATGATCAAAGTGTGAACTTGCCTGCAATGTTGATGAAGATGGTTCGCACTCATAAATCTTGATAGATCTACTCGTCACACTCCGGTCAATCTATCGTAAGCAAGCAATAGTAACCACACATAAGCAATCACTCAAAATATCAGAAAGATCGAGGAAGACAATTCGGAAAACATCAAAACCAAGCAAATAATTCTTGCAACATAAAACAATTTCTAATAGTACCAAAATTATATGAATTTGGCCTTATCAGAAAGTTTAGGTCAAGAGCTTCGATTTGCAAAAAGAATCAACTCAAACGGAGCTACGAAACTCAAGTTATGATCAAATGAAGTTTGAATTCAAATCTGATCTAATTTAAATTTTAAACTTTTCAAAAACATGTTTGAGTTGGATTACTGGATAGAGGAGATCGTAACGAAGACGTGGGCGTTGGTTTCGTTGAATTTGGACAAACGAGTGAAAAGTAGTGATAGATTGAAGTATAGGGACTAATCTATGAAGAAAATTATCACGAATAGGTCCCTGGCCGAAAATAACAGAAAAAGAAAAAGACTAAAAAGCGAACGTTCGTTTATAAGATCTAAATAGTGGACGTTCGCTGTTTAATAAAACCAAAAAAACAGATCTAGTCTAGGGTTTTTTTTTAAACCGAACTTAAAATAAAACTGGATCGGACTGGGTTTGGGTTTATACCGGTTCGCAGTGGTTTGGCGGTTTTCGAGAGAAAACCGGCGGCGGCGAGGTTGAACTTCGGAGAGGCGACGACAGCGGCACGAGGCGGCGCAGGGTGGCTACGCGGCGTGCGGCAGCGGCGGTGCAAGGCGGATGCGGCAGAGGGTGGCGACTGCGGCGCGGCGGAGCTACGCAAGGCGGCGGTGGAGCAGCGGCGGCGGCGATCTGCGGCGCGGCGCTGTGCAGCGGGATGCAGGCGAGGGCGGCGGCGAAATGAGAGGAGGCGAGGCGGGGCCGGGCTGGCTTTTATAGGGGGCGGGGCGGCTCCGAGGTGGCGTGGGGAAGGGGCAGAGGAGGAGCCCGGGCGGCGCACGGCATCCATCGCGGCGGCGGCGCTTCCGTGCTGGCTCGGGAGACCGAGCGGAGGTCGGGGACGCGCGGGGCTGGGCTGGCTGGGCCGCGGCCTGGCTGGGTGCTGGGCCGGCCCAGTCGGCGAAGATTTTTTTTTAACATTCGACCAGACAAACTAAAAAAACGAAAATATTATATAGGCATATAATATATCAAAATTTTCAGAAAAAGAATATCTACAACATGAACATTTTCCTAGCATTAAATAAAATTCACACAAATTCAGATAATTCAAAGAGTGCTACTGGTCTAATAAAAAACTCAATAAAATCATTTTAAAAATTCCAAAATGATTTCAAATTAATTTTTCTCCAATTTTCTAGTGTAGGGAATCATGTTACCCTATTTTCCATATATTTTTAGTTTGGAGAAAAATAATTTGAATAAAACTCAAATAACTCCAAATTGAAAATAAATTCAAAAGAACTTTGAATTTAATTCTTTGAAACTCCGAACTCATATTTCATATAATTTGAAGAAGTCATTTTATCTTCTCTCATGAAAATCATTGAGTTGCATAAAGTTTCAGAATTGGAAATATTCTCAAATGAAATTCAATTATTTTCAACACCCCTTGTCATTTAAGTAAATGGAAGAAGTCATGTCATCTTCTCTCCAGGGTTTCGTGGTGAAAAGAATTTGAATTCACGGAGATCAGAAAGCAAATATGAAAGTTTGGGAAAATCCTTTTATTCCCTCTCATTTAACTTTCAAAAGTTTCGAATTCACTCACTTTCAGACAATCAATCAAACAATCAATCAAATCTATCTATTTATTATAACATTCCAAAATTTAGAATTTTGGGATGTTACAATATGTCTCCCACAAAGCTCTGACGCTCTCAATATCCGGTTCAAAATCCAGGTTCAAGAAGAATTTATCTCTTGCAAAAAGTTAAAGGTTGCCGAAGAGGACCTGTTACCATGAGGCGTGGTTCAAACATGGGTTATCCTGCCTTATTGGCTTATTATATTATTGATCACATGGGGGCTTCTGTTTATAAAGCGGAGTTCTGATTACATATTGATCCGGCTATCAAGCCAATATTGTCATAAGGGGCCAAAGAGAGTATGTTGCACAGCACAGCTCAAACATGGGTATCCCTTGAGCATAACTCATAATATCACTTGGGGGCTATGTTCGAACCATAGTCACACCTCTTGATCAGCGTAAGGCCACAAGGGAAATCACTTGGGGGCTTGGTCGTATTCGAACCATAGCTACACCTCTAGATCGGCGTAAGGCTACCAGGGAAGTTACTTGGGGGCTCTTTGCTTCGCAACAAACTAAGAGTTTGCACCCTTGTAATAGGCTATCAAGCCAGGCTCGGAAGCCAGGTGTACGCACCTAAAACCCCGGATTAACCTGCCTTCTTTAAGTAAGTCACTCTGCCCAGGTAAACCTGGTACGACCCGCGAACGTTTGACAGTCAATCTCATAGACCCTGAACTTGTCAAAGTTAAAACGTGGTTGGTTAAAGATTGAGGTCCATCTTAAGAGGCCTCGGGAAATGGTTAATTCAGTGGCCTGGCAGCCCATGAAAAGCCTTGATTTGGAGCCTCGCAGCTCGTAAAAAGCCTCGTATGTTCTTTTTTGAGTTCTATTTGCCAAGTTTTTTCGCCTTTGTTGAGGTTCATAATATCTTCTGATAAACCAGCGTCTTTGACCCAGCTTGGCTTTCAACTACAAGTTGTCAGTACATAATCAGTTATAAACCGGTGTTCATTAACCCGGTCTGGTTTTGACTAACAAGTCGCCAGTGTTATAAGGAAAATCCAGTGTTTATTATATCCCGGTACGGTTTATTATCATAATCCGGCAAATTAAGGAAGGAGTTCTCAAATACTCAAGATTGGGGTTACCACCCTCACTACAAGAATTGGTTAAACCAATGAGGTGATTCAATGTCACAGGTATCATCTATGTCATATTTGATTATCTTCAATTACACCTTTGGTTATAAACCCTGGCTATTTATATGGGCATCATGACCCGCCCTGCGGTAAACCGCCAAGGATTCTTGCGATCTACTTGTGTGCAAGATAAGAATGCATTCGGGTGGCTACCCACCCTGGCTTTCGATGTTAAGTCGCCAGGGCATATGTTATTTACACTTTGTGTAGGATTTGCAGAATTATGACATATAAGTTCAAGCTCGTCATCCAAATTGATGCTTCAAAAGGGTTATCAATTTTGGATTTTCTCAAAAGCTATCAGCTGCCGGGTTATAAAAATTCCGGCTGTTGGGGGAGGCTGATCCACCAACACCTATGGGGACAGGGCCCCTTTCGGTTCGGAGGGGGGCGGAGGTCGCACAAAGAGCGGATCGAGGCAGTACAAGCGAGCAGTTTTTACCCAGCTTCGGGCCGCACGGATGCGTAAAACCCTACTGCTGCTTGTTCGTGTGTATTGAATTCTTGCTCGGGAGCGACGGACGCTACCAGACCGAGCGTGAGGGTGTTCCTGATGTTTCGAATGAGTCGAACCTCTTCTACGTTGCGCTTGGGCCTCCTTTTATACTTTCAAGGGGTCACCGACAGGTGGCAACGTAGATTAGAAGGGTAAAAATGGAAAAGGATGCGGTAGGTGCAGCTACCGCTACTGTGGACACAGTGCACCCTACCTAACTCTGACGGCAGGGGACAAGGTCATTGAATGCCTGTCTGAGTTGCCTAAACAGTGCGAAAAGTGACCGTTAGGAGCGCCACCGTTTGCCACGATGGCCTTCTCTTCATCTCCGCTTGCCACCGCGCACCCCTAGCTGCACGGCCTCCTGCCACGTGTGCTTGGGAGAGTCCTAGAGCGACACGTTAGCAGGTGTGCTGGAGCGCGGGCACGAAGTGGGGGGTTTCCCGCGGCAAGCTCCTTGCCGCGGTCGTCGTCTTGTCGTGTCCGGGAGCTTGTTGCTCACCGGGCCTTGCCGGGACACAGGGCGCGTCGCGGCAAGCTTTCTTGGTATGCCTTGAGTGGCCTTCCCGGCAAGCTCCTCTTGCCGGGGTCTTGTCTCTTCCCGGCAAGACCCTCTTGCCGGGGCCTGGGTTGGCCTTCCCGGCAAGCTCCTCTTGTCGGGGCCTTGGTTTGCCTTCCCGGCAAGTTCCTCTTGTCGGGGCCTTGGTTTGAGTACTTTGTTCTTGAATGGTCTTCAAGGGAACCACGGAGGGTCTTGGCGATCACCCGGCAAGCCTTGCCGCGGGGCGCTGCAACTGCCCATGCACGAGTTCGGGATACTAGGGTACCCCTACTCTAGTACACCGACAGGAGCCCCCGGGCCTGGGCCATACACGGTGCCGAGCGCTGTTGGGCCAGGCCCAAAACAGTGCACGGGCACGCGCGGCCTAGGTCATGCCGCATATCTCTCTGCTCCCACCGTGCACGCCCAGAACGGCACGCGTCAAACGCGGTGTCGTGGGTGACGGGGGCGACGTGCGCGGGGCTAAGCCCCTCGAGCATGCATCAGGCCACGATGATGGGGACGGTTCACGCCCTCCTCCCTACACGGAGGTAGGCGTGGGGGCGTGGTGCATTTACTGGACGGGGCCGGTGCGCGGTTTTCGGGACGTCCATTCCCCGCGATCACGAGGCGGAGCGAGGCCGCCTCATCCGTCACCTTGGTTCTGCATCCCCGCCACGCGGCTCCCATGCGCTTGGAGTCGCGGACGGTGGAAGTGGGAAACTGGACCATCGCGAGCAGAGGCAGCGGGTTGGCCCCGACTCCCTGCTCTTCCCGTGCCTTGATTCCCTGAGCGGGGCGGCCGAGCCCCCACCTCGCTCCTTTATAAAGAGCGGGAGGGGAGCACAGAAACCCGCACTCTCTCATCTCCTCCTTTCTTCAGCTTCTGCTCCCCTTTCTCTCATTCGCCATGGAGAAAGGGAACCCAGGCCCTTCATCGGTGGCGGCGAGGGTCGCCGCCAGACAGCGCATCTCTCCCTCTCCCGCGCCCGTGGTGGCAGAGCTAGCCATAAGGGGAAGAGGGAGGGGGCGAGGTCGCGGACAAGGTCGAGGACGAGGTCGAGGCGCTCGGGGAAGAGGCGGGCGAGGCGGCGCGCCAGCTTCGCCTCCGCCGGCGGCTCCTCCCCCCACGGCGGTCCATATAGGGGACGACCCTTGTGAGTTCTTCGTCAAGCTGCGCCGGGCGCCTCGTCGTCGCCTTCGGCTTCCAGCTCCGTTTGCGAGCGCGATGGAGTTGGACCCGCCCGAGACACTGAGACTGCACATGAGGGGCTGTGGGATCAGCGGCACGCGAGTCCGCGTTGTATTCCCAGCCCCCAATGTGATGTATCTTGATCGAGGGTGGAAGACGTTCGCCCGTATCCACAGCCTGATGGAGGGGTTTACCCTCCACTTTAAGTTGATGGAGGGCGATCTCCTCTCCGTCAAGGTCTTCGGGTGCTTCGGCACTCGGGCGAAGTGCTGCGTGGACAGCTCCTCCGATAGCGAAGGCTCCTCCTCGAGCGAGAGTGACGAGGAGGAGAGTGACAGCGACGATGAGGGTAGCGGGCGGCGGAGTGGCGGGTCCGACTAGGCGTCGGGCGCCGCTTCGCGCGGCACCGGCGACCCCATCATCCGTGTCGCCGGCTTCTTGAACTCTCCGGGGTCGTCTCCTTGGGCGGCTGGCGTAGGGAGGCTGCGGAAGGGGAAGAGGGCTGGCGACAAGGCCGTCAGGTCAGAGTACAAGGGCGTGGTGCCCTCGACAGTGTGCTGACGTCCTGCCGCCCCGTCTTCGAGCCCCGCTTCCAGCGCCGCCATCGCCGTCCAGCCTTCGGACGGCCCCCAGGATGTTCTCTTGGTGTCTTCTGGCACCCGTAGCTCGCCTAGGCGCTCCTTTTGCCTTTTTCGCCTCCTTGACCTGCCTCCTGAAGAGAGGGACAGGAAAGGGATTACGGGCATCTTATCTTTTTAATTTGTAAGCCTTCGGGCCTTAGTTGTATCTAAAACTTGTAATCCTCTCTTTCATGTTTTTCATCCTCCATGGACTGTACCTGAGTGGGATGTTTTTTAATGAAAAGGGGATGCTTGCCGGGTTATTTGTCTCGCGAGTTGAACCCATGCCAAGGAGCAAATCCTTGGTATCCCTCGGACAGACATTTCATCTCCCGGCAACAAGCCCTGCCGCCTTCCCACGTCGCTCGACCTTTCTCATGCCTTTGACGGAGGCGGGAATGAGGTGGGTGCGGTCTCCTCGTTTCATCCCTTTGCTGCCGCAACTACGACCAAACTTGGCCCCAGGAACGAGCCCCAGGGCCTAGAGTTGAGGGAGCACGGCAGTTTTCGGGAAGAAACACGGTTTCGCATTCCCCAGTCCATAAGAGGATGCATGATGAGGGATGAAAGACTTATCTGATATTGCAGCCCCCGGCAACTCTGGTTTGCCATGGACGATTCTTGGCACTCGCAGCCCCCAGCGATACTGGCTTGCCGGGGCCCAGGTGTCGGCGCGCCCTTCTTCTCCTTTTCGTTCTCAAGCAGTCTGGCCAAGATATGCGAGCCCTGCGAACGAAAGAGAAGCAAAAGGACGGACACTCGACCTTGTCGCTGCCAGTCATGTCATGGGAACACTTTATTAGAGGTGCGACAAGTTATTTTTGTAATATAACTCTATCTTAGGCAAAAAATTGTTGTGTTACTTCCTTTACTCGACTCTTGGCTTTGTATGGTTCTGCCCTACGCTTTCTAGGGAAACTTGCCGGTGCAGGCACCCTTGCCGCGAGCGTCGAGTGCGGAACTTCAGCAGCCTGCTGGCGGGGTCGCTACCGACAAGCAACCTTGTCGCAACTAGTTGCAGCTCACTTAAGTTGCTGAGCGGACTCGAAACAAAGTAAGGGCGCTAGCGGCTCACTTAAGTTGCTGAGCGGACTCGAAGCAAAGTAAGGGCGCTAGCAGCTCACTTAAGTTGTTGAGCGGACTCGAAAACAAAGTAAGGGCGCAGCTAGCTACGAGTTGGTTCTTTCGCGCATAGGTTTTCCATACAAAGCACGGTCGTTCAAGGAAAATAACTCAAAAACTTAAAAAACTGATTGCTCAAGCTTTAGCAACTTAGCTTTTCTGTCGTCTGCTTCCCGGCAAGGAGAAACTTTCTTGAACGGCCTGGTCCACACCATTATCTTCTCCTTCCCCCCCCCGGTAAACCTTGTGGGCGATGGAACCTTCCTCCTTTTGAGAAAGAAACAGAGAAATAAAGTAATGATATGGAGCCTTGGGCTCGCTATTGCTTACCGGGATCTGGTGCTGCACAAAGTGTCAGATAACATATGCGAAAAAGGATTATAGCATAAAAAAACTGACAAGATGTGCGGGGCACATGAACTTTACTGGTGCACGGGGTCTGCGCCCGGCTTTGTACAAAGGATTACATGCAACAGCGGCAAGACTTGTACAAAAGGTGGTTGCCGGAAAAGCTTCCGGCAACCGCGCCTTACGGGTAAAACTTACGAAGATGTTCAATGTTCCAGGAGTTGCTCACCGGAATGCCATCTTCGGTCTCAAGGCGGACAGCGCCGGGCCTAGTGACTCGTTTCACCCGATAAGGGCCTTCCCACTTCGGCGTCAACTTGTTGGAATTCTTGGCGGACTGAACACGCCGAAGAACAAGGTCGCCTTCCTCGAAGCTTCTGGCTTTAACTTTGCGGCTATGGTAGCGACGCAAAGCTTGCTGGTAGCGAGCGGCTCGCACAGCAGCCTGAAGACGGTCTTCCTCAAGGAGCAGCGCGTCATCTTGTCGCAGCTGCTCTTGCTCGAGCTCATCATAAGCGAGCACTCGAGGTGACCCGTAAACGAGTTCCGTGGGGAGAACTGCCTCTGCTCCATAGACTAGAGCGAAGGGTGTCTGGCCAGTGGCTCGATTTGGCGTCGTCCTGATCGACCAAAGAACCACCGGCAGCTCCTCGATCCAGTTTCTTCCGCACTTGTGCAGCCTGTCAAAAGTTCTGGTCTTGAGGCCTCGCAGCACTTCAGCATTTGCCCTCTCCGCTTGACCGTTGCTTCTCGGGTGAGCAACAGAAGCGAAGCAGACCTTGGCGCCAAGATCTTGGACATACTGCATGAAGGTGCGGCTCGTAAATTGCGTGCCGTTGTCGGTGATGATCCTGTTAGGGAACCCCGAAACGGCAAACAATCGACCTGAAGAACTTGACTGCTGACTGTGCTGTCACCTTCCTCACTGGTTCCACTTCCGGCCACTTTGTGAACTTGTCGATTGCAACGTACAAGAACTCAAAGCCCCCGACAGCTCGGGGGAAGGGGCCGAGGATGTCGAGCCCCCAGACCGAAAATGGCCAGGATAAAGGGATCGTCTGGAGAGCTTGAGCTGGCTAGTGTATCTGTTTGGAATGGAACTGGCACGCTTCACACTTGGTTACTTGTGCAGTTGCATCCTGGAGGGCTGTCGGCCAGAAGAAACCTTGTCGGAAAGCTTTGCCGGCAAGTGCTCTTGCGCCAATGTGGTGACCACATATGCCTCCATGTATCTCTGCCAACGGCTGTTGTCCATCTTCCCGACGAATGCACTTCAATTTCACACCATTGAGTCTTATTCTGTACAGTGTGTTGTCGACAAACTTGTACATACTTGACTGCCGGGCTACTCTTTCAGCTTCTTCTTGCTCTTCGGGAAGCTCTCCTGTCTGGAGAAAACAGACAATCTGCTGCGCCCATGCTGGAGCTTGTGGCTCGACAACAAGGACTAAAGGCATATCTGTTGCTGCGGGAACATCCGCTTCTACGGCAAGAACCTGCGGTTCGGCCGGAGCGTGATATTCCCCGGCAAGCTTGCCGGAGCAAAACTTGTCGGGAGCGTCTGCTTCAACGGAACAAACCAAGAGGTTCGCCGGAGCAGACTGCTCCTCAGCACTCTTGGCGTCGATCTTGGGGACCTTCTTGGCGGCGGCTTCGGGAAGCTCTGCCGGAAAGTAGTCACCAGAAACCAACTTCCTCTTCTTATTCTGTCCAGTTGATGGTGTCACGGATGGTTCAGTCAGCTTGAGCACAAAGATCCCTGGTTCCACAGGCAACTTTAGTGCAGTGCACTTTGACAGGCCGTCAGCAATATCGTTCTGAGCTCGTGGAACATGTTCCATTTGCAGGCCGTCAAAGTGTTCTTCTAGCTTTCTCACTTCATCAACATAAGCTTCCATCAATGGACTCTGATAGCTTTTGTTTACTTGGCGGACGACAAGCTGCGAGTCACCCCTTACAATGAGTTTCTTGATCCCAAGGTCGGCTGCGATTCTGAGGCCGGCAAGCAAACCCTCATACTCTGCGGTATTGTTCGTTGCTTGCTCCTTGGGAAAGTGCATCTGGATTACGTACTTGAGGTGCTCTCCGGTGGGTGCGATAAGCAGCACGCTAGCACCGGCGCCTTGCAGCGAGAAGGCACCATCAAAGTACATCAGCCACTCTTTGCTTGTCTCCTTGACGGGGATGCTCGTCTCTGGAATTTCTTCATCTGGGGTTGGCGTCCACTCTGCTATGAACTCTGCCAATGCCCTGCTTTGGATCGTTGCGGTGCTCTCAAACTTGAGGCCAAAGCTTGACAGTTCCAATGCCCACTCGACAATCCTGCCTGTTGCTTCTGGATTCTGCAGTATCCTCTTCAGCGGAAAGCGAGTGACAACTGTGATCTCGTGTGCCTGGAAGTAATGGCGCAGCTTTCTCGAGGCCATGAGAAGGCCGAAAAGCAATTTTTGCACACCAGAGTACCTCGACCTAGCCCCCTGGAGAAGGGAGCTGACAAAGTAAACTGGGCGCTGCACCATCTTCTTCTGCACCTCCTTGCATGCCTGCGCAGACTCAACTTTGTCGGGGCCAGAGCTTGTCGGAGAAGCCCCCTGCTTGTCGCTGGATTCACTTGTCGCGGTCGCTGGCTCATCATCCGCCTCCCTCTCCGCTACTAACGCAGCACTAACCACTTGATTGGTTGCCGCTAGGTACAGCAGCAACTTCTCTTGTGGCTTAGGTGCGACAAGTATTGGAGTGGAGGACAGGTACCTCTTCAAGTCCTGCAGCGCATCCTCCGCTTCCGGAGTCCATTTCATTGGACCTGCCTTTTTCAATATTTTGAAAAACGGCAAGGCGCGCTCTGCAGACTTAGAGATAAACCTGCTGAGAGCAGCCACGCAACCGGCAAGCCTTCGCACATCCTTGACGCGCTTCGGTGCTTCAATCTGCTCGATGGCCTTGATCTTGTCGGGGTTGGCTTCAATTCCCCGCTGAGACACAAAGAACCCGAGAAGCTTGCCGGAAGGGACTCCAAACACGCACTTCTCGGGGTTGAGCTTGAGGTTGATCTTGCGCAGATTTGCAAAAGTTTCTTCTAAATCTTGGATTAGGGTAGCCTTGTCCTTGCTCTTGACCACTATATCATCCATGTAGGCTTCCACATTTCTGTGTATCTGTGGCTCAAAAGCGACATGGACTACCCTTGCAAATGTTGAACCAGCATTCTTCAACCCAAAGGGCATCCGTACAAAACAGTATGTGCCGCAAGGGGTGATAAATGCGGTTTTTTCCTCATCCTCTTCTGCCATGAAGATTTGATGGTATCCTGAATATGCATCAAGAAATGAAAGCAAATCACATCCAGCTGTGGAGTCAACAATCTGGTCAATGCGCGGCAAGGGAAATGGATCTTTGGGACAAGCTTTATTGACATCAGTGAAGTCTATACAAAGCCTCCATTTCCCGTTCGCCTTGCGCACGACTACAGGATTGGCCAACCACGTGGGATGGAGCACTCCTCTGACAAGGCCTGCTGCTTCCAATTTCCTGATCTCTTCTGCAATGAACTCTTGGCACTCCACTGCTTGCTTCCTGACTCTCTGCTTGACGGGCCGTGCATGAGGACAGACGGCAAGGTGGTGCTCAATTACTTTCCTGGGAACACCGGGGATATCAGACGGTTGCCATGCAAACACGTCGACATTCGCCCGCAGGAAAGCAACGAGCGCGCTTTCCTATTTGGGGTCAAGCGTGGCACTGATGGTGAAGGTACCACCAGTGCCGTCCTCCTTGGCGGACACCTTCTTGGTCTCGGGTGGAGCTGCCATCGTCTTCTTGCACTTGCCGGTGGAGCTCGATGGTGCGTCCTCGACGGTAGCGCAGCACTCCGAAGAGGTGCGCTTGCCGGAGTGGGCATCAGAGCTCTTGCCGGACTTTGTCTTCTTCTTCCCTCCGGGAGCTTCAACGGCAAGTGTGTTGCGATCAGCTGCGGCTGCTGCTTCCCGGTAGATCTTGTCGGCGCAGATAAGGGCATCCTTCTTGTCGCCGGGGACAGAGATGACACTTATCGGGCCTGGCATCTTGAGCATGTTGTATGCATAGTGAGAGGCTGCCATAAACTTGGCGAGCGCTGGACGGCCAAGGATCCCATTGTAGGGCAATGGAAAATCGGCAACGTCAAATGTGACCCTCTCAGTTCTGAAGTTCAGCTCGCTGCCAAATGTGACCGGCAGCGTGATCTTCCCCTTCGGCTTGCTCCTTCCCGGGTTGATTCCTTGGAATGTGCCGGTCTCTTCGAGCTCGCTGTCAGGGATCTGAAGTTTCTGAAGGACCGCGGAGGATATTAGGTTCAAGCCGGCCCCGCCGTCAACTAGCATCTTCGTGACCTTGAGGTTGCGGATAGTTGGTGAAACCAACATCGGCAAGCACCCGACCGCAGTTACGCGATCAGGGTGATCCTCAATGTCGAAGATGATAGGCGTGCTGGACCATTTCAGAGGCTTGCGTGACTCTATGGATGGCTCTGTTGCATTCACTTCCCGCATCCACTGCTTGAGTTGGTGGTGCGAAGTATGCAGAGAGGCGCCACCGTTAATGCACAGGACCTTTGTGGCTTTCTGAAATTCCTGCTCATCGGCCTCATCATCATCCACGTCTTCATCATCGTCGTCATCATCTTCATCCTTGTCGCGGCCGCGGGGAGGTCTGTCTCCTTGCCGCTGCTTGGCCTTGCCGCGGCGTCCTCCTCGGCCGGGACGTTTCTTGCCGGATCCACCAGTTCCTTCCTGGGCCTTCTCCTTGTCGCGCCGCTCGTACTCCGCTTTCTGTTGCTCAACAAGCTGTTCGACTTTCTTGCAGTTCTGGAGATCGTGACCCTTGGTGCGGTGGATCTTGCAATACTGCTTGCCGGAGCTGTCCTGCTTGTCGGCGGCCGCCACAGGCTGGGCCTCCTTGTCGGAGCCACCAGCTTTAGCTTCCTTGGCGCCACCTCCGTTGCCGGTCTGCTCGACAGCTAGCACTTCCTTGCCCTTTTTCCTTCTGTTGTTCCGCCGCCGGCCTTTCCTTGCCGGGGCGGCATCCTCACTGTCAGATCCTCCTGCTCCTGTACTCTCTCCGGGGAGCCTCCTCCCCTCTTCAGCGCGTGCACACTTGTCGGCCAGGGCGTAAAGCTCGCTGACGTCTCTGATCTTACACATCGCCATCTCCTCCCTCATCCTTCGGTTTCGCACGTTCTGATGGAACGCGCTGATGATCGCGGCGGGGTGGACGTCTGGGATGTTGTGCTGTACACGGCTGAATCTCTGAATGTACTTGCGCAGTGGCTCTCCTTCCTTCTGGGCGAGCAGATGAAGATCGCTCTCTTGGCCATGTGGCTTGTGGCCGCCTGTAAAGGCGCCGACAAACTGATGGCATAAATCTGCCCAAGAGGAGATGGAATTGTCCGGCAAGTGCATGAGCCAGGACCTGACGTTGGGCTTGAGTACCAGCGGGAAGTAGTTGGCAAGGATCTTGTCGTCCCGTCCCCCGGCAGCCTGCACCGCGATGGTGTAGATGCTGAGAAACTCCGACGGATGCGTCTTGCCGTCGTACTTCTCTGGTACGTCTGGTTTGAAATTCTTTGTGCTGGGCCACTGGACTTGCCGCAGCTCACGGGTGAACGCAGGACAACCTACCGCGTACGGCAGATCGCCTGGTTCCCCTGGCGCATGCATGTCAACAGAGGGCCCAGCGCGCTTGTCGGATTGACGTCGCGCTTCTCTTCGGCGCTCGATGCGGGTTCGAGCGTCTTCTTGTTGTCGTTCATGGAGAACTTGGCGCTGGTCGCGACGAGCTCGTGGGTCCGACGACGCGGTGGAGCCGCTGTCGGGGTGGACCCGGCGAGTCGGCGATTTTGGCCTTCGTAGTGGAGAGTGCATGGAAGTCGCACCTCCCCCGGTCTTGTTGCCATCGGCTCGCGTCCGGCTGTCCTGCCGCGGCAGCGAGGTGCTTGGTTGCCGCGCAGTGTCGCCGTTGGCGAAGCCGATGAGGCTCTGGATAGTGGCCCTCCATTCGTCGGTCTTGTCCGCCGTCGGAGGATAGTCTAGGAGCAGTTGAGCTCGCGCCAAGGCTTCTGCTGGAGTGGTGGGCGGCGGAGGTGAACGGTGCGAGGAGTGGGGCGTGCTCGGACTCCTAACCACGTTAGAAGGAGCAGTGCCCCGTCCAGGCGACCGTACTTCGCTCGAGCCAGCATGTTGACGTGCATGTTGGTCTTGAGTGCCACGAGAACCACCAGCTTGATCTTGGCCCAGCGGACGTATGGCGCTGCGAACGCCATGACGCTGCTGGTCCCGCGCCTCCTGAGAGGGACGCGGTGCGCGCATGGACGCCGAGGTCTGTGCCGCCTTGTCCTTGGACTTGGCCGCACTGAGGGCTCCCTCGTCGACGCCCATTCTTCCGCCGGCGTCCATTCCACCACCCGTTTGCTCCGGAGGCGGTGAAAGCGACGCAGACGGAACAGCTGCCTCCGAATCCTTCTTCTTCGGTGGCATGTCGATGAAGACGATGAAGATTTAGCTCGCGTGCACGCCGGATCGGGTTCGCACAATCTCGACGCCCCCTACCTGGCGCGCCAGAGATGTCGGGGAGGCTGATCCACCAACACCTATGGGGACAGGGCCCCTTTCGGTTCGGAGGGGGCGGAGGTCGCACAAAGAGCGGATCGAGGCAGTACACGCGAGCAGTTTTTACCCAGCTTCGGGCCGCACGGATGCGTAAAACCCTACTGCTGCTTGTTCGTGTGTATTGAATTCTTGCTCGGGAGCGACGGACGCTACCAGACTGAGCGTGAGAGTGTTCCTAATGTTTCGAATGAGTCGAACCTCCTTCTACGTTGCGCTTGGGCCTCCTTTTATACTTTCAAGGGGTCACCGACAGGTGGCAACGTAGACTAGAAGGGTAAAAATGGAAAAGGATGCGGTAGGTGCAGCTACCGCTACTGTGGACACAGTGCACCCTACCTAACTCTGATGGCAGGGGACAAGGTCATTGAATGCCTGTCTGAGTTGCCTAAACAGTGCCGAAAGTGACCGTTAGGAGCGCCACCGTTTGCCACGATGGCCTTCTCTTCATCTCCGCTTGCCACCGCGCACCCCTAGCTGCACGGCCTCCTGCCACGTGTGCTTGGGAGAGTCCTAGAGCGACACGTTAGCAGGTGTGCTGGAGCGCGGGCACGAAGTGGGGGGGGGGGGGGTTTCCCGCGGCAAGCTCCTTGCCGCGGTCGTCGTCTTGTCGTGTCCGGGAGCTTGTTGCTCACCGGGCCTTGCCGGGACGCAGGGCGCGTCGCGGCAAGCTTTCTTGGTATGCCTTGAGTGGCCTTCCCGGCAAGCTCCTCTTGCCGGGGTCTTGTCTCTTCCCAGCAAGACCCTCTTGCCGGGGCCTGGGTTGGCCTTCCCGGCAAGCTCCTCTTGCCGGGGCCTTGGTTTGCCTTCCCGGCAAGTTCCTCTTGCCGGGGCCTTGGTTTGAGTACTTTGTTCTTGAATGGTCTTCAAGGGAACCACGGAGGGTCTTGGCGGTCACCCGGCAAGCCTTGCCGCGGGGCGCTGCAACTGCCCGTGCACGAGTTCGGGATACTAGGGTACCCCTACTCTAGTACACCGACACCAGCTTACAATGAATGCGCATTAAGTCGCCATCGGCCAAGAGCCGCCGAGTATTTAAACTCCGGATTTACTTATCAATTGGTAAGATATTCATATCTTTCATAGCCAAAATTGGCTGGATTTTCATGATGATATTGAATGATTGAGGTTTTTAAACTGGATTATATTATTCAAATCTTCAAATAGCCAAACATGGCTGGATTTTTTATGGTTATCAATAACCAGTATTATGATTGAGGTTTTCAAAGTCGCTTTAAGCGCAATGGCTATTATCTTATAAATAGATATAATTTATTCTACAATTGAAGGAATAGTCCCGAGTCGATGCAGGCTTACGACCCGGCACTTTGCTCACCTTATTGAAGACCCGACTCATCACATTGTAATGAGCCGGCCCTTGGGGGATACCAATTGCTCCTATCAATGATCCAAGGTACACAAGTCTTAATCCGTTATATTCAAGGGTCCACTGCTCAGTTGGTAAAACACAAAGCTCTTAACCTTATGGACGTGGGTTCAAGCCCCATGGTGGAGTTACATCATATGATGTTATTTTCAATGAAGCATGATTATATTTATAAAGGCCCTGCTCATTATTGCATAATGACCCGGCCCTTGGGGGCTACACTGGTTGAAGTTTTGTGAGCATCAGGCAATTACAGTCCTAGGTTGTTGCAAGCATGACAACCCGACACTTGGGGGCTACATAATATGGAGTATTCAGTTTTTACTAAGTGACTGGGATGAACAACATGGATTTCTTCTTAAGTGGCAGTATTTATATTGAAGGAAGTCTTAGAGCCATCACTTTGTTCTGCTCAAGACTTGGGGGCTACAGGTAATATGGATATAAGGGAGAAAAATCTTTAAATTCTCAGTTTTGAATAAACCAGATTGACCCGGTGTCTGCAACAATCATAATCCGGTGTCATCAATAATCATGAACCGGCATTGGCAACAATCATAAACCGGCGTTGGCAACAATCATGACCCAGAATTATCAGTTTTTATAACCCGGCGATTTGGGAAATTGTAGCTTGGCAAGTGCTATATTTTCAAGCCGGCTGAATATCAATTGAATATTTGTGACCAATATTTTTGTCAAGTCAGAGCATTGAAGGCCGACTGAAATGGATTCTTTATTTACAATATTTATTTTACAAGGAAATTGATTATGAAGCTGGTCTATTGACTCGGATTTTCTAGAAGGAGGAAATGACAAGTACTTAAGGATGATTAGGTGCCGGTTTACAAGAATTCTTAACCCGGAGCACAACCTGTCAAATTTGTTCTTGTATTTATTTTGCAGCATAAGTTTACCATGGATAAATCCAAGCTAAACTTGGGGGCTAATGTCGGGGATATACCCCGCGGCGTAAACCGGATGGAAGTATAACCCAGCCGGACTTGGCGTTTCATTGGTAACCCACCAGAGGATTGGCGACTTACGTGTCTGGCGGTTCACTGGTATGATGATTTACGAGCCTGAAGACTCACTGGTAACCCAACGGGCAGGACAAACGGATGACAAGGCCCAAGGCCCGGAAGGCCGGTTTATGTTAATGGTGGGCCGGTTTAAGGGGAAAGGCGTGAGGAATATTTGTCTTACAAGGAGTTATGACCTGGACTTGTATCCGGTTTGTATTAGAAGGTAGACTAGTCCTAATCCTAATAGGAGTCCACATGTAACCCATCCCTTCAACATATATAAGGAGGGGCAGGGCTCCCCGAAGAGGGAGAAGAAGAAGAAACAATCTCTAGGGCTAGACAAAGAGCCGGTTTACCGGCGACTCTCTCGTGATCATAATGAGACCTAGCCTCAAACAGCATGTAGGGCTATTACCGGATGATGTTTCCCGGGGCCCGAAGCTGTCTAAATCCTTGTCTTGTGTTGCGTCTCTCGATTCTGCTCAACCCCTCTCAAGCTACCACATAGATGTGTTGGCCTCGCGACTAAGTCCTGACACTAAGGACATCTGCCGTGACAAAACCACAACACCCTTGGTACCGATGTTGTTGCCGACATAACCGACAGACTATCCTCTGACATGCCTTGCTTACATGATCGTGCAAGATGTCACCACTCCTCCTACTTTTAACCCACATGGTGGGCCCATAACCCACAGTTCCACAGGATCGAAACATGACTCTCCTGTACACCTCTATCTCCGAAGTTATCCCTCGCGCTTGACTTCATATGTAATTCACGGGGTCACTTCCCCAGTAATATATTCTGGTATCAGACGCAATATTTATTCTCGGTGCTCTGAACCCCTTTCTCGCCTTGCGTCAGGCATCGATCGATTGCCTGCCCGCTCGAAACTTCCCATGATACCTCCTTACTTTGCTCTCAATATTTCTTAAGTTTCCATTCGAGAGTTACTTTCCGCCACCATCCCCGATGTTATCAACCAGATAATCAACCTTTCAGAGGTCCATTTTTCTGAAGTTACCCTTGTCCTTCATACGTACAATGAAGACTCCAAAGAAAGGATGACGACTTCATCATGATGACCTGAAGCCGAGGTATGAAGACATCAACGTTATGGATCGAACACTTAGAGAAGAGCAACCAAGACCGAGAAGACTCGTTAGAATTTCGTAACCAAATCTTTTCCCCATTAGTCCCCCTCTTGAATCTCAGGACGAGATTTCTTGTAGTGGAGGAGAATTGTGATGCTCGGATAATTAAGCTACAGTGATCCCTCGCTAATGATGCCACGTCACCTCAGCTACTGTGGATAAACTCTCATCAGTTCGAAACCCAGTTCAAACTTCAAATTTAAAACAAAAGCAAACAATAAAAGTTTTCAAATAATAAAACTAAAATGTTCGGGGTGAACCAAATATTGCATAGGTAAATTTGGTGGAGAAACCACACTTTTATAAAAGTGTAAAATACTCTAGAATGTTTTAAACAGTAGCAAAAACAATTAGTTGAATGCCTTCTACATTAAATAAAATATTAAACTATTTTATTTAGTCGCCCGAACTTATGTGGCAGTAGCCTATTTATTAACACTAAAGTAGGGACTACTTTTATAGTTTATAAAACTAAAGTAAAAGATGAACTTAAATTAAAATAGGAAATAAAATAAAGAAAAAGGAAAAGAACAAAAACAGAAAACAAAACTAACTGAAAAAAAATGAAAAGAAAACCCCACCCCCTGGGCCAACCGACACAACAGGCCGGCCCAGCCTCCCTCCCTCCCACTCGTCGTCTTCCCCCCTCCTATTCCCCGCGGACGAAACCCTAGCGCCTCTCTTTCCTCCCTCGCATCGCCCCCTTTCTCCACAACTCATGCCCGATGCCGTCCTCGCCATCGCCGCCGTCGCCCTCGCGCTCACCATCGCCCCCGCCGTCGAGGAGCTAGCCCAGGAGCTCCGCCAGCCACACCTTCTTCTACCTCTCCACTGGATCGGGGTCGGGGAGCTACAACCACGACGACCCCTTCGTCTCCGTCTCCGTCGGCCGCCGTCAGCTCCGCCCGGTCCGTCGCCGTTCTGCAGCTTCTAAGCCATCGACGGGCCTCCGTGCGCCTGCTATGTGAACCCCGCGCCTTACCTTTCCTCTCCGGCGACGCTCCCCTCTCGTAGTACGCTCGCTGCTGCTGTCGAAGCTTGGCCCCGCCGCGGAGCTCCTCGTCATCGCTACCGACGCCGTCGAGCTCAACCGAGCCCCGCGTCGCGCTCAGGGCCTCGCGGCGACGTCGCCCGCGCCCTTAAATGCCTTGCCGCGTGCAGCGACATCGACCCCCGTCGAACGGCCGAGGGCGCCACCGCTACAGCTAGTCGCCGGCGCCCTTCCCCGCCTCTCCAGCTGCTGCCGCGGCCGTCCCTAGATGCGACTCATCGCTCCCTTTCAAACGTGCCCTTCCGCGTGTCTGATGGACGTTGGGGGACGAATCCCACCCGGCTCCGGCGTAGATCCGCCGCGGAAGAGGCTCGCCGGAGCTCTCTCCGGCGCCACACCGACGTGGCCACCTGGGGCCACCCCGCTGGGTCACTGACCAGTGGGCCCGGCCCCCCTGTTGACCAGTTGACTAAGTCAACTATGATGACTGGGCGGGCCCTGACAATGACATGTGGGTCCCGCCTGTTAAAATGTTTTTTTATAAATAACTAAATCGGTTAATTAATTAAATTAATTAGTTGAAACACTAATTACCCACTGACCAGTAGGCCTCCCCACTAATTAGATTAAACTAACTCAGCTAATTAAACCACTATCAATGACATGTGGGTCCCACTGGACCCACAGGTCAGTTTTCACTCCAGTCAGCGGACTGTTGACCGCTGACATCACCTCTATGTCATGCTGACGTCACCAGACACTGTTTTGGATAATGTTGATTAAATAATTAAATAAATCCTAAAAATGATTTAAATCTTTTAAAATTAATATAAAATAAATCGTACCTCGGATGGAAAAACTTTGTACATGAAAGTTGCTCAGAACGACGAGACAAATCCGGATACGCAACACGTTCGTCCGCCACGCATCCCTAGCATAGCAAACACGCAACTTTCCCCCTCTGGTTCACCTGCCCGAAAACGCGAAACACCGGGGATACTCGGATGTTTCCCCCTTTTCCCTGTATCACTTAGTACCGCGTCAGGTCACCCCTAGCACAACGTAATGCCGCATCTTGCTTTTTGTTACATTGATTGCTCTATTATTTATTGTGTTCCCCCTCCGTTACTTCTTTCCGTTAGACCCCGAGACTGCTGGAGACCCCTAGTTCAACTACGGTGTTGACGACCCCTCTCTCTTGCCAGAGCAACCAGGCAAGCCGCCCCCTTGATCACCAGATATCGCCTATTCATTCTCTCTACTGCTTGCATTAGAGTAGTGTAGCATGTTACTGCTTTCGGTTAATCCTATTCTGCTGCATAGCCTGTCTTTGTTGCTACATTTGTTACCTTTACCTGCTATCCTAATGCTTAGTATAGGATGCTAGTGTTCCATCAGTGGCCCTACACTCTTGTCCGTCTGCCATGCTATGCTACTGGGTCGTGATCACTCGGGAGGTGATCACGGGCATATGCTATATACTTTATGATGTTACATTACTTATGATATTGCTCGGAGATGAGGGCTGAAGGGGCAGGTGGCTCCATCCCGGTAGAGGTGGGCCTGGGCTCCCGACGGCCCCCGACTGTTACTTTGAGGCGGAGCGACAGGGCAGGTTGAGACCACCTAGGAGAGAGGT
The DNA here is from genome assembly GCF_018294505.1 of Triticum aestivum. Taxonomy (NCBI): domain Eukaryota; kingdom Viridiplantae; phylum Streptophyta; class Magnoliopsida; order Poales; family Poaceae; genus Triticum; species Triticum aestivum. Next base: position 495,583,915 of record NC_057800.1, on the reverse strand, counting down.
GGGCCTGGCCCTGGTCGGCGTTCGTGTTGACTTCAAGATAAGACGCTTAACGAGATCTTGGTATTTGATCTGAGTTTGGCTACTGGCCTATACGCACTAACCAACTACGCGGGAACAGTTATGGGCACTCGACGTCGTGGTATCAGCCGAAGCCTTCGTGACGTCAACGACTGAGCGGCGCGCGCCGGGTTGGACCGCATAACGTAACTTCCTTTGTAATGGAGGTTGCTAGGTCTGCTCTCCGGCCGCCCTCGCAACGTGCAGGTGTGCAATGGGCGATGGGCCCAGACCCCTGTGCCATAGGATTTAGACCAGCGTGTTGACCTCTTTGTTGTGCCTAGGTAGGGCTGCAACATGTTGATCGTCCAAGGCCGGGCATGACCCAGGAAAGTGTGTCCGGACAAAGGGGATCGAGCGTATTGGGAAATGTGGTGCACCCCTGCAGGGAAGTTAATCTATTCGAATAGCCGTGATCTTCGGTAACAGGACGACTTGGAGTTGTACCTTGACCTTATGACAACTAGAATCGGATACTTAATAAAACACACCCTTCCAAGTGCCAGATACAACCGGTGATCGCTCTCTCACAGGGCGACGAGGGGAGAATCATCGATTAGGATTATGATATGCGATGTTACTTGGTGAACTTACCATCTACTCTCTTCTACATGCTGCAAAATGGAGGTTGCCAGAAGCATAGTCTTCGACGGGACTAGCTATCCCCCTATTATTCCGGCATTCTGCAATTCAGTCCACATATGTTACCCCCTTTTCCATTTGATACCAATGCATACATATGTAGTGTAGCTCCTTGCTTGCGAGTACTTTGGATGAGTACTCACGATTGCTTTGTTCCCCCTTTTCCCCCTTTCTATACTCGGTTGCTGCGACCAGACGACGGAGCCCAGGAGCCAGAAGCCACCGTCGACGACGACTCCTACTACACTGGAGGTGCCTACTACTACATGCAGCCCGCCGCCGACGACCAGGAGTAGTTTAGGAGGATCCCAGGCAGGAGGCCTGCGCCTCTTTCGATCTGTATCCCAGTTTGTGCTAGCCTTCTTAAGGCAAACTTGTTTAACTTATGTCTGTACTCAGATATTGTTGCTTCCGCTGACTCGTCTATGATCGAGCTCTTGTATTCGAGCCCTCGAGGCCCCTGGCTTGTAATATGATGCTTGTATGACTTATTTTATTTGTAGAGTTGTGTTGTGATATCTTCCCGTGAGTCCCTGATCTTGATCGTACACGTTTGCGTGTATGATTAGTGTACGGTCAAATTGGGGGCGTCACACCTTTCTTCACGAGGAATCCCTTCAAAGTATCATACCACGCCCGTGGGCCTGCTTGAGGCCATAGAGGGCCTTATTGAGTCTGAAGACTTTGTCAGGATGCTTTGGATCTTCAAAACTTGGGGGTTGTGTAACATATACTTCTTCCTCAATCTTACCATTGAGGAATACACTTTTCACATCCATTTCATATAAAGTGATATCATGATGGTTAGCATAAGCAAGTAATATGCGAATAGCCTCAAGTCTAGCAACAGGTGCAGAAGTTTCATCGAAGTCAATTCCTTCAACCTGTGTGTAGCCTTGAGCTACAAGCCATGCTTTATTCCTCACCACAAGGCCATTTTCATCTTGCTTGTTGCGGTAGATCCACTTTGTGTCGATGATATTGTGCTTGCGAGGATCTGGACGTTTGACCAGTTCCCAGACGTTGTTGAGCTCGAACTGATGTAATTCTTCTTGCATGGCCTGAATCCACTCAGGCTCCAGAAATGCTTCATCTACCTTAGTGGGCTCTGTGATAGAGATGAAAGCAAAGTGTCCACAAAAGTTAGATAAATGTGAAGCTCTTGAGCGTGTGAGAGGACCTGGAATGTTGATGTCGCTGATGATTTTCTCAATTTGCACTTCATTTGCGACGCGAGGATGAGCGGGTTGACGTTGAGGAATTTGATCAGCATTTTCTTCAGCACCATTTTCCTTAGGTGCACCAGCATGACGTACTTCATGTTCTAGAATAACTTCTTCAGCAGATTCTTCAGTAGGAATGACATCCTCTATAGCCTTGAGCTTAATAGATTCCTCGGGAGGTATTTCATCTGTCACAGGAGGTAGGTGCTCTCTTTGCGAGCCATTAGTCTCATCGAACCGCACATCTACAGTTTCAACAACCTTGTGATGACAGGTGTTGAAGACTATGTAGGTGTGCGAGTCCTTACCATAATCGAGCATAAATTCTTCATGTGCTTTTGGTGCAAATTTAGAACTGTGATGATAATATCTAATCCAACATTTAGCACCAAAGACTTTGATATAACTCACATTGGGTTTCTTTTCAATGAGGAGTTCATAGGCAGTCTTCTTGAAGAATTTGTGAAGATATACTCTGTTGATGATGTGGCACGCAGTATCAATTGCCTCAGGCCAGAAGCAAGGAGGCGTCTTGTACTCATCAAGCATAGTGCGGGCCATCTCAACAAGAGTTCTATTCTTGCGCTCCACGACGCCATTTTGCTGAGGAGTATAGGGAGCAGAAAGCTCATGAGTGATACCAAGTTCATTAAGATAATCATCAAGGCCAGTGTTCTTGAACTCAGTTCCATTATCACTTCTGATGTGCTTGATCTTCACACCAAAGTTGGTTGAAGCCCTCGAGGAAAATCGTTTGAAGACTTCCTGCACTTCAATTTTGTAAGTGATAATATGGACCAATGTACATCGAGAGTAATCATCAACAATGACAAAGCCATATAAGGATGCAACATTGGTAAATGTGGCATAGTGGGTAGGGCCAAAGAGATCCATGTGAAGCAATTCAAATGGTCGAGTAGTAGTCATGATAGTCTTTGTTGGATGCTTGGCCTTGGTCATCTTTCCAGCTTCACAGGCTTCGCATAAGTGATCCTTAAGGAATTTGACATTTTCAATGCCAATGACATGCTTCTTCTTCGTGAGCGTGTGCAGATTCCTCATGCCAGCATGACCAAGTCGTCGACGCCATAACCAGCCTTCTAAAGCTTTTGCAAGTAGACATGTAGCAGGTTGTGGTCCTATAGAGAAATCAACAATATACAAATCTCCTCTCCTAAAGCCTTCGAATACTTTGGAATTGTCAGCTTCCATGATCACAACACAACGATACTTGCCAAAGACAACCACCATATCAAGATCACAAAGCATTAAGACAGACATGAGGTTGAACCCTAAGGACTCAACAAGCATGACTTTGTCCATGTGTCGATCCTTTGAGACTGCAACCTTACCTAGGCCCAATACCTTGCTTTTGCCCTTGTCAGCGTAGGTGATGTGCTTCATATGTGATGGAGATAAAGTAGTGTCCATCAATAAGCTCCTGTCACCAGTCATGTGATTTGTATATCCACTACCGAGGACCCACTCAGTGGCTTTGGGTTGATCATCCTGCAGATGAATTAGTGCAACTTACGAACTCATATACTTCATCAGTGAAGAATATGACATCAATTTCATCAGACAATAGAACAGATAAAACAGTATGAGGACGTGAGAAATGAAAATTCATTTCTTCATGACTAGCTTGCGTCCTTTCAAGCATATTCAGGTCTCCAGCAAATTCATCAGACGTTTAAGTTCGTCTGGAGACCTGACCCTGCATAAGAGGTTAGTTCTTTTTCTTCACCACACACATCTGAAGGGGTGGCAAAGAATTCATCATTCTACGAGCTCCATAAGAGAAAGGCGGCATAGATGCCAATCCACTTTGTTTCACATAAGAGTGGTTAGGATAAGCATAAGAGTAAGTAGAGAAATTCTCCGAGGACTTATGAACATAATGATTTGAAGAATAATGCGCATATCCATAATCCTTAGATCTTCCCTGTGAAACAGACGGGTTAGCACGATGATGTTCATAAGAGGACTTTGATCCTTTTGAGGAATTTGATCCACGTGAGGAGTTTGGTCTGTATGAGGACCTGGGTCCATATGAAGAATTTGTTCTGGGGTTCCTATTCTTCACAGGTGGTGTCATGATGAAATTCACCTGAAGATTTTCAAGGCACCTTTTGGGAACCCAGATTTTCTTCATAGGAGGACCGTTCCTGCAGTTAGTACCAACATATCTAGCAAATACTTCACCATTCTGATTTTTGAACAGTTTATAGTTGGAGTCAGTTGACTCATCAGAAGAATATGAAGATTCACATGTAAAGCTAGATAAGGTAGATGGATCCACTGAAGGTCCCTTTGCAGCAACCCATGAGGTTTTGGGATACTACTCAGGTTTCCAGTAGGTCCCATCAGCATTGATTTTCCTTTCAAAGGCAATACCCTCTTTCCTAGGGTTCCTGTTGAGAATCTGCCTTTTAAGCACGTCACAAAGAGCCTAATGCCCTTTGAGGCTTTTGTACATGCCTGTCATATACAATTCCTTCAGCCCTGCATCATCAGTAATACTAGCAATGTCCTCAGATGAGGAATTAGTGATAGTAGAGGCAGTTGAAGAAATTGCAGCAATGGAAGTATTTGAGCATTCAGGTGAAGAATTAGTAGTTTCATGTTCAATGCACTTCAAACATGGAGGAACAAATTCATCCTAAGTGGCGCTGATCTGTTGAGCAAGTAATGAATCACGCTCCTTCTGAAGATCTTCATGACTCACTCTTAACTTCTCAAGATCTTGCTTTCTTTGAATAAATTCATAAGAAAGCTTCTCGTGATCAGATAGGAGAGTGTTATGATGACCTTGAAGATTGTCAAACTTGGACTGGAGTCTTTGAAGATTTCCAGTCAAGATTTTAGTGCGATCCATTTCCTCACCCAATATATCATTGCTTTTATCTAGCATATTTTGAACCTTTTCAAGAGCCGTTTGCAGTTTCACAGCAATCTTAGTAAGTTTAGAGTACCTGGGTTTGAGGTTTTCATCAGATTCATCCTCACTAGATTCAGAGGAGGGATATTTGAGTACCTTTGAGCCTTTTGCCATGAAGCAATAGGTGGGAGCGTAGTCCTTGTCGTCGTCATCAGTAGTGTTGGGGAGGTCCATTTCTTCAGAGTTGAAGATAGACTTGTTGACGAAAGCAGTTGCGAGGGCTAGGCTCGCCACACCAGAGTATGACTCCTTAGATTCCTCCTCTTCCTCATTTTCTTCAGATTCAACCTCAGAGTCCATTTCCTTGCCAATGAATGCTCGAGCCTTCTTGGAGCTACTCTTCTTGTGAGATGAGGACTTTGAGGGTCTTAATGATGAGGACTTTGAAGATTTCTTCTTCTTCTTTGAATCATCAGAACTGTAATCCTGGGATGAGGAATCTGATCTCAAGTCACCACCTCTTGAGGATTTACCAAAACGACCATGTTTTGAGAACTTCCTCATAAGCATTGCTAGCTCCTGGCTCAGTTCTTCAGGGTCACCATGACTGCTGTCAGAATCTTCACCATCAGATTCGGATACCGCCTTGGCCTTCAGAGCCCGTGATCTACCATAGCTTGGTCCATAGAGATCTCTCTTCTCAGCAAGCTGAAACTCATGAGTGTTTAGTCTCTCGAGGATATCAGCGGGATCAAGTGACTTATAGTCTCCACGTTCTTGTATCATCAATGCCAAGGTATCAAATGAGGAATCAAGCGATCTCAGCAATTTCTTCACCACCTCATGGTCGGTGATATCGACGGCACCAAGTGATTGAAGCTCATTTGAGATGTCAGTGAGGCGATCGAAGGTTTGCTGAACATTTTCATTGTCGAGTCTTTTGAAGCGGTTGAAGAGATTTCGAAGAACGTCAACTCGAGAGTCATGCTGTGTTGAGACTCCCTCATTGACCTTGGACAGCCTGTCCCAGATAAGCTTGGCTGTCTCCAAAGCACTCACTCTGCCATACTGTCCTTTGCTCAGATGGCCACATATGATATTCTTCGCTTGAGAGTCGAGTTGCTTGAATCTCTTCACATCAGCAGCATTGATGGTGGGAGTGACAGAGGGAACACCATTATCCACAACGTACCAGAGATCGTTATCAATTGCCTCAAGATGTATGCGCATCTTATTCTTCCAGTAGGGGTAGTCCGTCCCATCGAAGGTAGGACACCCAGCAGAAACCTTGATCATACCTGCGGTCGACATAACTAAAACTCCAGGTGGTTAAACCAAAATCACACAGAACAAGGGAGTACCTTGCTCTGATACCAATTAAAAGTGTGTTATATCGACTAGAGGGGGGTGAATAGGCGTTTTTTATGAATTCTTCATCAAGGAATTTTAGGGTGAGGAAATTCCTTAGCGGAGAACTACTTGCAATGAAATAAGTACTCAGAAGTAAACATAACGGAACACAAACATGGTCATCATGATGAAATGAAGATAAGCACAGAGTATGGAAAGCGTAAACACAGGATGACACAGTATGAAGACAACAGACTGGAGAAATTGAGAAAGTCTTCAGTCAAAGTCTTCAAACAGATATGAACAAGCACTCAACACATAAATGAGGAAATGGAAGGGTTGAGGAAATGGAACCAGGTAGCTTGGTGAAGACAATGATTTGGTAGACCAGTTTCAACTACTGTGATAGTTGTACGTTTGGTTAGGGTGGCTAGGTATTTAAACCCGAGGACACATAGTCCCGGACACCCAGTCCTGAACACGTAGTTCAGAACACTCAGTCCTCATCGTATTCCCCTTGAGCTAAGGTCACAAAGACCTCACCCAATCACTCGTGGTAAGTCTTTAGGTGACTTCCGAACCTTCACAAACTCGGTCACTCGGCGATCCACAATTCCTCTTGGATGCTCTAGACCATGACGCCTAACCGTCTGGAAGATGCACAGTCTTCAAAGGTAACAAGCGTCGGATCCACGCAGGATCAATCTCTTCAATGATGCTCAATAACTTGGGGTTTGTAGATGTTTGGGTTTGGGTTTTCCTCACTTGATGATTTTCAATCAAAGTCCTCGGAGGATGGGATGCTCTCAAATGACAAGTGTCAGTTTCTCTCGGAGCAGCCAACTAGCTAGTGGTTGTAGGGGGCGACTATTTATAGCCTAGGGAGCAGCCCGACATGATAAGACATAAATGCTCTTCAATGATATGACCATTAGGTGGGTAGATATTTTGGGACAGCTGGCGCATAGCACAACAACTGTTGGAAATTTGAGTATCAAATTCCTTAGGGCTATCATGTTCCTCACTGTGTAGGCAATCCGCACTGGCGAATTCCTAACTCCTCAGTCAGAACAAATTCCTCAGAGACCAGAAGAACTCTGTCTCTGTCACTGAAGAATATGACTGAACTGTATGAGATTTCCAATGACTTCACTCGAAGGGATTGAAAGGTGTAGGATTTTGAGTTGAGCATCACTTGGAAATTTTTTCTTAGTATTTCTCGACCCCCTTTAACAGTACGGTGTTTCCTATGACTCAAGAAAGAGAAAAATGAAACTATAAAAACAAAAGTCTTCACGCTTCATGTTTCTTAAATGAATACCAAGTCTTCAAGGTCACACCAATTTCTTCACTTTCAAAGTCTTCAGAAAGTCTTCAGAAATCCAAAGTTTTCAATCGAAGAACTTCATTTTTAGGGGTCGATTTTCTCTGTAAATATCAAACTCCTCATAGACTTATAGACATGTGTACACTCACAAACGTATTAATCCCTTAACCTATAAGTCTTCAATACACCAAAATCACTAAGAGGCACTAGATGCACTTACAGTAGCAAAATTGTACATTGGTTGTACAAAAAACAAATGACATGGTAGCAAAAATTTGGGTTTGTTCCATCAAAGAACGAACATGATGGTAGCAAAATAATTGATTGGTTCCAGCAAAAATTGAAGATGGTGGTAACAAAATTGTACACTGGCTGTACCAAAAAGCAAATGACATGGCAGCAAAAATTTGGATTGGTTCCATAAAAAAACAAACATGGTGGTAGCAAAATCTTACACTAGTTTCAGCAAAAGGTAAGGGCGTTGGCAGCAAAAACTGGGGCTGCTTCCAAGAAAAGAAAGGCCGGATCTCCATCACTTGTCGCCATCGTTGCAACGCCCCAACGCTGGCCGCCACGGCTCTCCATCACTTGTCGCCGCCATCGGCAGCACATGTGGGTATTGGTTTGAAGCACTGGTCGCTGGTGGGGAGTGAGGGGGCGGGATGGGGGCAGCCACGATGGGGAGGCGCGATGGCCATGGCTGGCGGCAGAGCCAGTCGCCGGTGGGGGAGGCACGGTGGCCATGGTCGGCGGCACAGCCAGTCGCCGGTGAGGAAGGCGCGAGCATCTATAGAGAGGAATAAAAGGGGAAGAGCGGAGGTTGCGGTGTAGACGAGATGCACTATGAGCGAATGACATTGTCTCTGAAGAGATGAGATAACATGGGAGATGGTCGTTCGGTGATGGGCCTGCCTGCAGACGAAGCGAGTCACAGAGCGAGCGGTGCGACCGGCCCAATGATTCGACCGGCGCACCAAAATTAGTATGTACTTCAGCAATTTTTTTAGAGGAGAAAAAAAAACAAATGACCGAGTCAGCCATCAAGCGGGAGTCAACGATCGAGCGGGAGCTCCTATAGACCGCTCGCTGCGGCAAAGTGCCGGCACTTCGCACAGGAGCGGCTAGCGTGGGCCGGCCCATTTACAGTGGCACCTGACGGCACCTTCCTTAGATGAAAAAATCACAAAAAAGAAAATCGCGCTAGTGCTGTAACTCGAACACACGACTTCGCACCAATTGGCCTGCCGTGCTAACCACCGCGACGAAGACAATCTCATGTTCACTTAGCAGCCGGACAGTTAAAGACGTATACGAGAGAGACTAATGTTAAACATTAATTCGCAAAAAATCCAAAAAACTACAGCCCATTTTTCAAAATTATGAATACTTTCTTCAAAATAAAAACATTTTTCGAATTTTTGTACAAATTTTGTAAAACAAGAACATTTTGATGATGCGAACAAATTTGAAAAAGGGGAACATTTCTTGAATTTGTGAACAAAAAATAAAAATGTTTACTTTTATAAACTTCCAGAACATTTTTTGAATTTGTGAACAAAATTAAAAACATGAACTATTATTGAATTTGTGAACAAATTAGGAAAGCTGGAACATTTTCTTCAATTTCCAAACATTTTTTAAATCTTGAGAACAAATTTTGAAACAGAGAACATTTTTGAAAAATCCTGAACAAACTTGGAGGCGCGAACAATTTTTTAAAGTACGAACATTTTTTGAATTTTGAGAACATATTTTAAAATAGAGAACAATTTTGAAAAATCCCGAACAAATTTGGAAGCGCGAACATTTTTTTAATATGTGAACACAAAATCGAAATCTGGTACATTTTATGAATTTCGAAAGTTTTGTACTTTTTTGTGTAACAAGAATTTTTTTTAATTTTGAGAACATTTTTTCAAAAACTGAACATTTTTTGAAACAACAACAACAACAAAGCTTTTAGTCCCAAACAAGTTGGGGTAGGCTAGAGGTGAAACCCATAAGATCTCGCAACCAACTCATGGCTCTGGCACATGGATAGCAAGCTTCCACGCATCCCTGTCCATAGCTAGCTCTTTGTTGATACTCCAATCCTTCAGGTCTCTCTTAACGGACTCCTCCCATGTCAAAATCGGTCGACCCCGCCCTCTCTTGACATTCTCCGCACGCTTTAGCCGTCCGCTATGCACTGGAGCTTCTGGAGGCCTGCGCTGAATATGCCCAAACCATCTCAAACGATGTTGGACAAGCTTCTCCTCAATTGGTGCTACCCCAACTCTATCTCGTATATCATCATTCCGTACTCGATCCTTCCTCGTGTGGCCACACATCCATCTCAACATACGCATCTTCGCCATACCTAACTTTTGAAAACACGAACAAAAATTAATTTTTTGATTTTTTTTAAAAAAAGAGAAGAAAAGGAAAAGAAATAAAAAAGGAAATCGTAAACATTTTGTAAAATTGTGAACAAGTTCTGAGAAAGAAAAATAAACTTGAAAAAGAAAATGAAACAAAAAACAAAAAAGTAAAAAAAAGAGAAATGGAAAAACAATAGAAAGCCGAAAAAGAACCAGAAAAAAATGATACAGAAAAAAACACGGTTCAGGGAACCTTCTAGAAGGTTCCCAAAACCGGTTGGACGCATTATGTATAAGTGGGCCGGCCCAAGTTTGTCGCTCGCTGCGCTGCCCTGTGCGGTAGCCCGACATTTTGCCGCAGCAAGCGGCGAATAGGGATTTCCACTAACTTGATCAGAACCTTTCCAGATGCAACCAAAGCTTGGGCCAGGCCCACAACGTCTCTTATATTTGTCCAAGCCCCCATAGCACATCCCGTAGGTATACCCGTCCCCGACTTTCTCGGTCTTCCTCGACTCGACTCGATTCGTGTCCGTGCACCGACCTCTACCGCCTCCTCGCTCCCAGCCATGGCCGGCGGCGATGGTGAGGCGGCAACCCTAAATCCCACCAGTATCCTCCTCTGTCTCACTCTCCGTGATACCCTTCCCCTCTCTCCCCTGCAGGTGACCGCGCCCGTGCGCCGAAGCGGTACAAGTCCTCGGCGCCATCGAAGGCGGCCCTGGTGGACGAGACCGCCGAGATGAACTACGCCGACGACTTCGACGACGATGCCCGCGACGGTACCACGCGCATGATTCCCCCCCAAATCCACCCATCTTTCGCGAATCGGTGTGATTCCTGCCGTTTAATTGATTGGGGATTTCGGGGGTGGAACTTCGATTCGTTTCAGGAGATAACGAGGTGAAGAAGAGGGACTTCACCAAGCTGGAGCTCAAGCCGGATCACGTGAACCGGCCGCTGTGGGCGTGCGCAGACGGCCGCATCTTCCTCGAGACCTTCTCCCCTCTCTACAAGCAGGCCTACGATTTCCTCATCGCCATCGCCGAACCTGTATGCAGGTCCATTCAATCACCACTACCTCAAAATCCCAGCCAACCGCATATCTTGTTTTGGGCTACCCATGGTTGTATCAAACGAGTGGACCTTACCCAACTTTTACCAGTTTTCCCAGAAAGTTCATGTTCTGGTAGGCCGAGTTAGCCTTAATTTCGCCATGCTTAGTAGTAAGGTTATATGCAGTGTATAGGTCTGGTGCGGCACTGCATCATTCATTTGATCTGATTCAAAAGGGTTCTTCAATGGGACCTGCTTTTTGGGGATCTTGCTACTTACTTGTGAATTTAATGGTTATATAGGCTAGTGTTGGAGAAGACTCGGTTTGGGAAACTAATGCCACTTAATGTAATTAACCATGAATTTCTTGTGGTAGTATCATTTCAAGGGATTTAATGCCCCACATGGTTATCTGGAAACTTGACTTGCGTAAGGTGCACCATGTTTAACATTCTGAGTATGAGTTCAATAGAAAAGAACTATAATGCTTGTCCTAGTTGCCTTGGAAACCAATTATAGGATTGGGTCTGGAGTTGGGATGTTTGGATCGTGCATGCTGTGTTAAAGAGATAATAGACTATTACTTCCTGAGTGTTGCTTAGTGCACGGAACAGCAATGGATTTAAGTTAAAATGCAATTGAACCTGACCTAAAAGGATGCCGGTACTTCATAGTGGAAGATGTAGTCAAATTGCTCAGCTTTCCCCCCTAAACATCCAAACTCTACTCAGGTTAATGTCTGGAACATATGCGTTGTACAAAATGTGTGGGATATTTGAAACTTAAATATCACTTTGGTGGTGCAGGCCAGAATCTATGCATGAATACAATCTAACGCCACACTCATTGTATGCCGCGGTCTCAGTTGGACTTGAGACAACCACTATCATTAGTGTCTTGAGTAAGCTCTCCAAGACTAAGTTACCTCATGAGATAATTGATTTCATCCATGGGTCAACTGCGAATTATGGCAAAGTAAAGCTTGTTCTGAAGAAGAATCAATATTTTGTGGAGTCGCCGTTCCCTGAGGTTGTATCATTCTTCCTGCAACTAAATAATTTGGATTACTCTGTCACTCGTTATTTACTTATTTATTTGAGCTGTGATGCTTGTGTCCAGGTTTTGAAGACCCTCCTGAACGATGACGTAATTTCGAAAGCACGAAAAGCTCCCGAGGTTAATCTTTTGTTCTCGTCACTTTCATACAATTTGCGTGGAACGCAGTTAGTGTCTGTTAGAACAGAACTTTGTATCATATGGAAGTGCTTATCTGTACCATCCATGTGCATTATCTCCTTCCCTAATAATTATTTCATTTGACTGGCATAAATATCGCCTCCATTTTTTTTCAACTGCTGGTATAGGTCATCATACTGGCCATTTTGAACTAGTTGTTTGCTATGCCTCATTATCCGAATCCATTTATGTCCCTTCAGGACTGTCTAGGAGCATCTTCATTCGCTGTTAGCAAAACAGCTGGGGAAATAGCTAGTGGACATGATTTGTTAGATGGAATAGAGCTGGCAGCTGCAACTGAAGACAAGGAAACACATTCTTTCGAAATTGATTCCAATCAGGTATCGTGTCTCTTTAAGCAGAAGCTTTGGTAGCTTCAGTTTGTAGAGACTGGTGTTTAATACTTTGATCCATCATGTTCAGGTTGAGAACGTAAAGCAACGGTGCTTACCAAATGCACTGAACTTTCCCATGCTAGAGGAGTATGATTTTAGAAATGACACAGTAAGTACTTTCCACATGAAGAAACAACTATATTTATCAGATCTAGTATGGTGGTTTGACCAAGAAAAACTACGCTTTGATCCTTGATGCATCAGCTGGACTGAGATTTTTTCAGGCATTTAAACCGTGTTAACATAAAACCAGATTGAGCTGGCCAATTTTCAACCAACGAACCGGCCCAAAATGGCCTTGTGCTGGAAGCAATTTCTTACCTTGTGGTTCATTGAGTTCGAAACAACTAGTACCTTTGTATACAAGTAGGGCCTACCAGCTGAATTAGTTAGCTCTTAGCTAGTCATTTTGCTACAATAAATGCAGACATCGTAAGAAAGAACAAATGTGGCAGTAATAACAGAGCTTAGGTATTGCACAACATCGTCTCAGAACATTGTAGTATGTAATGTGTCGTACTGACATAACCGATTAAAATATGCATGTATAAATCAAAAGTGTTAAGTTTATATTGATACATCTCATAATTTGTTGTTCCTTAACATTTAGTTAAGCTGTTGACCCAAACCTTCACTTTATTGATGATTGGGCAGCAACTGCCAACTGGTGCATGTTGTTATTTGATCCCATCATATACAACTGAAAGTTAAAACCATGAAATGATTTAAAGTTGATACAGGGAGCTCTTTGGCATCTGCAAGTTTAAGGCTGAACACAACAGAGTAGAACACGTACCATGTGAAATAAACTTAAGCCCTTCCATTCAGTCATGATCTTTTGGTACATTAAGAATATTCTCATAATTCATAAAACCCCAATTGTTTAAATCCATGGATTAAACAGGCGTTTTATATGTCCATCTATCGAGTGTTATCTCTAGCTGAACAAACCATGTAGACAATGTTCTTTGCTATTTCCTGTCGAGATTTGAGACCCATAGTATTCTCGGCCCATTTTACTTGTCACGTGAACAGGCAATTTACAATTTTTTAGCTTTGCAGTTGCTTTCTAGTGTGACATATGATGAAGCATTCACTACAAGATTTAGAATTGAGATTGACATATAATTTTACTGCAGGTAAACCCAGATTTGGATATGGAATTAAAACCTCAAGCACGGCCAAGGCCGTATCAAGAAAAGAGCCTCAGTAAGATGTTTGGGAATGGTAAGTTCATGATGCAATATAAGGGAATAACTGCATATTAAACTCAGTAAACGGCTTGTCATGATACCTTTACAGATGCATGCAACACTCGTTCATAGTTTGCTACCCTTAGCCTAGCAGTTATATTGATACTTTGAGAGTTTGAGCTAAAATCAGGCTCTCATCTCTAGTAGTTGGCTTGGTTGGACCGATTGTGTCGAGTCAATCCTGCAAGTAACTATGCGGTTGTGACTTATGAGATCTAGTTGGGCGCCATCTCCCTCGTGCAAGGGTTATAATGGCATTTAGAAGTTTAGGCATGGTAGCTTAAGTAACTGGGTCTTCAAATCAAGCATATCGATGCCGGTCTTACCAGATGACACTTTTGCTGATTGGCCACCAGATTTGAGAACAGATATATAAGTTGCTCAATGTCACATGGCCTGCTTGATCTGATCTGATTTTAATAATGAGATGTATTTTAAGCTAATGGGAAGTAGTAAAGTTCGGGACACCTGTGTTACTAAGAAGTAAGACAGGAAACTAGGAATTTAGTGGGCAGTCTCACTGCTCTCAATGTTAGCTAGAAAATCTACTCCCTGGCATCATTTGTTAATTGTTAGTTTTGGAACTCAAGAATCTGCTGAGTACTGTGTGTGCTTCTTCTCCTTTGCTGAACAATTTTCCCACCATTTTATAGGTAGAGCAAGGTCAGGCATTATTGTGCTACCTTGTGGTGCGGGAAAATCCTTGGTTGGTGTATCTGCAGCATGTCGTATTAAGAAGAGCTGTCTATGCTTGGCCACAAATGCTGTGTCTGTTGATCAATGGGCATTCCAGTTCAAGCTTTGGTCAACTATAAGAGACGAACATATCAGTAGATTTACATCAGATAACAAAGAGAAATTTCGAGGGATGGCTGGTGTTGTTGTGACTACCTATAACATGGTGGCATTTGGGGGCAAACGATCCGAAGACTCAGAGAAGATTATTGAGGAAATCCGGAACAGGGAGTGGGGTTTGCTCCTTATGGATGAGGTGAGATCTCCACTCTTCGATAAGTTAGGCTTGCAAATTTCATTAGCACATGAAAGATCATAATAGTGTACATTCCCATTTTCTTATTTGTGTTTGCAGGTTCACGTTGTCCCTGCTCATATGTTCAGAAAGGTCATCAGCATTACGAAGTCTCACTGCAAGCTTGGTCTTACTGGTCCGTTTTCATCATATAATAGTCTTGTGTGATTTTGACTACTCACTTGTCAAATTGTTCTAAATTACTTCAATTCTTACAATTACAGCTACGCTTGTGAGAGAGGATGAACGTATCACAGATCTAAATTTTCTAATTGGACCAAAGCTGTATGAAGCAAATTGGTTGGATTTAGTGAAAGGTGGATTTATTGCAAACGTGCAATGTGCAGAAGTATGGTGTCC
Source organism: Triticum aestivum (assembly GCF_018294505.1). Classification (NCBI taxonomy): domain Eukaryota; kingdom Viridiplantae; phylum Streptophyta; class Magnoliopsida; order Poales; family Poaceae; genus Triticum; species Triticum aestivum. Next base: position 495,568,745 of record NC_057800.1, on the reverse strand, counting down.
CATGACCAAAGAGTTCTTTGCTGAGTATTTGAAAAAGGAAAATTCAAAAAAGAAGCAGGTGAGCTGTCCATGCAGTGTTTTTATTCAACTTTGGAACCTTTCTGAAAGATAAAACACACATGTTCGAGCTTCCGTTATTGCTTTCGGTGCTACCTCATTTGATTTTTTACTTTTATGCAATGATTACTTTGATTTGTTAACGTGTTGACTTTTTGTTAAGTTATGTCATCTTAATTCCTGACAAGAAAGTATCTTCTTCGCCCTTAGGGGGCATGTGATAAAATTGGAACGATACACTTCTTGACCTAAGTAATATATAAACTTATGAATATTTTATTGGCATGCTTGTCTCTGAACTCCCTTTGCAGTCCTCAGATATGTTCATTCATATTGATGTTTGCATTATATTGGCTCTTGTCTACCAGGTACTCTATGTGATGAATCCAAACAAGTTCAGGGCTTGTGAGTTTCTAATTCGATTCCATGAGCAACAACGCGGGGATAAGATCATTGTATTTGCTGATAATTTATTTGCACTAACTGCATACGCAATGAAGCTCCGTAAACCAATGATTTATGGTGCCACAAGGTAACCTCTCGTCTTAGACGATTCTATTTATGCGCCATAAGTTGTATACTTATGTTGGCTTTGCATCTCACAGCCATGCGGAGAGGACACGAATTTTGTACCAATTCAAGAACAGTCCAGAAGTCAACACTGTTTTCCTCTCTAAGGTGTACTTATTATTAATTTTGCAATCCTGTTTATTTGTTTCGAAGCCGCCATCATAGGTAATCTTAACGCCATCTCTGCTATTAATGCGTAGGTGGGTGATAACTCCATTGATATCCCAGAGGCAAATGTCATCATTCAAATATCATCTCATGCTGGTTCCCGGCGTCAAGAAGCTCAACGGTTGGGACGTATTCTCAGGGCAAAGGTAATGTAGATACGGTTGGGACGTATTCTCAGGGCAAAGGTAATGTAGATTGAAGCTTGCGGGGTTGCTGCATGCAGCGTAATAGACAAACCAGTTGCAATTTTGCTGTGTTCCTTCTCTTGATATTCAAAATTTTAAAAAGGGCAGCCCGGTGCATGTAGCTCCCGCTTGCGCAGGGTCCGGGGAAGGTCCGACCATATTCAAAATTTAGCATGGATTTTTTTATGTTTCGGATACATCGATAATTTGGATGTATATGCTGCAAGTGAGTTTCCATTAAAAAAAGACCGAAAATGAGTTGGTATGAAGAACAAAAATCTTGAATCAAAATTGATTATGCAAAAGGAAACAATTTTATTTCTATATAACTTGCTTTTCAAACTACTGTATGTGGTAATTCATTTCTAGATTTTTTTAGTGTAAGTAAATTATTATTACTCCAACTCTGGCTTTTGAGGTGGTCGTGCAAGGGATTTCAGTAGTCTGGATGTGAGTTATGCCAGTGATGTGGCCAATCAGATGGGCAGAAGTGATCTATAATAGTTAGTGATACAATGTTTTCTATGGCATTTCCACTGAATCTGTTTCAACTACTGTGGCTGCAGGGTAAGCATCAAGATAGGATGGCAGGTGGAAAAGAAGAATACAATGCCTTTTTCTATTCTCTTGTATCAACTGACACACAGGTTTGTCTCACTAATGTTTACTGTATTAGTTTTTCATTTGGCTTTATTCCATTTCCTGATATTCTTGAAATGGAGAATGCTGAAACCATGCCTGTGGAATTTAGATCAACTTTAGCATATGACATATTTTTTTATGCAGGAAATGTATTATTCAACAAAAAGGCAACAATTCCTTATCGATCAGGGATATAGTTTCAAGGTTTATTCCCAAGCATTTCTCTAGATATTGGGAATCTTTTTGACACTTCGGGTTTAGTGATAAATATAAATATATATATGTATATATATATATATATATATATATATTTCCAGGTCATCACTAGCTTGCCGCCACCTGAAGAAGGACCTAACCTGAGTTTTCACACGCTCGATGAACAGCTTGACCTTTTAGGCAAAGTGAGTGTTTTCTATACCCATTGTTTGTCAGTTTCTTGCTGTTTGTACCTGACTGCAATTTCTGTCTGCACTACGTCAAACAGGTGTTGAGCGCAGGGGATGACATGATTGGTGTTGAGCACTTGGAAGAGGATTCTGATGGCAAGGCTCTCCTGAAGGCTCGGCGCTCTGCTGGATTGATGAGCGCATTTTCTGGAGCGGGTGGAATGGTCTACATGGAGTACAAGTGCTGCCTTCTCTCCACTTCCATTTTACTTTCGTCTCTATGCTGCGATTCCATTGCAGTAGTTCGTTTGCTGAATGCTTACATGTGAGTCTTACCTTCTCATCCAGCACTGGAAAGGGCAAGGGAGCCAAGAAGAAGGACCCGGCTAAGAGGCATACACTGTTTAAGAAACGCTATACATAGAGTTCTGCTGCATGTCATTTGCAACGAAGCCAGGAACCTATAGGGTGTGATTTGCTTTGCTGGGACATGGTATGGTTCAAGGGGCCCTTTTCATTGGACATAAAGCGCGTGATCCACAAGTCCTCGTCGTTAGTGAGTACTACCAGGAAGGGAGCAATTTTGGTCTCTGCTGCTTCGTTATGATCATCTCCAGTTTCTTAACAGAAGGGTCAATTTTGGAGCTTATGAGAAGGAGAACGAGGACATTTATCTTTCATGGAAATGTAAATATTTGTGCAAGTGCCTGTATAACCAAAATCCACATTGCGAAGCATGTGATGAACATATTGTTTCATTGTATACAATTGTGACTCACGCTTGCTCTACCAGTTAAACAATCGGGAAAAGTACCAATGCTTCCTCCATTTACTCCCACCGTCCCACAATATAGGATCGTTTTTCAAGCTATGTTAGTTTTCAAACGATCTTATATGGAGGGAGCATGTGTTTTCAAACGGGTTGGCACAATTCGTTGTTGCTGAAACAGTGTTTGCAGGTTCCTTATTTTTTGGTCATTATAAGCTTTATTTATATGATGGCCCAAGTCGACAAATACGATCTCTTTCATTTGAGTTGAGAAATGTGGCTACCAGGCTTGCATTTTGTTTTACAAATGACGATATAAAAGCAGCCATGATGATATATCTCAAGCATGGTACTACGTAGAGTAGTGATCTTTAGAATTCTCTTGGCAGGATTGTGTATTAACAGTTGGAAAACGCGAGGTGTTTGTACAAATATAAGAGTGTTTAACGATCTTATATTATGGGATGAATATAAGAGTGTTAAAACGCAGTTATATTATCGGACGGAGGGAGTATAATGGTAAGGAAACTATCCAAATCTAAGAGTGAATTATAATAATGGACATTGTTGTCGAATTGCGACATTTCATCAAGCACTTCGAGGGGTGTAGCAGCCGATGATGCGACGTTAGGACGCAGACGGGGTGAGAAGCTGACGTTGAGGTTTCGGATGGCGCCACTAACAACCACAATGCAGTGCGGGAGCAAAATGGTCTTGACGGCGAGACATAGTGAGTGGGCGGCAATGGGGCAAGAGACGAGGCGAGGCGCGTGGGAGTAGTGCGGCAGTGGTGGGAAGTGGAGGGACGTGAGGCAAGCGACGATGGTGCATGATCCCACACGGTAGGATCCGAAGTGGTGAGGTGACCATGAGGCATGAGGCATGGAGGGTAGTGGATGGCCGACAACGGGGGCATAGTGGCGAGCAAAAACGAGGCTGTGAGGGGAGAGAAAGGAGGCGGGCGACGGTTGGGGAAGTGAAAATTTTCAATTGCCCTATTCTTGTGGTATTGGTGCGGGAGAGAAATTCCCTTGCAAATAGGACGGTAGGAGTTAAAAGAGTTACGTGAATTGTTTGGTTTTACCCCATGCTCACCCCATCAAAACTTGGGTACGCCAGAAAATTGGCGGCCGATATCCCCGTCCGCGATTCGCCATGAATTGGGGTCAAATAAATGAAAATAGTTAAGGTAGGATTGCACTGTGAAAAGTTGAAGCCCATCCAAACAACCACCTAAATCTTAGTCAACACCAATATATTGGCAGGGTGATGAGGACTTTGATCCAAGCAACCTCATAGAGAAAGGATTGAATGTTTTTTTACTCATTGTATTTTTCCAACCCTTCTAGAAGTTATAAGATTTTAGGAGAACATTAAACACCCACGAGAGGTCATGGATCAAAATGATGTTGTGGCTTAGCCAATATTCACATACCACGTGTATGGACTGAGATTCGCTGCCGTAACTGCATGTGCCTTTGGGCCACTGATAAGTGGGTCCAACAGTCGGCTGGCCCACATGTCACTGACCTAAAGGCATGTGCGGTTAAGTCACTGAAGCAACGTCCCACGTGCATGCTTGTGGATGTGTGAGTATATAGCACATAGAGGATTGCACAGACCACTAATTGTTAGGGTTGATTTTGTGTAGAACACTCACTCTATGGGTTTGCTGCATAAAACATGATCTATTAGTGCAACTCATTATAACTAGCTCTAATCCATAGTTTGGTTCGGTCGACATGATTCTTGATTGGTTGTTCGGCTTCACACATGGTAAAAATATATTCATGACATGATTCTTGAACGAGCTAGCTAAAAGAAACCCAGAGCCTCTTTGATATGTAGGATTTTAAAAGCGCGAGAATAGGAAAAAACACAAGGGCTTCTTTGATTCGAAGGATTCTGAAAATACATGAATAGAAAAGGTATAAGATTGAAGTAATATATCCACTTAAAATCAAGGATTAGCAAGGAGTGTCTGATGTCATTGGATAAACAAAGAAATTATAAAAAAGGTTGGAGAGGATGTTAGATTTTCTACGAAATATAGTACAAAGATTTTATAGAAAAAATTCCTATGAAATCCAATGTTATGAATCAAGGGACCAACATAAGAAAAATTCCTAAGAATTATGGTCCTCCAAAAATTCTATAAAATTCCTTTGATAAAATGTCATGCCTCATCTCAATCACACATGATTTTGGGTTGTTTGATTGCATCATAGAAAAAAAACAAATGATTCCTTGAAGATGTTTGGGTGTATGCTAGAAATCTTATGGAAAATAGTAAAAAAACCCGTTAGAAATGAATCTTATATGATTCAATCCTACAAATCAAACAAATCAATATAGAAAAAAATCCTAAAGATTACATTCCTCCAAAATTTATACGAAAGTTCTTTGAATCAAATGAGCCCTAAACATCTTTCAAATTTGTCAAGCAACCCAGTATCTTCCCTGTGCATTTACAAAGTGGGACCCATTTGTTAGAAGTCATGTCAGTGGAGCGAACGACAGATTAAAGCTACCTGCAACGAATCACATCAATGTTGGTGTTTCGTGCAACAAACTCTCAATAGTCGGTTTTTTCTAGTAGTAGAATTTTACCGTGTAGCGCTTGCTTCTTGCACGCGTTGTCTTGATGTTTTGTAAAATTTATAAATCGGATGTCACAGAGAAAAAAAACCAACAAAAAATATAAACTCCACACACGCGCATGCCTGGCCGCAGCGGCTGCACCACCCAATCTGAGCCGCACGTCCAAGTGCTGCAGACCCCGTCTCGTCCGTCTCGTGCTTGCGAGGCTGTTGTGACCTGCGAGGCAGCCCAGAGCCCGGCGCAAATCGCAACCTTATTTTTCCTCTCCCCTCCCTCTCGCCTCGCCCCCCCAGCCGCGATCGAGGAGGCGAAACTAATATCCGCACCAGGAATCAAGAGGGGATCGACCTCCCCCCAGTCCGCACCTCCGCCCTGAATCCCCTGCCGCCGGTTCGCCGCCGCCGCCGCCACTGCTCCCGATGGATTTGGATCTGTGGATCTCCAAGGTCAAGGAGGGCCAGCACCTCGCCGAGCACGAGCTCCAGACCCTCTGCGAATACGTGAGCTTCCTCCCCCTCTTTATTTATCACTTCCGCTAGGGTTTTGTTCGCGCGGCGTTCTGGCGCGCGCGTGCGCTGCGGCGTGGCCGTGTTAGGGTTCGTACCAGCAGTAGCAGGTAGACGGGCAAAATTAGTTGCTTTTGCTGCTCGCCGAGAGACTTGAGTGAACCGTGTATGTATTCGTGGGTGTGTCTGTATGCCTAGTATGTAACCGATGTGTATTTCGCTGATCATCATCCAGGTTAAGGAGATTCTCATCGAGGAGTCGAACGTGCAGCCAGTCAACAGCCCGGTCACAGTGTGCGGCGACATCCATGGGCAGTTCCATGACCTTATGAAGCTCTTTGCCACCGGAGGACATGTGCCTGAGACCAACTATATTTTCATGGTCTGGCTTCCTCAGCCCTTCTATTGTTTCTTGTGACTGGTTTAGGTAGCCTCTGATGTTCTTGTGTTGCTTAACTGAGCTGTGATTGACTCGTAGGGTGATTTTGTCGACCGCGGCTTCAACAGTCTCGAGGTTTTCACCATCCTTTTGCTACTAAAAGCAAGGTATTTGGTTAGTTTTCTGTTCGCAGATAATGAATCGTCCTTTTGTTTGTTCCAAAGCTTTGAACTTTATACCGTATAGCTGCGCCTTCAGCTTCTTCACTCTTTTCTGAGTATAAACTTCATTATCATATCACCGTACCTTTTGGTTAACAATAATACTACATGATAGTGATACACGAATAACCAGATCATGAGTAGGTCACCCCAAAAAGGCAAAAAGGATTGTCAATAGGCATTCCTTAGATGGAATTAAGCTGTTGAATGGTAATGTCTGATTGCTGCTTGATAGTATGTCAAATTCTGTTGTCTCTTCATAACTGACTTTTCCCCTTGTATTTGCTGGATAATACCACGAGTAACCTATGGGGTCGATGGGGTTGATTTAGCTTATTGTTTTTCATGAAACTAGAAGTGTGTAATCTTTTATGGTTCTTGTACAATCATACAAAGATCAGGAGTTGAGCCGAGTTAGACTGGGATGACCTTGCACTGCACAATCCAGCTATGGATTGAACTCGAATTTGGAAGCTGCCAGCTGAAATTTGAAGTTGAAACTCGTCTATATTTTTACTATTTGAACATAGGGCTGTCAACGACTGAGTTTGAGCGAATAGCCGAATACACCCACACTTCCCTCAAGCTCGATTTGCATCTCAAGCCATTTGGTGAGCGGGAGCTTCTGCTCACCTCATGAGCACAGGGATGAGCTCAAGCTCAATTCGTTGGAAGGCTCGACAAACTCGCAAAGCTTGTTAATATTTTTTAATTAAAAGTCCGGCCAGTGCATCTTATCAGGCTGCAAAAAGCTTCTTTATCTGAGGAGGATAGGCCCGTGAGATGTCCAGACTTGTGTATAGTGAAATGGATCAATGAGTTGCTGTCATGGGTTAGAAAATTAAGAGGGACAGGTCTAGGATGATGCTTGGGTCCTATAGTTATTTTCTTCGAAAATGAGCTAGGTTGTGTTGCTCTACCAAGCTTTAGCGAACTGTTCGATCTGGAGCTAGTTGGGCTCACATGCTTGAGACTGGGCTTGTGCTTGTCTTACTTAGCTCTCGAGCGGAGCTTTATTCAAGCCCAAACAGTTTGGACAGCCTTACTTAAACTGCAAGATTGAAAATAAAGATTGCATCTCACCATTTTTTGTGATGAACTGCTAAAAAGCACGGATACAGCGACACGGACACGGTGACACGCATACGGGGACACGAGATACAGCATTTTCCAAAAACAACCCATCGGGGACACGGCAAGTATATATAAAGATAAATAAATGTATGCCATGTAATATAGAGTTAAAGACAAAAAAATGAGAAAGAGATAATGCCCCATTTGTTGTCTCCTGTTTCAAGTGCTTGATTGATCATCCAGAGTTCCAGACCAGATCCATGTCATTGCAACTTGCAAAACACATCAAACAATAGTCTAGTACTCCTCCGTCTGAAAAAGCTTGTCCCAAGCTTGTCCCTCAAATGGATGTATCTAGCACTAACTTGGTGCTAGATACAACCATTTGAGGGACAAGCTTTTTCGGACGGTGGGAGTTACAACAACAACAACAGCAGCAACAACAACAAAGCCTTTAGTCCCAAACAAGTTGGGGAAGGCTAGAGGTGAAACCCATAAGATCTCGCGACCAACTCAGGGTTCTGGCACATGGATAGCAAGCTTCCACACACCCCTGTCCATAGCTAGTTCTTTCGTGATCTTTTGGGTTTCATCTCCACAAGAGTGGCTGAGTTTTTACGTTGGCTCGCCAAGCCTATCCGGGAGGGACCGGCTATGTTGAGACAACATAAGCGGAGTTAAAACAATAGTCTGGTATTAGTGTCATAATAATCTGAAGTGGTACTGGTACTTGACAAACAGCAAAGAAGTTTGCTTACCCAATCTGCAATGCTAGCTCCCAATAGCATTATGGTTTGGCAATCCCTAACATGAAGCACCAAGCATTCAATCAACAGTTCAAGCAGCATCAGCAATAAGCAAGCAGCAGAAGTAAGCAAGCAGCAGCAGCACTAATAAGCAAGCAGCAGCAGCACATGAACAGCATAGGGAAGCTACTGGCGAGCAGCAACAGCAAGGGCATGGCGGACAGGGGCAGTAAGCAGCAGCAGCTCAACAACAAATCGATTTGAATAGATGAAAAAGGGCGAGGTTACCTGCTCCAGCTTGGTTGCCGTTGGGAGGAGAGGCCGCTCCACTTGGGGGGCGGTGGCGGTCGAGTCCAGGCAGCGGCGTCGAGTCCAGGAGGTGGGAAACCCTACTTTGTGGCATCGACTGGTCCAGGAGGTTTCCCAGCTTACCCTTTTGTGGTGCCTGTTTATGCGACCTGCAAAAAAAGGGTGGGCCGAGGAATAGTAGTTGGGCCTCCCGAGTCCCACACGTGTCCCAGCCGTGTCCTCCTTTTTTTTAAATTAGTATTACAGGAAATCAGCGGGATACGCGTGTCCGGCCGTGTCTTAGCGTGGCCCCGTGTCCCCGTGTCCAGCCGTATCTGCACGGCGATTCGGCAAGTTTGGCCGTGTCCGTGCTTTGTAGGTGAACTGTATCAGTCTTAATTAGTGAAACAATGACCACACCTGTTAGTGTTGGTTGCTTCTTTTCAGTAAGAATTCTTACTGTATTACATTTTTCCTGAAGTGTCATCATATATGGCTAACTCTCAATGTAATTTCCTACTACCAGGTATCCTGCCCACATAACCCTTCTGCGTGGGAACCATGAAAGTAGGCAGCTGACACAGGTATGTCCTGATATGGAGAATGGTATATGTTATCCTGTTGAACATTTAGGATTTGAGATACTTCTGCTTCAATTAACTTTGTTGTAGTTCAATTTGTATTCGCTCATGATTTTCATATTGTACTATCTCCCGTTGCCAAAAGATCTTGTAGTTAGTGAAGTTACATTTGTTGCTTTCGCATTAAAATGCATCCTGCACTGAAAAGCAGTAGATGTTGATTGATTCTGGACGAAATGATAACACTTTCGTCGAAGTTAAAACAATCCAGCTACTAAGCGATGATTTGAAAACCTACATTTCATGCTAATGATTCTGTTTGGCAAGTTGAACAGTCTCTCTTTCACATGGCATGTTAGGACTGTATAGTAATTGTGTACATAATTGCCTGGGCCCCTTGGAGCCATCGGAATCATTGTTTTTCAATGTTGCTGCCCCAGTGTGGCTGCTGCCTTGTTGCTTGCCGAAGAGGAGGCACAGCTTTGGGGAGTGGCTGGGACTCGAGAGCTTTCCCTTGTGAGCGCCCTAGCGCCCAGGGCTTTGGTTATCTGTAGTCCTTTGTTCTTTTTCAGGCACGGGTGAGTACTGTAACCTATAAAACATATGGAATGTGTGTGTGTGTACTCAGGGTTTCTACCCTTCCGTCTTCTCTAATATAATGGCATATATCTCCTGCGTATTCGAGAAAAAACAATAATTACAGCTTGAACGCGTGTATGGTACCACAAACAGGTCAATACGTATCATTCAGTACTTCTTTTATCATGCAGGCAAACTAATATAATGTTACTGATCTGTAGGTATATGGCTTCTATGACGAGTGCCAGAGGAAGTATGGGAATGCCAATGCGTGGCGGTATTGCACCGATGTTTTTGATTACCTTACTCTTTCAGCAATCATTAATGGCACGGTAAGTTCCTTGTATTTGATAATTTCTAGATTATGAATTCATACTTTGTGCTCAGTCATACTAAATGATGTAGTGAAAATTCAGGTCCTTTGTGTTCACGGTGGCCTGTCTCCTGATGTACGTACTGTTGACCAGGTTAGTTGGACTTCTTTTCTTCCGTAATTTTTTCTTAACATCATTCAGCCAATATGTTACTTATGGTTTGAATGAGAATTTTGACCCATCTTACTGTCTGTTTTACCTAACGGATATAGAAATATGTGGTGCTTGGTTTACAGAATAAATTAGGTTTCCTGATTCATATAGACGTACCACACCTGGTTTATACAACTATTTAATGGCCTGATTCCAATTATAAAGAAGTTCACACTGTTAACTCTGTATATCTTTAATTTGATAAGAAGATAATCTTGATGTTTACCTTGCCGCTAGCCAGGTGCAGATCAGTGGCTGGTGCGTAAAAGCCCATTAGGTGGGTCTAGGCGGGTAATAGGACAAAAGGGTGCCGCTGAATGCCTATGTAGCTACTTTCAGAACACGGAATATTCTCTAGAAGTTTTCAAGGAGCTAGTAAACAATTAACATCCTTGAACATTTCAGGAAAATGTTGGACCCTTATCATCTGTCTTTTCAATAATTGTTTTATTACTGCTTTTTTTGTTTCAATTGATTCTGTTATAGTACTTCTCTTTATTAGTTGATCCTTAGCATTTGCAGAGTTAGGCTCATGATCTTAAGGATGCATGATTCTGAGGTTGATTTGTTCTTATGTGTTTACTGGTGTTCTCATGTAAGATATGAATGGTGTTGCTAGGCAATACAATGGAAGCAATAATCTGATTAAATATCACTTTGTCACCAGATACGGACAATTGATCGGAATTGTGAAATTCCCCACGAAGGTCCTTTCTGTGATCTTATGTGGAGTGACCCTGAAGAGATAGAGACATGGGCTGTTAGTCCGCGTGGAGCAGGTTGGCTTTTTGGATCACGAGTGACAACAGAGGTGGGCATGGAATCTTTTCATTGAGGATCACTTTTTCATCATCTCTTAACAAATGTTGTTGGTTTATTCTCTATGCAGTTCAACCATGTGAACAATCTTGACCTAGTTTGCCGGGCTCACCAGCTGGTCCAGGAAGGCTTAAAGTACATGTTTCAGGACAAGGGTCTTGTAACTGTAAGTGTCTGTTCACATGTCGCTAATTAGTCCAGATAACCATAGCATCTTTTTCTTGGAAATTACATACTTGTTCAATAAAACCATGCTAATGATGCTCATATCATATGCCTTGCACATTTAATTTTGCAGGTGTGGTCTGCACCTAATTATTGCTACAGATGTGGCAATGTTGCTTCTATACTAAGCTTCGACGAGAACATGGTATGTTAGCGCATCTGTGGAGTGAGAGCATGGGATAATGCATACTGTCATTTCAAGCAGATCTTCATTATCAAGTCTTTACTGATTAGTGTTCACTTATTCTTTGTCAGGACCGCGACGTCAAGTTCTTCACGGAGACGGAGGAGAACAACCAGATGCGTGGCCCAAGGACTGCCGTCCCGTATTTTCTCTGACTTCAGTTGTACAATTTTAGAAGTCGCTGTTTTAAGTTGTAAGGGTTAAAAGACGAACCGGAGGTGGTTATTGTTGTAGGGTTCAGATGATAGTCCAATCTGATGCGTTTTATTTCTCGCGCTTCTTTTAACCACATGTACAATAGATCCTTGGGGGCATCATTGCTCCTGTATTCCTTCTATGACAGTGTCCAATTTTGTTTCTTTTTATTGTTTATTATTATTGTTATTGTTATACATGTTGTACGGGTGCTATTTATGTGACATATATGCATTTGACAACATACAAGTTTGGGTACGTGGCTTCGGAGTTTGTTTCACGGTTAGATTCTTGTGTGTGGAACACATGCCCTGAAGAGGTGCACACGAGTTTAGGTATTTCTTTACTTGTGAAAAGAAGAAATACAGGTAGTACATGATGTGTGGAGCATCTGTACGATGGACCACTCTTTACTTGCACTTAAAAAGGCAGGTATATGTTCTCTTTTAAAGATGAGAAGAGGTATATGTTCTGTTGAACATGTGGATGATGGCCACTCTTTATTCACACAGGCGTTCCGTCCTTTTTTATCTGCAATCAGGGACGGTCGTTGGCGTGGCGCGGCTGTTAGTCTCGATCCACCTTATCCCGATACTCGGAAGATAATGTACGCAGGGCTTGGTTCCGCCGCCGCCCACCGGCCGGCGTGGCCATGACACGGAAGAGATTTGCCTCCGACGGCGCGCGCACCGGGGTCACGGTCACGGGTCACCCCGTGGCATCGTACCAAGATGGTGACGCGTCTTCTTTTTGCAACCGTGGTGGGCGGGGCGGGGAGAAGTATATGCCTCCCCGCTGCCGAAAACAGTCGCCCACCCAGCCGATAGCCAAAGAATCTCCGGCGCAGCTTGCACGCGCGCACGAACGCGCCGAGCTTGCTGGGCTGTCGCGGGGTCGGCACCCCCGGCCGCGTCACCGCCACCCGGCACAGTATACGCTCAAACCCGAGTCGACAGCGACGGCGCCTGCGTGTCCGCCTTCAGCAATTATTTGTTATTACCCTCGGTTCGCTGCCCAGCGGAGCCTCTCCCCACTCGTTCGCGCGTCTGAACGGGACGGCGCCTACTGCTCGCGGCCTCGGATCATCGACTCGTCGTCGGACCCCGCATGACCTGGACCGGACCGGGGTGAGGCTGCTGATGAAGTGATGATGCTCGTCTCGTCCCGCTCAAGTAAATAAAGAGCGTTATCTAAAAAAAAAGGTAAATGCAGAGTGCACTGCGTGCATGACGCTGGCCATGTCTCGTCGTGCCTGCGTATCACGACGACTCGTGGGATGCGCCATGCTCCAAAGTGTTTTCTAGCTAGGTGATACTCCAAAACTAGGATTGGATTCGGAGGGGGCACCTTTCGGCAGGCTGCTGGTTTTTTTAACACTGACCTCCTGATCGTCCAGGTGGGGATGGCAGCACAAAGTTAATTTGATTAACTGCTCGCCGTGTCAGACACCCCCTGGTTGTTTAATACAGTACTACTAGTAATTACAGTGGCCTCTCACTGAAAGAGAGAATTTTAAGACGTTGTTTAATAATGGCTCCCATGTTTGACTCTTAACTGACGAACTGCAACGGATCATTTTTCCTTAACAGTGCTGGTAGCAGCAGTTCGTGCCCACTCGCAATTTTCACCAGCTTTCCATGAGACAAATCCTGTGATCCCCATACTACCAGTGTTTTTAGGGCAGACAGTGATGGGAGAGGTAAGAGTACAGTAATGCGCTCGGCTTTATTTTTGGCGCAACCATCTCAAACCAATAAATCATCTAGACTACAATCTAGATTGAAAACTCTGGACTCGGCAATGTGGTGCCGAATGTGCACTGGGCAGCAACCTTGTTGCTTTGCCGAAATTTCTGGCTGATCATCGGCGTGAGCTAACCACTAACCGACGGCGAGAACGAGAGAATGAAAGAAAGCGAAAAAAAGAAGAGAAAGAGGCCGCACAGATCGAAACGGCTCATCATCCTACTTGGCAGATCACAGCAAAACTGGAGAAAAATCAATCAGCCTAACAAACTAACAAACCCGCTACCTATCTCCTCCGGTCCTCGCGAGGGGGCGGTTGCCGCGGGGACGCCGGCGATCCGGCCCGGCCGCTGTTCTCGTCCGCCATTGTCCGCACCCGCCCCTGCCGGAGGTCCCCGAGCTCGGCGTCGGAGAAGGACGACGACCCGCCCGGCGCGAGGCGCCGCGCCGGCCGCCGCCGCCACCTCAGCCGCCAGCACCGGCGCGCGGCGCGGACGGGCGCGCGCGCCACGCAGCAGAGCACGGCCACCGGCAGGCACGCGCAGAAGACGCAGCACGAGAAGGCGCACTCCGCCAGCGCCCCGTCCTGCCCGGCGTCCTCGCGCGGCGCCGCCGGCGACGCGTCGCGCCCCCGCGCGTCGTCCTCGCCGCCCCACCGCTTCCCGGCGGCCGGCTTCTTGCGCGGCCCGCCGGCGTCCGCCTCCTTCTCGGCAGCGGCGGCGTCCATTCCCGTTCTCGTCGATGGTTTCTTGTCCCTGGCTCGTGAGTTCCGTGTGAGAGATTCGAACGGGACGCGTGGGGTGGTGGTGGTGGGGGGCACGGGCGCGTCGTGGGAGGGAGGAAACTCTCTCCCTCTCGCTCAAGAAACTTTGTCTGCTCCCTCGGATTTAAATTGTGGTGCTCACGAAAGCGTCTCGTGTGGTTTCCTCTCTCTTTTCGCCATCGCTGTTGGTTACTGGTAGGAGATAAAATAAATCAAAAGGAAGCTAAGCTAGGGTAGCCACTGAGCCGACCTGGAGTCATTTCATCGATTAGGATCTTATAATCTTGAGAGATTGATTAAACTCTTGTTACGGGTCTGGGTCTTTTCTATTAAATTTGCGAACCGAAAGATGGTTAAGTGGGACAGGACAGCTGTTGGCAAGGCATCACATTCGTAGGATCAGTGCTCCTTTCTTTTGATCCAACAAAAACTGTGACGGTGTGATCGGATGGTAGTGCTCGGGATATTTTGTCTGGTAGGGCGTGCTAATCAGTCAGCCACTAAGAAACTTGGTCAAAACGCTCTAATCCGTCCAGGTCCAGGTGTACACATTAGCGATCGATTATTGTGGGACTGGACGTAGCCGCCGCACGGTGGGCGCCGGGCAGGGCACGAGACAGGACGGGAGTAGGGGTGTGGCCCGCGGTGCCCGGCACGAGGCTGTTCGCCCAGCCACCGGCGTCTCTGTCGACATTGCTGGACTGGTGGTGGCCGCCGCTCGCTTTTTATTTGGTCACTGTCACTGTCATGGATGTTGGAAATATGAGCAATTTATCATATGATTTTATTAACAGAAATAATAAATAAAGCATGACTAAAATAGCAGAGATAGAACAAGTCATGCGATCTGACAGAGTGAAGGTAAATAACATCTGTAAATATAAACTAGAATCAAACATCTCTAGAGCAGACAGTAGACCAAGTTGCATATATGAAGTAGAACCTGTCATGTCTAGGGCAAAGACTAGAACAAGGAACTGTGACAGAACCTCTAACAGAAAAAACAAGAACACGTATGGGACAACAGCAGCAACAGTAGCACTGGACTTGGAATCGGTGTCCTCGGTAGCCATGTCGTCGGGGAAGTAGTCGTCGGAGTCCGGGGCGTCCGTGAGAAGAAGTCAGTAGACGCGCAGAGCGCTCCCCAAAAACCTTATCACCCTTCTCCCGTACAGGACTCAAAGAGGTGAGGTTTCGGAGGCATACTGTCCCGACCTGCGGTGCACGCCGCAAGCCGGGATGAGGAAGATCGTAGCAGCAACGCAGTGTTCAGGAACCGGTGGCGAGAGGAAGAATGAGTTCTGGTGTGTCTCTCTGAGAGAAGCGACCTCCCTTTTATAGGCGCAAGAGAAGGAGGCGAGAGGGCAGCGATGGAAGTGAAACGAAGAGACGAAGATGAAGCGAACAACCAGCAACCGAAGGGCTGCACCGTTCGCATTCAAACTCCACTATCGCTTCAGCTTCCGTGTGACCTTTCGTATACCCGTCGTGCGTGAAAAAAATTTAGACATCGGCTCGGCTCATTCCCGCAACCCGCGTCGCGTCGCGTCGTGTCGTGACGAGGCGTGGTGAGGCGGGCGGCGGAGGAGGAGCGCGCGTGGATGTCCCTCATGTTCTCATGCTCATACATGTGGTGAAAGAACCTCCCTTATAAAGAGGTCCAACTCTCTCTAAACTAGCAATGTGGGACTAAACTTTAGTTCCACCTCTTGCCTTGCATGAATGGGCTGCGTGGGCCTTTAGGATTTATTAGGAATTCCTGAAACTGCTATTGGGCTGGCCAAAATAGACAAAATTCTAGCAATCCCCCACCAGATTCCAGAGGCACACAAAATTTGCCTTTGATTCCAAAACACTGTTTTATATACCGGCACTGCAGTGGAGACTGTTAAGTTGAATTTCCACCTAGAACTCTATGCTACACTAGTAAGCAACTTGAACAGTGGACTGGGCCTTGAACTGCAAGTTTTCTGCGAATCTAACTTCACACAAAGCCTTAACCGATACGTGGCTACCGTGGGTCTTCCCCGCGGGTGGAGCTTATGCGTCATACTCCGAGACCTTTCATGAGTTTACTAGAGAGAACCATACTCTCATATATTGCGACGTTTAACAACCAGATTCATATAGGTGCGTTCTTCAAAAGATGTTCTGCAGGACAACATCTCTGCTTCAAAGAGCCACTTAGAACACATTAAGATTTACATCAACCTGCCATGCAGATTAGGAGAGTATTGCATCTTCATGGAGTGGTATTTTTAATAGTAAGGGTACTCTCCTCTCAGTTGACCAACAGCTTGTCTTCCACATCTAATTCACGGGATCTCCGATCACAAATAATAGGTTATCACTGTGAACAACTCATATTGTGGGTCTCATACCCATCTCCTTCGATGCATTATCTATCACATTACGTGATAGACCCTTAGTGAAAAGATCTGCCAGATTTTTAGACATTTGGATATAATCCAATGCAATAACTCCGGAGTTTCTCATTTTTCTGACAGACTTTAACCTTCTCTGAATGTGTCTTGATGACTTCATGTTATCCTTTGAGCTGTTCACTTTCGTGATCACAGTTTGATTGTCGCAGTTCATAAGGATACCCGGTACAGGTTTCTCAACAACCGGCAAGTCATTCAAGAGCCGGCGAAGCCAATCTGCTTCGACCGTAGCTGTATCTAGTGCTGTGAGTTTTGCTTCCATTGTTGACCTCGTTAAGATGGTCTGCTTGAAGGGTATATCCTTATGAGATTGAAGCAATGTAATCCCACCATCATCGTCTCTCAACAACTTGATGTTCAGAATGACATCAGCCACTCCTAAATCCTTCATCTCAAAGCAACGAGATAGGAAATCCTTGACCTCCTTAATAACATTCAGATTTGTTCCGAAAATCAGTATTGTCATCAACATACAAGCAAAGCATAACTCCCTCGCCCCCACCATGGAGATAGTACACACATTTGTCAGCTTCGTTCACAACAAAGCCTGCAGCTGTTAAAGTTCTTTCGAACTTCTCATGCCACTATTTGGGTGCTTGCTTGAGTCCATACAAAGACTTCAACAACTTGCACACTTTCCCTTCTTGACCATCTATTACAAACCCATCTGGTTGTTCCATATAAATTTCCTCGTCCAAGTCTCCATTTAGGAAAGCAGTCTTAACATCTATTTGATGAACGAGAAGACCATCTGAGGCAGCTAGTGAAAGTAGAACTCGAATAGTGATCAGTCGAGCCACATGTGAGTAAGTATCAAAGAAGTCTTCACCTTCCTTTTGGGTATAACCCTTAGCCATGAGCCGAGCCTTGTACTTTTCAATTGTACCATCAGGCCTAAGTTTCTTCTTGAATACCCATTTGCATCCTATAGGTTTGCACCCATAAGGACGATCAGTTATCTCTCAGGTTTCATTCGCCAAGATGGAATCCATCTCGCTACGAACTGCTTCCTTCCAGTAGTCAGCATCTTCAGATGCATAGGCCTCTGAAATAGAACTGGGAGTGTCATCTATGAGATACACAAGAAAATCATCACCAAAGGACTTTGCAGTCCTCTGTCTCTTGCTCCTAGTAGGAACTGCATTGTTCTCCTCCACATGACTTTCAAAGTGTTCCATCGAAATGGCAGGTTCAGTAATTGTAACTGGTTCCTGATTCGATGAACTAGGCATCTCCTAATTAGATGAGGTAGCCATATCCTTCATGGGAAAGATATCTTCAAAGAAAATCGCATCATTCGACTCCATGATCGTACCGACATGCATGTCAGGTATCTCAGATTTTACAACCAAGAAATTATAACCAATGCTATGAAAAGCATATACCAGGAAAACACAATCCACCATTTTTGGTCCCAGCTTCCGCTTCTTTGGAATTGGCACATTGACTTTCGCCAAACAACCCCATGTTCGTAGATAAGAGAGCTTTAATCTTTTCTTCTCCCATTCCTTGAATGGAGTTATCTCTTTGTTCTTTGTGGGAACTCGGTTTAGGACATGACATGCAGTCAATGTCGCCTCCCCCACCATGCCTTGGAGAGACCTGATGTGTCTAACATGGCATTAACCAAATCAATTAGAGTACGGTTCTTTCTTCCGGCCACCCCATTTGACTAAGGTGAATAGGGAGGCATCCTCTCATGGATTATACCATGTTCCGCACAAAAGGAATCAAATTCATTTGAGAAATACTCTCCACCACGATCGAACCTAAGCCTCTTGATCTTTCGATCAAGTTAGTTTTCCGCTTCAACTTTATAGATTTTGAAGTAGTTCAAAGCCTCATCCTTAGATTTTAGAAGATACACATGGCAATATCTAGTGGAGTCATCAATCAACGTCATAAAATACTTCTTTCCACCTTTTGTCAAAACACCATTCATTTCACATAGATCTGAATGTATGAGCTCTAGTGGTGCAAGATTTCTCGTTTCCGCAGTCACATGAGACTTACGAGGTTGCTTAGCTTGCACACACACTTGACACTTAGATCCCTTGACAGTGGTGAAACTAGGGATTAAGTTTAACTTCGCTAGTCGCGACATGCAACCAAAGTTAACATGAAAGAGACGTGAATGCCACACATTTGATTCACTATTGTTGCAAACATGATTAACAACTTTATTGCAAACGTCTGATAAGGATAAACGAAACAGGCCTCCTGACTCATAGCCTTTACCAACAAAGTTTCCATACTTGGAAATTATAAATTTATTCGACTCAAAGACAAGCTTGTAGCCATCTCTACACAGAGTAGATCCGCTAACAAGATTTTTATTGACGGAGGGGACATAATGCACGTTCTTCAGCCACACGATCTTCCCCGAAGTAAACTTCAGATCGCTCGTGCCAACACCACGAACAGAAGCACTTGAACCGTTGCCCATCAGCACGGTTGATGTCCTTGCGGTCTAATAAGACGAAAACATGGAAATATCACTGCATACATGCACATTAGCACCCGTGTCAATCAACCAATCAGGAGAATGACATACTGAAAGAATAGTGGAAAATATACCATACCCAGCATCCTTCATGTCAGTCTCCAATGACAACATTAGCGGTCTTGCCGCCTTTCCCAGGATGACGCTTGTTATAGAGATTTTAGGGCAACTAGGAGCCCAATGATCAGGATCCCCACACACATGACAAACACCTTTCTTCTTGTCATTCTTCTTCTTGAAGTTCGTGTGCTGCACAGCCTTGTTCTTCCCATTAAACTTTGCTTTATCATCAAACTTGCACTTGTTCTTGAACTTGCGGGGCTGGAAGTTCTTCTTCTGTACCAGATTGGCACTAGAACCTCCCTCAATACCTCGAGCACGGTTGTCCTTTGCTCTCGCCTTTTCTTCCACATCAAGAGTACCAATAAGATCCGGAACGGAAAACTCCTGCCTCTTATGCTTTAGTGAGGTAGCAAAGTTCCTCCACGTGGGAGGAAGCTTAGTGATGATACCTCCGGCAATAAACTTGTCCGATAGGATACAATTGAAGTGCTCAAGTTCTCTAGCAAAAGACTGTATTTCATGAGCTTGCTCAACCACGGAGCGCTCTTCAGTCATCCTGTAGTCATAGAATTGCTCCATGATGTACAGCTCAATGCCAGCATTTGAGACCCCAAACTTGGCCTCGAGTGCGTCCCACATATCTTTTCCATTATCAATTGACACATAAGCATCAACCATGTTCTCACCAAGAACACTCAAGGGAGCAGCCTTAAACAAGGTATCCATTTTCTAAAAAGCTTGTGCCTGTTGAGCATCTTGCTCTCCTTCAGGTTTGCCAAGAGTGACGTCATAGAAACTCATGGTTTGAAACCGTAAGACTGCTCTCACGCGCCACCTCTTATAGTGGATACCCTCAAACATAGGAGGTCTCATGGAAGCAGCAAAACCACTTGGGGTAAATTGCCTATCATAAGGTTTTTGGATTGTTGGAAATATGAGCAATTTACTATATGATTTTATTAACAGAAATAGTAGATAAAGCATTACTAAAATAGCAGAGATAGAACAAGTCATGCGATTTGACAGAGAGAAGGTAAATAACATCTGCAAATATAAACTAGAACCGAACATCTCTAGAGCAGACAGTAGACCAAGTTGCATATATGAAGTAGGACCTATCATGTCTAGGGCAAAGACTAGAACAAGGAACTGTGGCAGAACCTCTAACAGGAAAAACAAGAACACGTACAGGACATCAGCAGCAATAGTAGCACTGGACTTGGGGTCGGTGTCCTCGGTAGCCATGTCGTCGAGGAGGTTGTCGACGTTGGCGAAGTAGTCGTCGTCGGGGAAGTAGTCGTCGGAGTCCGGGGCTTCCATGACGAAGAAGTCAGTAGTCGCGCGAAGCGCTCCCCAAAAACCTTATCACCCTTCTCCCGTACAGGACTCAAAGAGGTGCGGTTTTGAAGGCCTACTGTCCCGACCTGCGGTGCACGCCGCAAGCCGGGATGCGAAAGATCGTAGCAGCAGCGCAGTGTTCAGGAACCGGTGGCGAGAGGAAGAATGAGTTTTGGTGCGTCTCTCTGAGAGAAGCGACCTCCCTTTTATAGGTGCAAAAGAAGGAGGCGAGAGGGCAACGATGGAAGGTGAAACAAAGAGACGAAGATGAAGCGAACAACCAATAGCCGAAGGGCTGCACCGTTCGCATTCAAACTCCACTATCGCAAAAACTTTTCAGCTTCCGTGTGACCTTCCATATACCCATCGCGCGTGGCAAAAATTTAGACATCGGCTCGGCTCATTCCCGCAACCCGCGGCGCGGTGGGCAGCGGAGGAGGAGCGCGCATGGATGTCCCTCTTGTTCTCATGCTCATACATGTGGGGAAAGAACCTCCCTTATAAAGAGGTCCAACTCCCTCTAAACTAGCAATGTGAGACTAAACTTTAGTTCCACCTCTTGCCTTGCACGAATGGACTGCGTGGGTCTATAGGATTTATTAGGAATTTCTGAAATTGCTATTGGGCTGGCCCAAAATAGACAAAATTCCAGCAATGGAGTACCTTAAGCTCAGGGTCAGGGGTCAGGGCCCTCCTACCTTTCTAGCAATGGAGCAATGGAGTACCCTATTGGGCTGGACCAAGGCAAGTATAAAAGGGAGCAGGGTGCCGCTGTAGAGAAGAGGTCGGATCGATTCCTTCCCCCCAACTCTTGTAGTCACATCCCCCTCACAAGAGCAATTCAACCACCAAGCAGGGGGGTCTTACATCGTAAGGTGGCCCGAACCTGGGTAACTGACGTGTCTACTGTTCTTCTTCTCTAGTTCGTGCTCGCCAGAGCGTCGCCATGAGGTTGAGAGGTTGTGGAGTAGAGCAGAGTGGTAGCAGCAAGTGCACCCTAGTGTTCGAACGTCTTGGGTCCTGAGCCCCGATTCCGACAATTTTCCGTAAGTAGAGCATGTCGATGATCGGTTTCCCGGTAAGACAAACGCAAGATGCAATGCGGCCGGCGGAACAGATCCATCAACCGGGCGGGTGCAAAATTTAGTGGAGTATCTCCATTGATTGACGCATGCATGCATGCATGTACAGATAAGTAATTATACATGATCTATTGCTAGCTAGTACGACAACAATCTGTCTACACCCGTGTCTCCATCTGGATTGCCGCCGGTGAACTGTTCACACACGAGAACAATGCAAAGACCGCAAAGTAAGAATCCTACGGTGCAGAACAGAAGCGAGAGGAGGAGCACGGTAAAAGGCACAGGGCAGGCTCGAAGTCACCCATCAGGTAGATGGTTAAGCCGAGAAGCGTGACACCCCCGCAGCCCAGGAGGCAGATCATCGCCCACCTGCTACACTCCCGGGGCTCCGCCTTCGCGGTCGCCACCAGTTGCTCCTGCTCGCCGTCGTTGGCCATCGTATGCGTGCCCTAGCTTCGATACATGGTTTCTTGATTTTCTAGGGTTAGTTATTTTGGTGTTGTTTGGTCTGGTACCAACGATTGCCTGTATTTTGTACTATAACGCACGAAGAGATAAAGTGCATACCACGTATAACGTTTAAAGGAAGGTGTACGTATAGTATTATACATGTACCTGTAGATTGTTCAGTTTATTTTTTGTTGAAATGAGATGCTGCTTGTTCCCGCGAAAAAAAAAAAAATGCTGCTTGTTTGTTTGGATTGGTCGTCCACTAGCAGGTTACCTACGAGGGATCGATGTCGTGTAGTTTAGAAAAACCAGTTTGAATTTGTCTACACTTTAGGTGAATATATACTGAATTGAATCCAATCCGAGACCAATTCACACTAGCTAGCCCATGGCGTAATACTATTTTTTAGGAAAATAGTACGACTCTTCTGCGCTTTTTTTAATATTATTAGTCAACATGCCCGTGTGTTGCAACAGAAGAAAAAAAATATCTGCATGTTCTCCCATTAAAAAACACAACATAGAAAGCACGGAAATCAGGATGTGGTAGACTGTTAGATAAATATGCAAATTTTGCTGCTTTTATCTTTTTTTGGGTCACAATGTAAACATCTAGAAAACCTCACGTTGTCCAAAGTTGGTGTCGAGGAAGACGAATCTTTGATAAAATAATCCTGGATCAACATTTAATTTTGTGAATCCTGGATCTGGTTTTAACCATTTTGTTTGAGGCAACTCCAATGCCCTAGTAGATGATGATTGGAAATTCCGAATAATTGAAAGAATTCATATTAGACATCTCCAAGAAGGTGGGACTGCTTCATTGTGCGTAATTTTTCTTCTAATCCACCATAGGTACCATGCCCCTACAACCAAGGCTTGGTTGAAATTAACATTCGGGTGTAAAGGTAGTTGATGATCAGGTAGCGATAGGATATGCTCAAATGTAATTGAACCCGATCTATCAAATAGAACCGATTGTTCAATAAGCTCCCACATGCCCAACCGATGCCAAAGATCCTTCGCATGCATGCACTAAAATAATAAGTTCCTAATGTCCTTTGCCCCCTCATGACTGATTGGTCAAGCTCCGTTTGAACCGACATGTCTGTTCGTCAGGATATCCTTTAATGGAATGATCCCACGCAAAACCCTCCATCCGAATACCTGAACTTTACGTGGCACTGATAGTTTCCATAGCGTATTCCGTACTGCCAAACGTGCAGAACCACTTGGCCACTCCATCCTATTTGCATGCGCCCTAAAAGTGTGCAACCATTGCAAGTGGTAAGTTGTTTGAACCGAGAAGAAACCTGAATGATTTGGTTTCCATGCTGTGAAATCATCGAATCCTTGATGGTGAATAGGATTTTGCAGTATTCTTCGAGCATCCACTGCATAGAATATATCTCTCACAAGGTCCTCATCCCAAGTGTCGGACACCGGATCTATAAGTTCACAAACCCTTGAGAGAACTGTTTGGTTCCTTGGCGTGATTACTTTCACTTCCGAGCTAGAAGTTCCTTCCAAATGTTCACTTCTTCTCCCGTACCGATTCTCCAAATGTACCCTTTTTTTAAGGTTTCCAATCCTTTTAGGATACCCTGCCATGTGGATGAAGACCCGTTTTTTTGTGTAGCACTTAATATATGCCCATTGGGATAGTACTTGGCCTTTAATACTCTTGTCACTCAGTAACAAGTCTTCAACATTGTTTTGCGAGCATAGCTAGGTTGAAAGAGTATAGTGAAGGAAATATGCCCTAGAGGCAATAATAAAGTTGTTATTTTATATTTCCTTATATCATGATAAATGTTTATTATTCATGCTAGAATTGTATTAACCGGAAACTTGATACATTTGTGAATACATAGACAAAACACCATGTCCCTAGTACGCCTCTACTAGACTAGCTCGTTGATCAAAGATGGTTAAGTTTCCTAGCCATGGACATGTGTTGTCATTTGATGAAGGAGATCACATCATTAGTGGAATGATGTGACATCCGTTAGCTTAGCATAATGATCGTTCAGTTTTATTGCTACTGCTTTCTTCATGTCAAATACATATTCCTCCGACTATGAGATTGTGCAACTCCCAAACACCAGAGGAATGCCTTGTGTGCTATCAAGCGTCACAACATAACTGGGTGATTATAAAGATGCTCTATAGGTATCTCCGAAAGTGTCTGTTGGGTTGGCATAGATCGAGATTATGATTTGTCACTCTGAGTATTGGAGAGGCATCTCTGGGCCCTCTTGGTAATGCACATCATATGAAGCCTTGCAAGCAATGTGACTAATGAGTTAGTTGCGGGATGATGCATTATGGAACAAGTAAAGAGACTTGCCGTTAACGAGATTGAACTAGGTATGAAGATACCAACGATCGAATCTCAGGCAAGTAACATACCGATGACAAAGGGAATAACGTATGTTGACATTGCGGTTCGTCTGATAAAGATCTTCGTAGAACATGTGGGAACCAATATGAGCATCTAGGTTCCTATATTGGTTATTGACCGGAGAGGTGTCTCGGTCATGTCTACATAGTTTTCGAACCCGTAGGGTCCGCACGCTTAACGTGTTGGACATATGCCCAAGAGGCAATAATAAAATGGTTATTATTATATTTCCTTGTTCATGATAATTGTCTATTGTTCATACTATAATTGTGTTATCCGGAAATCGTAATACATGTGTGAATACATAGACCACAACATGTCCCTAGCGAGCCTCTAGTTGACTAACTCGTTGGTCAATAGATGGTTACGGTTACCTAACCATGGACATAGGATGTCATTGATAACAGGATCACATCATTAGGATAATGATGTGATGGACAAGACACAATCCTAAGCATAGCACAAGATCATGTAGTTCGTATGCTAAAGCTTTTCTAATGTCAAGTATATTTTCCTTAGACCATGAGATTGTGCAACTCCCGGATACCGTAAGGGTACTTTGGGTGTGCTAAACATCACAACGTAACTGGGTGGCTATAAAGGTACACTACGGGTATCCCTGAAAGTATCTGTTGGGTTGGCACAAATCGAGACTGCGATTTGTCACTCGTATGATGGAGAGGTATCTCTGGGCCCACTCGGTAAGACATCATCATAATGAGCTCAATGTGACTAAGGGGTTGGTCACGGGATGATGTGTTATGGAACAGTAAAGAGACTTGCCGTAACGAGATTGAACAAGGTATTGGTATACCGACGATCGAATCTCGGGCAAGTGCTATACCGGTAGACAAAGGGAATCGTATACAGGATTGATTGAATCCTTGACATCGTGGTTCATCCGATGAGATCATCGTGGAACATGTGGGAGCCAACATGGGTATCCAGATCCCGCTATTGGTTATTTGCTGGAGAGATGTCTCGGTCATGTCTGCATAGTTCCCGAACCCGTAGGGTCTACACACTTAAGGTTTAGTGACGCTAGAGTTGTAATGGGAATTGTATGTGGTTACCGAAAGTTGTTTGGAGTCTCGGATGTGATCCCGGACGTCACGAGGAGTTCTAGAATGGTCCAGAGGTGAAGATTTATATATGGGATGTCTAGTTTCAGTCACCGGAAAGGTTTCGGGGTTTATCGGTATTGTACCGGGACCACCGAAGGGGTTCCGAGGGTCCACCGGGAGGGTCCACCTGCCCCGAAGGACCTAATGGGCTGTAGTTGGGTGGGAACCATCCCCTTAGTGGGCTGGTGCGCCCCCAAGGGCCCAAGGCGCCTAGGGTTGGAAACCCTAGGGGGGCGCTGCCCCCCCGGGGAGGGTGCCCCCCTAGTTGGAAACCCTAAGGGGGCTGCCGCCCCCCCTTAGGTGGAAACCCTAGGGGGCCGCCGCCCCCCCTCCTCTAGATGGATCTAGGGGGCCGACCCCCTCTCCCCTTCCCCCTATAAATAGTGGGGGGGGGGGTGGGAGGGCAACCGCACCCCTTCTCCTAGCGCATCCCTCCCCCTTCCTACACCTTCTCCTCCTCCGTAGCGCTTAGCGAAGCTCTGCCGGAGAACCACGAGCTCCACCGCCACCACGCCGTCGTGCTGCCGGAGCTCTCCCTCAACTTCTCCTCCCCCCTTGCTGGATCAAGAAGGAGGATACGTCCCCGGGCTGTACGTGTGTTGAACGCGGAGGCGCCGTCGTTCGACGCTTAGATCAGAATCAACCGCGATCTGAATCGCTACGAGTACGACTCCTTCATCCGCGTTCTTGTAATGCTTCCGCATCGCGATCTTCAAGGGTATGAAGATGCACTCCCCTCTCTCTCGTTGCTAGTCTCTCCATAGATTGATCTTGGTGATGCGTAGAAATTTTTTAATTTCTGCAACGATCCCCAACAGTAGCATCATGAGCTAGGTCTATGCGTAGTTTCTATGCACGAGTAGAACACAAGTTGTTGTGGGCGTCGATTTTGTAAATTTACTTGCCGTTACTAGTCTTATCTTGATTCGGCGGCATCGTGGGATGAAGCGGCCCGGACCGACCTTACACGTACACTTACGTGAGACAGGTTCCACCGACTGACATGCACTAGTTGCATAAGGTGGCTAGCGGGTGTCTGTCTCTCCCACTTTAGTTGGATCAGATTCGATGAAAAGGGTCCTTATGAAGGGTAAATAGAAATTGGCATATCACGTTGTGGTTTTGGCGTAGGTAAGAAACGTTCTTGCTAAGAAACCTATAGCAGCCATGTAAAATTTTGCAACAACAATTAGAGGACGTCTAACTTGTTTTTGCAGCATATGCCGTGTGATGTGATATGGCCAAAAGGATGTGATGAATGATATATGTGATGTATGAGATTGATCATGTTCTTGTAATAGGAATCACGACTTGCATGTCGATGAGTATGACAACCGGCAGGAGCCATAGGAGTTGTCTTAATTTATTTATGACCTGTGTGTCAACATAAACGTCATGTAATTACTTTACTTTATTGCTAAACCGTTAGCCATAGTAGTAGAAGTAATAGTTGACGAGACAACTTCATGAAGACACGATGATGAAGATCATGGTGTCATGCCGGTGACGATGATGATCATGGCGCCCCAAAGATGGTGATCAAAAGGAGCAAAATGATATTGGCCATATCATGTCACTATTTGATTGCATGTGATGTTTATCATGTTTTACATCTTATTTGCTTAGAACGATGGTAGCTTAAATAAGATGATCCCACGCAATAATTTCAAGAAAGTGTTCCCCCTAACTGTGCACCATTGTGAAGGTTCGTTGTTTCGAAGCACCACGTGATGATCGGGTGTGATAGATTCTAACGTTCGAATACAACGGTTCTAAGCCAGATTTACACACGCAATACACTTAGGTTGACTTGACGAGCCTAGCATGTACAGACATGGCCTCGGAACAAGGAAGACCGAAAAGTCGAACATGAGTCGTATAGAAGATACGATCAACATGAAGATGTTCACCGATGATGACTAGTCCGTCTCACGTGATGATCGGACACAACCTAGTTGACTCGGATCATGTATCACTTAGATGACTAGAGGGATGTCCATCTGAGTGGGAGTTCATTAAATAATTTGATTAGATGAAATTAATTATCATGAACATAGTCTAAAACTTTGCAATATGTCTTGTAGATCAAATGGCCCACGCTAATGTTGCCCTCAACTTCAACACATTCCTAGAGAAAACCAAGCTGAAAGACGATGGTAGCAACTACACGGACTGTGTCCGTAATATGAGGATCATCCTCATAGCTGCCAAGAAAGCATATGTCCTTGAAGCACCGCTAGGTGACGCATCTGTTTTCCCAGCAACTCAAGACGTTATGAACGCCTGGCAGTCGCGTAGTGATGATTACTCCCTGGTTCAGTGCAGCATGCTTTACAACTTAGAACCGGGGCTCCAAAAGCGTTTTGAGCATCACAGAGCATATGAGATGTTCCAAGAGCTGAAAATGGTTTTCCAAGCTCATGCCCGAGTCGAGAGATATGAAGTCTCCGACAAGTTCTATAGTTGTAAGATGGGGGAGAATAGTTCTGTCAGCGAGCACATACTCAAAATGTCTGGGTTGCACAACCGCTTATCTCAGCTGGGAGTTAATCTCCCGGATGATGTGGTCGTTGACATAATCCTTCAGTCGCTCCCACCTAGCTACAAGAGCTTTGTGATGAACTTCAATATGCAGGGGATGGAAAAGACCATTCCTGAGGTATATTCAATGTTGAAATCAGCGGAGGTGGAGATCAAAAAGGAACATCAAGTGTTGATGGTGAATAAAACCACTAAGTTCAAGAAAGGCAAGGGTAAGAAGAACTTCAAGAAGGACGGCAAGGGAGTTGCCGCGCCCGGTAAGCCAGTTGCCGGGAAGAAGCCAAAGCATGGACCCAAGCCTGAGACTGAGTGCTTTTATTGCAAGGGAAACGGTCACTGGAAGCGGAACTGGCCCAAGTACTTAGCGGATAAGAAGGCCGGCAATACCAAAGGTATATGTGATATACATGTTATTGATGTGTACCTAACCAACGCTCGTAGTATCTCTTGGGTATTTGATACCGGTGCGGTTGCTCATATTTGTAACTCAAAACAGGAGCTGCGGAATAAGCGGAGACTGGCGAAGGACGAGGTGACGATGCGCGTCGGAAATGGTTCCAAGGTCGATGTGATCGCCAACGGCACGCTACCTCTACATCTACCCACGGGATTAGTTTTAAACCTCAATACTTGTTATTTAGTACCAGCTTTGAGCATGAACATTGTATCTGGATCTCGTTTAATGCGAGATGGCTACTCATTTAAATCCGAGAATAATGGTTGTTCCATTTATATGAGAGATATGTTTTATGGTCATGCCCCGCTGGTCAATGGTTTATTTTTGTTTAATCTCGAATGTGATGTTACACATATTCATAGTGTGAATGCCAAAAGATGTAAGGTTGATAATGATAGTCCCACATACTTGTGGCACTGCCGCCTTGTTCACATTGGTGTCAAACGCATGAAGAAACTCCATGTAGATGGACTTTTGGAGTCTCTTGATTATGAATCATTTGACACATGTGAACCATGCCTCATGGGCAAAATGACCAAGACTCCGTTCTCCGGAACAATGGAGCGAGCAACCAACTTATTGGAAATCATACATACTGATGTGTGCGGTCCAATGAGTGTTGAGGCTCGTGGTGGTTATCGTTATGTCCTCACCCTCACTGATGACTTAAGTAGATATGGGCATGTCTACTTGATGAAACACAAGTCTGAGACTTTTGAAAAGCTCAAGGAATTTCAGAGTGAGGTTGAGAATCAACATGACAAGAAAATAAAGTTCTTACGATCAGATCATGGAGGGGAATATTTGAGTCATGAAGTTGGCATGCACTTAAGGAAATGTGGAATTGTTTCACAACTCACGCCGCCTGGAACACCTCAGCGTAATGGTGTGTCCGAACGTCGTAATCGCACTCTATTGGATATGGTGCGATCTATGATGTCTCTTACCGATCTACCACTATAATTTTGGGGTTATGCTATAGAGACTGCCGCATTCACTTTAAATAGGGCTCCGTCGAAATCCGCTGAGACGACACCGTATGAATTGTGGTTTGGGAAGAAACCTAAGCTGTCGTTTCTGAAAGTTTGGGGATGCGATGCTTATGTCAAGAAACTTCAACCTGAAAAGCTCGAACCCAAATCGGAAAAATGCGTTTTCATACGATACCCTAAGGAAACTATTGGGTATACCTTCTACCTCAGATCCGAAGGCAAGATCTTTGTTGCCAAGAATGGATCCTTTCTAGAGAAAGAATTTCTCTCGAAAGAAGTAAGTGGGAGGAAAGTAGAGCTTGATGAAGTATTGCCTCTTGAACCGGAGAGTAGCGCAGGTCAAGAAAATGTTTTTGTGGTGCCTGTACCGACTAGAGAGGAAGTTAATGATGATGATCATGAAACTTCAGATCAAGTTGCTACTGAACTTCGTAGGTCCATAAGGACACGTTCCGCACCAGAGTGGTACGGCAACCCTATCCTGGAAATCATGTTGTTAGACAATGGTGAACCTTCGAACTATGAAGAAGCGATGGCGGGCCCGAATTCCAACAAATGGCTTGAAGCCATGAAATCCGAGATAGAATCCATGTACGAAAACAAAGTATGGACTTTGACTGACTTGCCCGATGATCGGCGAGCCATAGAAAATAAATGGATCTTTAAGAAGAAGATAGACGCGGATGGTAATGTAACCATCTATAAGGCTCGGCTTGTCGCTAAGGGTTATCGACAAGTTCAAGGGGTTGACTACAATGAGACCTTCTCACCCGTAGCGAAGCTGAAGTCTGTCTGAATCATGTTAGCAATTGCCGCATTCTACGATTATGAGATGTGGCAAATGGACGTCAAAACGACATTCCTTAATGGTTTCCTTAAGGAAGAATTGTATATGATGTAGCCGGAAGGTTTTGTCGATCCTAAGAATGCTGACAAGGTATGCAAGCTCCAACGCTCGATCTATGGGCTGGTGCAAGCATCTTGGAGTTGGAACATTCGTTTTGATGAGATGATCAAAGCGTTTGGGTTTACGCAGATTTATGGAGAAGCCTGTGTTTACAAGAAAGTGAGTGGGAGCTCTGTAGCATTTCTCATATTATATGTGGATGACATACTACTGATGGGAAATGATATAGAACTCTTGGAAAGCATAAAGGCCTACTTGAATAAGTGTTTTTCAATGAAGGACCTTGGAGAAGCTGCTTACATATTAGGCATCAAGATCTATAGAGATAGATCGAGACGCCTCATTGGTCTTTCACAAAGCACATACCTTGACAAGATATTGAAGAAGTTCAATATGGATCTGTCCAAGAAGGGGATCTTGCCTGTATTGCAAGGTGTGAGATTGAGCATGGCTCAATGCCCGACCACGGCAGAAGATAGAGAAAATATGAGTGTCGTCCCCTATGCCTCGGCCATAGGGTCTATTATGTATGCCATGCTGTGTACCAGACCTGATGTAAACCTTGCCGTAAGTTTGCTAGGAAGGTACCAAAATAATCCCGGCATGGAACACTGGACAACGGTCAAGAATATCCTGAAGTACCTGAAAAGGACTAAGGATATGTTTCTTGTTTATGGAGGTGATGAAGAGCTCATTATAAAGGGTTACGTCGATGCTAGTTTCGACACAGATCTGGATGACTCCAAGTCACAAACCGGATACGTGTATATTTTGAATGGTGGGGCAGTCATCTGGTGCAGTTGCAAGCAAAGCGTCATGGCGGGATCTACATGTGAAGCGGAGTACATGGCAGCCTCGGAGGCAGCACATGAAGCAATCTGGATGAAGGAGTTCATTACCGACCTAGGAGTTATTCCCAATGCGTCAGGCCCGATGACTCTCTTCTATGACAACACTGGAGCTATTGCCCTTGCCAAGGAGCCCAGGTTTCACAAGAAGACCAGACATATCAAGCGTCGCTTCAACTCCATTCGTGAAAATGTTCAAGATGGAGACATAGAGATTTGTAAAGTGCATACGGACCTGAATGTCACAGATCCGTTGACTAAACCTCTTCCACGTGCAAAGCATGATCAACACCAGAACTCTATGGGTGTTCGATTCATCACAATGTAACTAGGTTATTGACTCTAGTGCAAGTGGGAGACTGTTGGAAATATGCCCTAGAGGCAATAATAAAATGGTTATTATTATATTTCCTTGTTCATGATAATTGTCAATTGTTCATACTATAATTGTGTTATCCGGAAATCGTAATACATGTGTGAATAAAAAGACCACAACATGTCCCTAGTGAGCCTCTAGTTGACTAGCTCATTAATCAATAGATGGTTATGGTTACCTAACCATGGACATAGGATGTCATTGATAACGGGATCACATCATTAGGATAATGATGTGATGGACAAGACCCAATCCTAAGCACAGCACAAGATCATGTAGTTTGTCTGCTAAAGCTTTTCTAATGTCAAGTATCTTTTCCTTAGACCATGAGATTGTGCAACTCCCGGATAACGTAAGGGTACTTTGGGTGTGCCAAACGTCACAACGTAACTGGGTGGCTATAAAGGTACACTACGGGTATCCCCAAAAGTATTTGTTGGGTTGGCACGAATCGAGACTGGGATTTGTCACTCCATATGATGGAGAGGTATCTCTGGGCCCACTTGGTAAGACATCATCGTAATGAGCTCAATGTGACTAAGGGGTTGGTCACGGGATGACGTGCTACGGAACGAGTAAAGAGACTTGCCGTAACAAGATTGAACAAGGTATCGGTATACCGATGATCGAATCTCGGGCAAGTGCTATCCCAGTAGACAACGGGAATCGTATACGGGATTGATTGAATCCTTGACATCGTGGTTCATCCGATGAGATCATCGTGGAACATGTGGGAGCCAACATGGGTATCCAGATCCTGCTGTTGGTTATTGGCCGGAGAGATGTCTCGGTCATGTCTGCATAGTTCCCGAACCCGTAGGGCCTACACACTTAAGGTTCGGTGACGCTAGAGTTGTAATGGGAATTGTATGTGGTTACCGAAAGTTGTTCGGAGTCCCGGATGAGACCCCGGACGTCACGAGGAGTTCCGGAATGGTTTGGAGGTGAGGATTTATATATGGGAAGTCCAGTTTCAGTCACCGGAAAGGTTTCGAGGTTTATCTGGATTGTATCGGGACCACCAAAGGGGTTCCGGGGGTCCACCAGGAGGGTCCACGTGTCACGAAGGACCTAATGGGCTGTAGTTGAGTGGGAACCATCCCCTTAGTGGGCTGGTGCGCCCCCAAGGGCCCAAGGCGCCTAGGGTTGGATACCCTAGGGGGCCGCTGCCCCCCCGGGGCGGGTGCCCCCATAGTTGGAAACCCTAAGGGGGCCGCTCCCCCCCGAGGGGCCGCCGCCCCCCTTAGGTGGAAACCCTCGGGGGCCGCCGCCCCGGGGGCCGCCGCCCCTCCTCTAGATGGATCTAGGGGGCCGGCCCCTCTCCCCTTCCCCCTATAAATAGTGGGGGAGGGTGGGAGGGCAACCGCACCCCTTCTCCTGGCGCAGCCCTCCCCCTTCCTACACCTTCTCATCCTTCGTAGCACTTAGCGAAGCTCTGCCGGAGAACCACGAGCTCCACCGCCACCACGCCGTCGTGCTGCCGGAGCTCTCCCTCAACTTCTCCTC
Source organism: Triticum aestivum (assembly GCF_018294505.1). Taxonomy (NCBI): domain Eukaryota; kingdom Viridiplantae; phylum Streptophyta; class Magnoliopsida; order Poales; family Poaceae; genus Triticum; species Triticum aestivum. The sequence goes on along the minus strand of NC_057800.1, from coordinate 495,535,497 downwards.
CCCCCTTGCTGGATCAAGAAGGAGGAGACGTCCCCGGGCTGTACGTGTGCTGAACCCGGAGGCGCCGTCGTTCGGCGCTTAGATCGGAATCAACCGTGATATGAATCACTACGAGTATGACTCCTTCATCCGCGTTCTTGTAACGCTCCCGCATCACGATCTTCAAGGGTATGAAGACGCACTCTCCTCTCTCTCGTTGCTAGTCTCTCCATAGATTGATCTTGGTGATGCGTAGAAATTTTTTAATTTCTGCAACGAACCCCAACATAATGTTCGATGACGATATGTATTATATGAGTTATGTGTTTTGGCGACCAAAGGTTGTTCGGAGTCCCGGATGGGATCACGGACATGACGAGGAGTCTCTAAATGGCCGAGAGGTAAAGACTGATATATTGGAAGGTGGTATTCGGACATCAGAATGGTTTCAGAGTGTTTCAGGTATTTATCGGAGTACCGAGGGGTTACCGGAACCCCCCAAGGGGAAGTAATGGGCCACATGGGCCATAGGGGAGAGGCAAGGCAGCTCGCAAGGGGGTGGCGTGCCCCCCCATGGGGAGTCCAAAATGGACAAGGGGAGGGGGCACCCTCCCTTTCCTTCTCCCTCTCCCTCTCCTTCCCCCTTCCCCCCTCCGTTAGAAGGAAGGGGGGGGGCGAATTGGACTAGGAGTCCTAGTAGGACTCCCCCCATGGGGCGTGCCCTAGGCCAGCCTCTCCCCCTCTCCCTCCTTTATATACGGGGGCGGGGGGGGGGGGGGGGCACCTCTAGGCACATCAATTGTTCTTAGCCATGTGCGGTGCCCCCTCCATCGTTTACTCCTCCGGTCATATTGTCGTAGTTGCTTAGGCGAAGCCCTGCACGGATCATATCACCATCACCGTCACCACGCCGTCGTACTGACAGAACTCATCTGCTCCTTCGACCCTCTTCTGGATCAAGAGCTCGAGGGACGTCATCACGCTGAACGTGTGTAGAACTCGGAGGTACCTTACGTTCGGTGCTTGATCGGTTGAATCGAGAAAACATTCGACTACATCAACCGTGTTAAGCTAACGCTTCTTCTTTCGGTCTACGAGGGTAGGTGGACATACTCTCCCCCTCTTGTTGCTATGCATCTCCTGTATAGATCTTGTGTGAGCGCAGGGAATTTTTTGAAATTGCATGCTACGTTTCCAAACAGTGGCATCCAAGCCAGGTCTATGCGTAGATGATATGCACGAGTAGAATACAAAGAGTTGTGGGCGGTGATCGTCATACTGCTGACCACCAACGTCTTATTTTTATTCGGCGGTATTGTTGGATGATGCGGCCCAGACCAACCTTACATGACCACATTCATGAGACCGGTTCCACCGACAGACATGCAACTAGTTTTGCATAAAGGTGGCTGGCGGGTGTCTGTTTCTCCAACTTTAGTTGAATCCAATTTGACTGCGGCCGGTCCTTCTGATTGTTAAAACAACAAACTTGATAAATCACCATTGTGGTTTTTGTGCTGTAGGTAAGTACGGTTCATGCTAGAAGCCCGTAGCGGCCACGTAAAACTTGCAACAACAAAGTAGAGGACGTCTAACTTTTTTTTGCAGGGCATGTTGTGATGTGATATGGTCAGGACATGATGTGATATAAGTTGTCGTATGAGATGATCATGTCTTGTAAAAGTTATCGGCAACTGGCAGGAGCCATATAGTTGTCGCTTTATTGTATGAAATACAAACGCCATGTAATTGCTTTACTTTATCACTAAGCGGTAGCGATAGTCATAGAAGCAATAGTTGGCAAGACGACCACGATACTACGATGGAGATCAAGGTATCAAGCTGGTGACGATGGAGATCATGACGTTGCTTTGGTGATGGAGATCAAAAGCACAAGATGATGGTGGCCATACCATGTCACATATTTTGATTGCATGTGATGTTTATCTTTATGCATCTTATTTTGCTTAGTACGGCGGTAGCATTATAAGATGATCCCTTACTAAAAATTTCAAGGTATAAGTGTTCTCCCCGAGTATACACCGTTGTGAAAGTTCTTCGTGCTGAGACACCACGTGATGACCGGGTGTGATAAGCTCTACGTTCAAATACAACGGGTGCAAGCCAGATTTGCACATGCAGAATACTCGGGTTAAACTTGATGAGCCTAGCATATACATATATGGCCTCGGAACACTGGAGACTGAACGGTCGAACGTGAATCATATAGTGGATATGATCAACATAGAAATGTTCAACATTGATGACTTCTCCATCTCACGTGATGATCAGACATGGTTTAGTTGGTTTGGATCACATATCATTTAGATGACTTGAGGGATGTCTATCTAAGTGGGAGTTCTTAAGTAATATGATTAATTGAACTTAATTTATCATGAACTTAGTCCTGATAGTTTTTTGCATATCTATGTTGTAGATCAATGGCCCGTGCTACCGTTCCCTTAAATTTTAATGCGTTCCTAGAGAAAGCTAAGTTGAAAGATGATGGTAGCAACTACACGGACTGGGTCCATAACTTGAGGATTATCCTCATTGCTGCACAAAAGAATTATGTCCTTGATGTGCCGATGGGTGAAAGGCCTGCTGCAGGAGCAGAAGCTGACGTTGTGAACGTCTGGCAAGCTCGATCTAATGACTACTCGTTAGTTCAGTGTGCCATACTTTACGGCTTAGAATCGGGACTTCAAAGATGTTTTGAACGTCATGGACCATATGAGATGTTCCAGGAGTTGAAATTAATATTTCAAGCAAATGCCCGAGTTGAGAGATATGAAGTCCCCAACAAGTTCTATAGCTGCAATATGGAGGAGAACAGTTCTGTTAGTGAGCACATACTCAGAATCTCTGGGTACCATATTGATACGTATCCATCGTATCTACTTTTCCAAACACTTTTGCCCTTGTTTTGGACTCTAACTCGCATGATTTGAATGGAACTAACCCGGCGTGAAGCTGTTTTCAGCAGAATTGCCATGGTGTTATTTTTGTGCAGAAATCAAAGTTTTCGAAATGACCTGAAACTCCACGGAGAATATTTTTGGAATTAATAAAAAATACTGGCAAAAGAATCAAGGCCAGGGGCCCACACCCTTTCCATGAGGGTGGGGGGCGCGCCTACCCCCCTGGGTGCGCCCCCTGCCTCGTGGGCCCCCTGATGCTCCACCGACCTCAACTCCAACTCTATATATTCACGTTTGGGGAGAAAAAAATTAGAGAGAAGGATTCATCGCGTTTTACGAAAGGGAGCCGCCGCCAAGCCCTAATCTCTCTCGGGAGGGCTGATCTGGAGTCCGTTTGGGGCTCCGGAGAGGGGAATCCGTCGCCGTTGTCATCATCAACCTTCCTCCATCACCAATTTCATGATGCTCACCGCAGTGCGTGAGTAATTCCATCATAGGCTTGCTGGACGGTGATGGGTTGGATGAGATTTACCATGTAATCGAGTTAGTTTTGTTAGGGTTTGATCCCTAGTATCCATTATGTTCTAAGATTGATGTTGCTATGACTTTGCTATGCTTAATGCTTGTCACTAGGGCCCGAGTGCCATGATTTCAGATCTGAACCTATTATGTTTTCATGAATATATGTGAGTTCTTGATCCTATCTTGCAAGTCAATAGTCACCTACTATGTGTTATGATCTGGCAACCCCCAAGTGACAATAACCAGGGCCACTCCCGGTGATGACCGTAGTTTGAGGAGTTCATGTATTCACTAAGTGTTAATGCTTTGGTCCGGTACTCTATTAAAAGGAGGCCTTAATATCCCTTAGTTTCCAATAGGACCCCGCTGCCACGGGAGGGTAGGACAAAAGATGTCATGCAAGTTCTTTTCCATAAGCACGTATGACTATATTCGGAATACATGCCTACATTACATTGATGAACTGGAGCTAGTTCTGTGTCACCCTATGTTATAACTATTGCATGAGGAATCACATCCGACATAATTATCCATCACTGATCCAATGCCTACGAGCTTTCTTTGCTTAGTTACTTTACCGTTGCTGCTGTTACAATTACTACAAAACTGCTACTGTTACTTTTGCTACCGTTACCGTTAATTCCATACTACTTTGCTGTAGATATTAAGTTATCCAGGTGTGGTTGAATTGACAACTCAACTGCTAATACTTGAGAATATTCTTTGGCTCCCCTTGTGTCGAATCAATAAATTTGGGTTGAATACTCTACCCTCAAAAACTGTTGCGATCCCCTATACTTGTGGGTTATCAAGACTATTTTCTGGCGCCGTTGCCGGGGAGCATAGCTCTATTCTTTGAGTTACTTGGGATTTATATCTGCCAATCACTATGAGGAACTTGAAAGACGAGAAAACCAATATTTATCCCTCAACTACGAGGGGAGGTAAGGAACTGCCATCTAGCTTTGCACTTGATTCTTCTTCTGTTTTGAGTAAACTTGCGACACCTAAACCTGCTTCTGCCATTAATTCTGATATGTCTCATGTTATTGATGATGCCACTTCTGCTATGCGTGATGCTTATGATCAAACTACTTCTATGCTTGATAATACTGTGCCATTAGGTGAATTTCTTGATGAACAACTTGCTAGGGCTAGAGAGAATGAAATTATTGAAACTGATAATACTGACGAAAGTGATGATGAAGATTCTCCCCCTAGATATGAATTGCCTATTGTGCCTGAGGGTTATGTTATGGATGAAGAAATTGCTAGAGATTTTCTTGCTTGCAATGATAGATCTGATCTTAAGAAATTATTAGCTAAGCTAAAAGAAAAGTCTCTGAATGCTAGAATGAAATATGACCCTGCTTTTGCTACTTCACTTATCTGTGTTACTGATAAGGATTATGATTTCTCTGTCCATCCTGAGATAATTACTTTGGTTGAATCTGATCCTTTTTATGGCTATGAATCTGAACTGTTGTGGCACATCTTACTAAGTTAAATGATATACCCACCCTATTCACTAATGATAAGAAAATTCGTTACTACTATATCCTTAAGTTATTTCCATTCTCATTAAAGGGTGATGCTAAAATATGGTTTAATTCTCTTGATCCTGCTTGTGTATGTAGTCCCTAGGATATGATTTATTACTTTTCTGCAAATATTTCCCCGCTCATAAGAAACAAGCTGCCTTAAGGGAAATATATAATTTTGTGCAAATTGAAGAAGAGAGTCTCCCACAAGCTTGGGGGAGGCTTCTCCAATTACTTAATGCCTTGCCTGATCATCCTCTCAAGAAAAATGAAATACTTGATATCTTTTATAATGGACTAACCGATGCTTCCAGAGACCACCTGGATAGTTGTGATGGTTGTGTTTTCAGGGAAAGAACAATTGATCAAGCTGAATTGCTATTGAATAATATTTTGACTAATGAAAACAATTGGACACTTCCCGAACCAACTCCTAAGCCAACTCCGAAGAAAAGGGGTGTTCTATTTCTCAGTCCTGAAGATATGCAAGAGGCAAAGAAATCTATGAAAGAAAAGGGTATTAAAGCTGAAGATGTTAAGAATTTACCTCCTGTTGAAGAAATACATGGCCTTAATATACCACCTATTGAAGAAATACATGGTCTTGATAACCTGACACAGGTAGTAAGGTAAATTCTCTCTATAGATATGATAAAGCTGAAATCCCGTCTACTAAGTTTGATAGCCAATGCTTGGATGAGTTTGATGACTTTATGTCTAAACAAGAAAACTTCAATGCTTATGTTGGTAGGCAATTGAAAAGAAATGCTTATATGATTGAACACTTGAGTGATTATATGTCCAGAGTTAAAGGTGAACTTAAACTTATTAGTAAACATTCTTCTATGGTTACCACTCAAGTAGAACAAGTGCTTAAAGCACAAAATGATTTTCTCAATGAATTAAATGATAAGAAAAATGATAATGCTGTTAGAGTTATGACTAGAGGGGGTAAAATGACTCAGGAACCTTTGTATCCTGAGGGCCACCCTAAGAGAATTGAGCAAGATTCTCAGAGAAATAATGCTGATGCACCTAGTCCTTCTAAAAGAAGAAAAAGAAAAATGATAGGACTTTGCATGCTTCTAGTGAACCTGTTGTAGACACACCTGAGAATCCCAATGATATTTCTATTTCTGATGCTGAAACACAATCTGGTGATGAACATGAACCCAGTGATGATGTTAATGATGATGTTCATGTTGATGCTCAACCTAGCAATAACAATGAGGTAGAGATTGAACCTGCTGTTGATCTTGATAACCCACAATCAAAGAATCAATGTTATGATAAAAGAGACTTCATTGCTAGGAAGCACGGTAAAGAAAGAGAACCATGGGTTCAGAAACCCATGCCTTTTCCTCCTAAACCATCCAAGAAAAAGGATGATGAGGATTTTGAGCGCTTTGCTGAAATGATTAGACCTATCTTTTTGCGTATGCATTTTACTGATATGCTTAAAATGAATCCTTATGCTAAGTACATGAAAGATATTGATACAAATAAAAGAAAGATATCGGAAGCTGAAATTTCCACCATGCTTGCTAATTATACTTTTAAGGGTGGAATACCTAAGAAACTTGGAGATCCAGGAGTACCAACTATACCATGCTCCATTAAAAGAAACTATGTTAAAATTGCTTTATGTGATCTTGGAGCCGGTGTTAGTGTTATGCCTCTCTCTTTATATCGTAGACTTGATTTGAATAAGTTGACACCTACTGAAATATCTTTGCAAATGGCCGATAAATCAACTGCTATACCTGTCAGTATTTGTGAGGATGTGCCTGTTGTGGTTGCAAACGCTACTATCTTAACGAACTTTGTTATTCTTGATATTCCCGAGGACGATAGTATGTCGATTATCCTTGGTAGACATTTTTTGAATATTGCAGGGGCTGTTATTGATTGCAACAAAGGCAATGTCACTTTTCATGTTAATGGTAATGAGCATACGGTACACTTTCCGAGGAAACAACCTCAAGTTCACAGTATAAATTCTATTGGAAAAATTCCAACTATTACTATTGGAGGTTTTGAATTCCCTCTCCCTACTGTCAAGAAGAAATATGATATTCTTCTTATTGGGGATGTACATATCCCCATTGAGGTAACCTAGTGCTATTCGAAAATTCTCCGGTTTCGTGCGATTCGGAATGAGTTTGTTAACAAGACTTGATCAACCTTGTTAGTGGATTCCTTTTTGATGAGCATGAGATGGATGAAGTTAGAAAGCACAACCTTGTATACCCTCCTTTTAGTTTCTGTTATTTAGATTAAATAAAGCAAAAATAGTATTTTCTGTCTGTTTTCTGAATTATCCTTGCAATAAAAAATACCCCCAAAAATAAAAGTTCTCCAAATGCCCGAAAATGAAATATGATTTTTTCTAGAATATTTGAGAATATCTGGCACCGAGAACACACCAGAGGGGGCAACCACCTGGCCACGAGGGTCCAGGGCGCGCCTACCCCCCTGGGGCGCGCCCCCTGCCTCGTGGGCCCCTGGTGGCCCCCCTCCACTTATTCCAGCACCCACACACTCCTTATTCCTCCCAAAAAAATCAGCAACTAGCTCAAGCACGAGTTCTAGCTCATCTTGCTGCCATTTTTGATCTCCTTGCTCAAAGCTCCACTCAAAAACTGCTTTGGGGGATTGTTCTTTGGTATGTGACTCCTCCAATGGTCCAATTAGTTTTTGTTCTAGTGCTTTATTCATTGCAAATTTTTAGTGCCTAGGTGACCCTGTTCTTGAGCTTGCATGTCAAATTTATATGGTCCCAAGTAGTTCTAATGCATGATATGGTCTCTAGGCACTTGTGAGAGTAGTTGCTATCAATTTTGTTGAGTTTGGTTCACTTTTATTTTGAGTTACTAAAAGTTTCAGAAATTTTTAGAAAATAATGAGGAGATTTTTGAGGGGCTCTTTGAGCCGAAGCTCGAAGGATAAGCAAGGTGAAGAGGATAAAAAGCCCAAATATAATCTCCGTCGCACCGCGGAGGTTCGGCCGTGTGAATGGCCTCATGATGAATTCTTGAGAGCAGTCGGGATTCATGATGATTTTTATTATTTGGCTGAGAGTGCAGGCCTCACCGACTTCCTCCACGACCATCTCGATCAGTATCTCCTACTCACTAATATTTTTGTGCAAAATTTTTATTTCCATGCTAGGAAATCACCACCTTCGGTGCAGTTTCATTTATATGATGAGGTCAAGGAGATGTCACTATATGATTTTTTTGGGGTTTGCAAGATACCCTTTGAGGGCAGAATAGAGGAACCACATCGTAGTGATGTGGAAGGGTTTATTGATATGATCGCTGTAGGGGATACGAGGAAGGTTTCCGATGCAAGAATTACTAGCATACACTTTCCTATTCTACGTTACTTTGCAATATTTGCTAGTAGATGCTTAATTGGTCGCGGGAACTGTGGAAACTTTAGTGCCCCTGATATTGTTATTTTGTGCCATGCTTTGTTTCGCGATAACACTTTTAGTTTAGGCGCTATTATGGCTAAACGATTAAGTCTGAACCGTACAAAGGGCCCCATCTTTGGAGGCATCTTTGCTTCACGCCTTGCTAAACACTTAGATACCTATTAGGCATTATGAGAAAGAGGAAAAGTTGTTGCCCCCTATTTTTTCTAGATTATAAGAGTATGGTAGCACATGAATTTGTTGTTAAAAATAAGAAGAAGATGCTTAAGTATAATTTGATATTTAATAAGACTCACAGTGAGACTATTATCTTGCCTGCACCCTCTTTGTTTAGCATATTTTCAGGCACGTACCTCATCTTGCCGGAGGCCGTTTACGCATACCGGAGCCTGACACCAGCTCCAGAGGCTGAGCCGGAACCACCACTTGACCCTTATCGATAGTCCGTTTATCAGTGGAATCTGGAGGAGATCGCCAACCAGTGGCACCCAGATGACACTCCTCAGTACACCGGAGAGAGTAGCTTTAATCCATGGGCATAGACCAACTTAGGCCAAAAGCCTAAGCTTGGGGAGTATGTATTTCTCACCGACATTACATTCATGTTCACACACTCATGCTAGTTGTCGGTGCTCATACTTTTTCATTGTACTATCCATGCTAGTTTATTTCTTTTTCTCGCTTTCTTCTTACGTGTTTGAATAACCTTAAGAAAAAAACCAAAAAATCAGTTATAGCTTTTAGCTAGTTTACTTTCCATGCCTGTACTAGTAGTAATTAAAAGAAAACTCAAAAAGATTTCTCGTTCTTCTTTTGCTTGTTGGGAGCTTTCCCGTGTAAATAGTTTTATTTCTTTTCTTTTCTTTGGGGTCGAGAGGAGAAGACCATGATGAAAATGTTGAGTGGCTCTGTCGGTGTCAAAACCGGAGGATCTCGGGTAGGGGGTCCCGAACTGTGCATCTAGGCGGATGGTAACAGGAGACAAGGGACACGATGTTTTTACCCAGGTTCGGGCCCTCTCGATGGAGGTAAAACCCTACTCCTGCTTGATTAATATTGATGATATGGGTAGTACAAGAGTAGATCTACCACGAGATCAAGGAGGCTAAACCCTAGAAGCTAGCCTATGGTATGATTGTTGTTCTGTCCTATGGACTAAAACCCTCCGGTGTATATAGACACAGGAGAGGGTTAGGGTTACACAGAGTCGGTTACAATGGTAGGAGATCTACATATCCGCACCGCCAAGCTTGCCTTCCACGCCAAGGAAAGTCCCCTCCAGACACGGGACGAAGTCTTCAATCTTGTATCTTCATAGTCCAGGAGTCCGGCTGAAGGTATAGTCCGGCTATCCGGACACCCCCTAATCCAGGACTCCCTCAGTAGCCCCTGAACCAGGCTTCAATGACGACGAGTCCGGCGCGCAGATTGTCTTCGGCATTGCAAGGCGGGTTCCTCCTCCAAGTACTTCATAGAAGATTGTGAACACAAAGGATAGTGTCCGGCTCTGCAAAATAAGTTTCCACATATTGCCATAGAGAGAATAACATTTACACAAATCTAATCTGTTGACGTATTCCGTAGCGTGACATCACACCACGTCCAAGCCTTTATTCGAATTGTTTTTACCGTCCCACCTCAGCGCGTTTAGCGAGGCGGTTTCCTTGGCACGTCCCGTCGAAGCAGAGATCGTGTCCCCTTTATTTACGGGATTCTCATCAATACGGACATGGGTAACTCAATCGTGCCCGTTGGCATGTTTTCTCGATTAAAGGCGAGTCCCAAACGGTTACGGGGAGGGCCCTTGGTATTCAACCTCTTATAAAGAGACCAAGGCCTTAGTTCTTTCTTTCAATCTCAAACGAGTTCGCCTTTCGCCTCGAGTTCCAACACCCAAGGCTCCAGATTTCAGGCGCTTTGGACCTTCGACAATGTCCGGTTCCGGCCTTCAAGGCCGATGGACGCCCTCCTCCTTCATGGAGGAGGACATACTAAAGCTGAGAGAGGCCAGGTTCTTGACCGGCGAAATCTCGCATAGGCTGCCTGCTCAAGGGCAGGTCATTCCTACTCCCAAGCCTGATGAGAGCGTGGTGTTCATGTCTCACTTCCGTCGGGGGCTAGGCTTCCAGACGGACCCCTTCGTAAGGGGGCTCATGTTTTATTATGGACTGGAATTTCACGACTTAGCTCCGGAGTCTATCCTCCATATTTCCTCATTCATCATCGTGTGTGAAGCCTTCCTCCGTGTTACTCCTCACTTCGAACTATGTCTCAAGACCTTCAAAGTAGAGACGAAGGTGATCGAGGGATGGCATGCAGAGTGCGGAGGCGCTGTTATAAGCAAGAATGCTGATGCTCCATGGCCCGGGGGCTCTTTTCAAGAGGAGCCCGCCTTGTGGCAACGAGAGTGGTTCTATATCACCGCTTCCAGGGGCACCAAGTGGGCGGCGCCACCTGCCTTTCGCTCCGGTCCCCCACCACAGCTAGCGTCATGGGTCAATAAAGGACTAGACTGGGGGCCATCCAAGGACGTGCCCTTGTTGCAAGGCCGCATCAGAGATCTCTTAGACAGAGACCTCAGCCTGGTCAAAGTGACGCAGGTCATGCTGATCCGCCGAACCTTGCCCAGCAAACGTTGCCCTCTTTTCTTGTGGGAGTTCAATCCGGAGGGACCGCGAGTTCTCCAGCATTTCATGGGCACAACGCCTGCGGAGATGTATAAATTGTTCTTCGGATCACAAGCAATGTATCCGAACTTGACCGAGGATGCAGGTCTGAGCTGCAATCGCCCGGATACTCAAGTAAGTAGCCTTGTGCCCAGACTTGCTATATATTTGTCCTAAACTTGCCCCTAAAAGAGCTGTCCTTTAAACAGGAGTGGATAGCGAAAGCAAAGATGATCAGGTGTCCGGCTCCCCTCCCCGAGACCACGCCGGATCCCGTGCTAGTCAGGATGTTGAAGATTGTGCCTTTGGAGGAAAGCAAGGGAGGAGACAAGGAAACTATGGCCTCATCAAAGGAGGCTGTTCGGAAGGGAGGAACCGAAAATTCCTCTCCTCAGGGGAAGAAGAGGACCGCCTCTGAAGACCCGGAGACCATGGCCTCAAAGCAGGGGAAGAAATCCTCGTCAGAGGTTCCTGCGCCGGGGGATACCTCGGCCGAATTATTCCCTCGAGGGGATCAGCCCTCCACCGAGCCGTAAGTAGAGAGAGGCTTTCTTTTTAAGAGATGAGAGAAATCCTTGCTTTATATCGGAGAAAAGTAACCGATAATTTACCTTGTAGCTCGGACCTCAGCCCTTCTCAGCAGAGCTCGTCTTCGGGGGATCTTCTTCTGGAGATGATGGAGAGCGGAATGCCTCCCCCTGCCGTACCACCTAGCGAGGCAGGCGACCCTGAGGTATCGTCGCGGAGGGTTTCTCCGAATCCGGCAGGGCCGGAAGGTAGTCATCTGGACCCCCAAAGCCCTTCATGTCCAGCCTTCGAAAAGGGCCATCGGACGAGTCCGGCACTGACCGGTGCGCGGTCGGAGGAGCTGAAGGATCTGCTGGGGCGAGCGTCCATCTCAGAGGAGCACCGTGCATTGATGGGTATGGTGATTGAGAGGATTTCATCCGCGGAGAGTGGATTGCACGAGGCCGTCAGGAGTTTACTGACGGGTTTTGAGGTACGTAAAATAATGTACACTTTTGTGATAGTTGCGCATAAATAAGATGCGCCCTGTGTAGATAGTAGCCCCTAAGACTCTGTGTGTTGTCAAAAGTGACGGCGCATAGAGGATCATAATCCCAGGTCTAATATGCCGCCTTTATACGTAGGTGGCGAAGTGTCCGGCGGTCAGCCGGACTGATGAATTTGCCAAGCTAAAGCGACAACTTGACGTGGCAGATGCCGACATCGCGCTTGTCAACAAGCGGCTTGACGAGGCACAAGGTATGTAATTCCTCTGGCGGCACCTGGTAAGAGGAGCTTTGTGCCAGTATCTTACAATGTGTGTGCTTGATGCAGATGGTACTGCTGCCATGGAGAATCTTCGGGCGGAACTTGCCCGAGCCAAGGAGCAAGCCAGGAAAAGTGATGTGGCAGCCGGAAAGGCAATTGAAGAGCTGAAAGCCGAACAGGCTGCTCACTGCCAAAGCAAGAAGGAGATGGCCGAGATGGCCATGAAGCTGAAGAGTGCTGCTGACCGTTGCAAGCTTCTTGAAAAAGAAGACCGCGCAGAACAGACGGGCCTAGAGAAGGCCGTTGTGGATGCCAAGGATGCTCGCTCTGCGATGAGAGCTATAAAGGAGGAGCTACGTCAGGCCGGGGAGATCACGGCTAGAAAGCCCTTTATGTTGCGGAGGAAGGTCTGTGATCCTAAACATGCTCCTTTAGATCGGATGTGGTGTTCGGCGGACACTTATCTGGATTTGGCAGCGAGTGCCGCGGATGCGGCCGAACACTTTCGAGATCAAGAAGATCGCGAAGTGGAAAGGCTTTTCTGGTCGCAGTTCCACAATCCAGAGCGTCCACTGTCAGTAGCCGATCGTCTGGCCGAATGCGCCGAGCTGAATAGGTTGTCGAGACTCGCCATGAAGTGTGTCATGAGTCATCTGTGGCCGGAGAAACCAGAGCCAAAAAGTTATTTCAGCTTGGTGCAGCAGTTCCTTGGTGCGGTGCTGCATATTAATGCGATGAGGAGGTCAGCGTGCATAGAGGGTGCACGGATGGCTCTTGCCCGTGTCAAGACATACTGGGCGGAGATGGAGACCACCGCTGTTGCATCCCGAGATTCGGACGAAAGCCGAGTACCCGCCGAGCACTATTTTCAGGAAGTTCTTCAAGGCGCTCATGTAATAGAGACGCGGTGCTCGAAGGATGTTATGTTCAAAGAGCATATGTTATTGTAAAACAATGTTTTGATAAATTGTAGAAGCCTTTTATACTTGTGCCTTCAAGTATTATAACACCTTCTGTGCGGCCGTTTAAGATATATGTATATATAATCTGAAAGATGGCAGTCGTCGGCTTCAGCCCCCACGCAAATATTGCAGGGGTGTTCGCAGAAGGCGCATTTTCACACTTGACCCAATGTCTTGGTCCTACAAAGGAGGTGATAGCGCAACAAACTAGGCAATCGGACTATAATGCTTTATCACTTTCACTTAGCCATAGGAGTTTGACAGTGAGGCTACTTATATAGCCCCTGGTGGCGCCTGCGCTCGCCCGAACTCGGGGCGCGTATGTGCCTGGCCGGGAAGCGGCCCTTCGTTAATGCAGAGGAATCCTAAAGATTCCGGTAAGTCATCGAGTGGTTGACCAGTCTCACACTATATCATGACAGTCAGTTTTCGGCTTTCTCTACTGAGGTGCTCGCCTGGCCGAACCGGGGCACAATCACAGTAGTTCTCCTGGTGCCGCCTTAGCTAATAGAGCGGAACGTAAGGCAGCAAAACACAGGAGCCGGGCAACCCAACATTTGACCAAAGACATGATTCGGAGCTGATGCATATAAGGCCAAACTCGCGACGCCGAACACTCCCTAAGGTATTCGGTCTTTATGAGGGTGAGCGGTACAACACCCTTAGTTATAAGCCCCTAGTGTCCAGGTACGTGCAAAATTCTGACGTGGCCACATGCCAAGACGCCAGCCTCCTCCTCGATTACACCGAAAAACCGGGGGATGTGTATCAACAAGAGATAGTAAAAAAGGTTTACGCATGGTCTTAATATGAAAAGAATCCTTGGAACGGGTCCCTGCTGCACGTCTGCGCCTGTGTCTCCGTTGTGCCATATCCTGGACGGGTGCAGCATGGTGTTCATCTGTAAAAGAGAGGAACTTAGTTGAAGAAAGGTCGTGCCGAACAAAAGTTATACTAAATAAACAAAGTATAAATTAAAATGGGTGAAATTGAGCTTGATTGTCTCTTGTTTTATATGCGCGGAGCCCCTAGTACAGGGGTGTAAGTGCATCTAGTGCCCCTTAGTGATTTTGGTGTATTGAAGACTTATAGGTTAAGGATCTAATGTGTTTATGAGTGTACACAGGTCTATAAGTCTATGAGGAGTTTGATATTTACAGAGAAAGTCGACCCGTAAAAATGAAGTTCTTCGACTGAAGACTTTGATATTCTGAAGACTTTCGGAAGACTTTGAAAGTGAAGAAATTGGTGTAACCCTAAAGACTTGGTATTCATTCAAGGAACATGAAGCGTGAAGACTTTTGTTTTCGTAGTTTCATTTTCTCTTTCTTGAGTCATAGGAAACACCGTACTGTTAAAGGGGGTCGAGGAAATACTAAGGAGAAATTTCCATGTGATGCTCAACTCAAATCCTACACCTACCAATCCCTTCGAGTGAAGCCATTGGAAATCTCATACAGTTCAGTCAATTTCTTCAGTGACAGAGACGCAGTTCTTCTGGTCACTGAGGACTTTGTTCTGACTGAGGAGTTAGGAATTCGCCAGTGCGGATTGCCTACACAGTGAGGAACATGATAGCCCTGAGGAATTTGTACCTCAAATTTCCGACCGTTGCTGTGCTACGCGCCAGCTGTCCCAAAATATCTTATCCATCCAACGGTCATATCATTGAAGGGCATTTATGTCTTATCATGTCGGGCTGCTCCCTAGGCTATAAATAGCCGCCCCCTACAACCACTAGCTGGTTGGCTGCTCCGAGAGAAACTGACACTTGTCATTTGAGAGCATCCCATCCTCCGAGGACTTTGAGCGAAAATCATCAAGTGAGGAAAATCCAAAACCCAAACCCAAACACCTACAAACCCAAAGTGATTGAGCATCACTGAAGAGATTGATCCTGCGTGGATCCGGCGCTTGTTACCTTTGAAGACTGTGCTTCTTCCAGACGGTTAGGCGTCATGGTCTAGAGCATCCAAGAGGAATTGTGGATCGCCGAGTGACCGAGTTTGTGAAGGTTCGGAAGTCACCTGAAGACTTACCACGAGTGATTGGGCGAGGACTGTGTGTCCTTAGCTCAAGGAGAATACGGTGAGGACTGTGTGTCCGGGACTGTGTGTCCTCAGGTTTAAATACCTAGCCGCTCCAACCAGATGTACAACTGAGACAGCAGTTGGAACTGGTCTACCAAATCATTGTCTTCACCAAGCCAACTGGTTCTATTTCCTCAACACTTTCGTTTCCTCATTACTGTGTTGTGTGTTTGTTCATATCTGTGTTTGAAGACTTTGACTGAAGACTTTCTCAATTTCCTTAGTTCAATTTCTTCAGTCTGCTTGTCTTCATCTTGTGCTATCCTGTGTTTACGCTTTCTGTACTCTGTGTTTGTCTTCATTTCATCATGATGACCATGCATGTATTCTGCTATGTTTACTTCTGAGTACTTATTCCGCTGCTAGTAGTTCTTCGCTAAGGAATTTCCTCACTAGCAAATTCCTCAGTGAAGAATTTCATAAAAATCGCCTATTCACCCCCTCTAGTCGATATAACGCACTTTCAATTGGTATCAGAGCAAGGTACTCCCTTGTTCTGTGTGATTTTGGTTTAACCGCCTGGAGTTTTAGTTATGTCGACCGCAAGTATGATCAAGGTCTCTGCTGGGTGTCCTACCTTCGATGGGACGGACTACCCCTACTGGAAGAACAAGATGCGAATGCATCTTGAGGCAATTGATAACGATCTCTGGTACGTTGTGGAAAATGGTGTTCCCTCCGTCTCACCCTCACTGAACGCTACCGATGTGAAGAGATTCAAGCAACTCGATTCCCAAGCGAAGAATATCATATGTGGCCATCTGAGTAAAGGACAGTATGGTAGAGTGAGTGCTTTGGAAACTGCTAAGCTTATCTGGGATAGGCTGTCCAAAGTCAATGAAGGAGTTTCAACTCAGCGTGACTCTCGAGTTGATGTTCTTCGCAATCTCTTCAACCGCTTCAAAAGACTCGACAATGAAAATGTTCAGCAAACCTTCAATCGCCTCACTGACATCTCAAATGAGTTGCAAGCACTTGGTGCCAATGATATCACCGACCATGAGGTGGTGAAGAAATTGCTGAGATCGCTTGATTCCTCATTTGATACTCTGGCATTGATGATACAAGAGCGTGCTGATTACAAGTCACTTGACCCCGCTGATATCCTCGAGAGGCTAAACACTCATGAGTTCCAGCTTGCTGAAAAGAGAGATCTCTATGGTTCGAGCTATGGCAGATCACGTGCACTGAAGGCCAAGGCAGTATCAGAATCCGAAGATGAAGACTCTGGTAGCAGCCTTGGTGACCCTGAAGAACTGAGTCATGATCTAGCACTGCTTGTGAAGAAATTCCAGAAGTTCTCAAGACGTGGTCGCTTTGGAAAACCCTCAAGGAGCAATGATTCCTCATCCAGTGACTACAAGAAGAGGCTTTGTCACAAGTGCAAGAAACCTGGACATTACATTCAAGATTGTCCTCAGTGGGAAAAGGAATCAAAGAAGAAGAAATACAAGGATTACAGTTCTGATGATGCGAAGAAAAAGAAGAAGTCCTCAAAATCTTCATCATCAAAATCCTCAAAGTCTTCATCTCACAAGAAGAGCAGCTCCAAGAAGGCTCGGGCATTCATTGGCAAGGAAATGGACTCTGAAGCTGAATCTGAGGAACAAGAGGAAGAGGAGGCTTCTGAGGACTCTGATCAGGTGTGGCGAGCCTAGCCCTCGCTACTGCATTCGTCAGCAAGTCTATCTTCAACTCTGAAGAAAATGATCTCACCAACAAGGCTGATGAAGGCAACGATGACTACGCTCCCACCTATTGCTTCATGGCAAAGGGTGCCAAGGTACCTAGATATACCTCCTCTGAGTCTAGTGAAGATGAATCAGATGACAATCTTAAGCCTAGCTACTCTAAACTTGCTAAGATTGCTGTGAAACAACAAAAGGCTTTTGAAAAGGTTCAAAACATGCTAGACAAAAGTGATGATATGTTGGGTGAAGAAATGGATCGCACTAAAGCCTTGACTGAAAATCTTCAGAGACTTCAGACCAGGTTTGACAACCTTCAAGGTCATCATAACACTCTCTTGTCTAATCATGAGAAGCTTTCTTATGAATTTCTTCAAAGAAAGCAAGATCTTGAGAAGCTAAGAGTGAATTATGAAGATCTTCAGAAGGAGCGCGATTCATTACTTGCTCAACAAATCAGCGCTGCTCAGGAAGAATTTGTTCCTCCATGTTTGAAATGCATTGAACGAGAATCTGCTAATTCTTCACCTGAATGTTCAAATGCTTCTAATGTTACAAATTCTTCACCTGCCTCTGCTATCACTAATTCCTCATCTGAGGACATTGCTAGTATCACTGACGATGCAGGGCTGAAGGAATTGTACATGACAGGCATGTACAAAAGCCTCAAAGGGCATCAGACTCTTTGTGATGTGCTTAAAAAGCAGATCCTCAACAGGAACCCTAGGAAAGAGGGTATTGCCTTTGAGAGGAAACTCAATGCTGATGGTACATATTGGAAGCCTGAGCAGTACCCCAAAACCTCATGGGTTGCTGCAAAGGGACCTCCAGTTGATCCATCTAATTTATCTGGCTATACATGTGAATCTTCTCATTCTTCTGATGAGTCATTTGACTCCAACTATAAACTGTTCAAAAATCAGAATGGTGAAGTATTTGCTAGATATGTTGGCACTAACTGCAGGAACGGTTCCCCTATGAAGAAAATCTGGGTTCCCAAAAGGTGCCTTGAAAGTCTTCAGGTGAATGTCCTCATGACACCACCTGTGAAGAATAGGAACCCCAGATCAAATTCTTCATATGGACCAAATTCTTCATATGGATCCAAGTCCTCATACGGACCAAATTCCTCACGTGGATCAAATTCCTCAAAGGATCAAAGTCCTCATATGAACATCATCGTGCTAACAACTCTGTTTCGCGGGGAAGAGCCAAGGGCTATGAATATGAGCATTATTCTTCTAATCATTATGTTCATAAGTCCTCGAAGAATTTCTCTGCTTATTCATATGCTTACCCTAACCCCTCTTATGTGAAACGAAATGGTTTGGCCTCTATGCCACCATTCTCATATGGAGCTCGCAGAGTGATGAACTCTTTGCCACCCCTTCAGATGTGGGTGGTGAAGAAAAAGAACTAATCTCTTCTGCAGGGTCAGGTCTCCAGACGTACTGTAACGTCTGAAGAATTTGCTGGGGACCTGACAAAGTGCCTGAAAGGACGCAGGCTAATCATGAAGAAATGAATTTTCATTTCTCACGTCCTCACACTGCTTTATCTGTCTTACTGCTTGATGAAATTGATCTGATGAATTGTGATATCATATTCTTCACTGCTGAAGTATATGAGGTTCGTAAGTTGCACTAATTCATCTGCAGGATGATCAACCCAAAGCCACTGAGTGGGTCCTCGATAGTGGATGTACAAATCAGATGACTAGTGACAAGAATCTATTGATGGATGATCCCTTATCGTCATCACATCTGAAGCATATCATCTTCGCTGACAAAAGCAAAAGTCAGGTATTGGGTCTAGGCAAGGTTGCTATCACAAAGGATCGACACATGGACAAAGTCATGCTTGTTGAGTCCTTAGGATACAACCTTATGTCTGTCTCAATGCTTTGTGATCTTGATATGGTTGTTGCTTTCGGCAAGTATTGTTGTGTTGTGATTATGGAAGTTGACAATTCCAAAGTCTTCGAAGGCTTTAGGAGAGGAGACTTGTATATTGTTGATTTCTTTGCAGATTCACAACCAGCCGTGTGCCTACTTGCAAAAGCTTCAGAAGGATGGCTATGGTATCGACGACTTGGTCATGCAGGCATGAGGAATTTGCACACGCTTGCAAAGAAGAAGCATGTCATTGGCATTGAGAATGTCAAATTCCTCAAGGATCACTTATGCGGTGCCTGTGAAGCTGGAAAGATGACCAAGGCCAAGCATCCAGCAAAGACTATCATGAACACCACTCGTCCATTTGAATTTCTTCACATGGATCTCTTTGGTCCCAATCATTATTCCTCTGTTTCAAATGATGCATCTCAATATGGCTTTGTTATTGTTGATGATTACTCTCGTTACACATGGGTACACTTTGTTACTTACAAACATGAAGTACAGGAAGTCTTCAAACGATTTTCCTCGAGGGCTTCAACCAACTTTGGTGTGAAGATCAAGTACATCAGAAGTGACAATGGCACTGAGTTCAAGAATTCGGGTCTCGATGACTATCTTGATGAACTTGGTATTACTCATGAGTTATCTGCTCCTTATACTCCTCAACAGAATGGCGTCGTGGAGCGCAAGAACAGGACTCTTGCTGAGATGGCTCGCACTATGCTCGATGAGTACAAAACCCCTCGTCATTTCTGGGTTGATGCAATTGATACTGCGTGCCACATCATCAACAGAGTATATCTTCACAAATTCTTCAAGAAGACTGCCTATGAACTCCTCACTGACAAGAAACCCAATGTGAGTTATTTCAAAGTCTTCGGTGCTAAATGCTGGATTAGAGATCCTCATCACAACTCTAAATTTGCACCGAAAGCACATGAAGGTTTTATGCTTGGTTACGGAAAGGACTCGCACACCTACAGAGTCTTCAACAATGTTCTTCACAAGATTGTTGAAACTGTAGATGTGCAGTTCGATGAAACCAATGGCTCGCAAAGAGAGCACCTACCTTCTGTGTTAGATGAACCAGCACCTGAGGATTCTATCAAGCACAAGGCTACTCAAGATGTCATTCCTACTGAAGAATCTTCTGAAGAATTCATTCCATAACGTGAAGAACGTCGAGCTAATGCACCTGAAGAAAATGCTGAGGAAATTGATGCTGAAGAAAATGCTGATCAAATTCCTCAACGACAACGAGCTCATCCTTGCGTTGCAAAAGAAGTGCAAGTGGAGAAGATCATCGATGACATTAGAGCACCAGGTCCTCTCACACGCTCAAAAGCTTCTCATCTATCTAACTTTTGTGGGCACTTTGCTCTTGTCTCTATCACAGAGCCCACTAAGGTAGATGAAGCATTTCTGGAGCCTGAGTGGATTCAGGCCATGCAAGAAGAATTACATCAGTTCAAGCTCAACAACGTCTGGGAACTGGTCAATCGTCCAGATCCTCGCAAGCATAATATCATTGGCACAAAGTGGATCTACCGCAACAAGCAAGATGAAAACGGCCTTGTGGTGAGGAATAAGGCACGACTAGTAGCTCAAGGCTACACACAGGTTGAAGGAGTTGATTTCGATGAAACTTTTGCACCTGTTGCTAGACTTGAGGCTATTCGCATATTACTTGCTTATGCTAACCATCATGATATCATCTTATATCAAATGGATGTGAAAAGTGCATTCCTCAATGGTAAGCTTGAGGAAGAAGTATATGTTGCTCAACCCCCAGGTTTTGAAGATCCAAAGAATCCTGACAAAGTCTTCAGACTCAATAAGGCCCTCTATGGCCTCAAGCAGGCCCCACGGGCGTGGTATGATGAAGGAATTCTTCATGAAGAATGGCTTCACACCCGGTTCACTCGATCCTACTCTCTTTACTAAATCTTATGATGGTGAACTGTTTGTGTGCCAAATATATGTTGATGATATCATCTTTGGCTGTACTGACCAACGTTATAGTGATGAATTTGCCTATATGATGAGTGAAGAATATCAAATGTCTATGATGGGAGAGTTGAAATTCTTCTTAGGTCTTCAAATTCGTCAACAGCGCAATGGCATATTCATATCTCAGGAGAAATACCTCAAGGATGTCCTGAAGAAATTCGGCATGCAAGATTGCAAAGGCATCAAAATTCCTATGCCCACAAATGGTCATCTATGCACTGATGAAAATGGTATTGACTTCGATCATAAGGTATACCGCTCCATCATTGGTTCTTTATTGTACTTATGTGCATCTAGGCTAGATATAATGCGTAGTGTTTGCATGTGTGCCCGATTTCAAGCTGCACCGAAGGAATCACACCATAAGGCTGTGAAGCATATTCTTCGATATCTAGCTCACACACCAACACTAGGATTATGGTATCCCAAGGGCTCGGATTTTGATCTCATTGGATATTCTGACTCTGACTATGCTGGTGATCGTGTGGACCGCAAGTCAACATCTGGTACATGTCATTTCCTCGGACGATCCTTGGTCTGTTGGTCCTCGAAGAAACAGAACTGCGTATCACTGTCTACTGCTGAAGCTGAGTACATTGCTGCTGGTTCTTGCTGTGCTCAACTGCTATGGATGAAGCAAACACTCAAGGACTATGGCGTCAACGTGAAGAATGTGCCTCTCCTCTGTGACAATGAGAGTGCCATCAAGATTGCTCACAACCCAGTTCAGCACTCGAAGACAAAGCACATTCAGATTCGTCATCATTTTCTTCGCGATCATGTGTTGAAGGGCGACATTTCTATTGAGCATGTGAAGACTGAAGAACAGCTAGCCGATATCTTCACAAAGCCCTTGGATGAGAAGAGATTTAGCAAGTTGCGGTGTGAGCTAAATATCTTAGAGTCTTCGAATGTACTTTGAAAAGGCACTCATCCTAACACTTATGCAAAA
The DNA here is from genome assembly GCF_018294505.1 of Triticum aestivum. Taxonomy (NCBI): domain Eukaryota; kingdom Viridiplantae; phylum Streptophyta; class Magnoliopsida; order Poales; family Poaceae; genus Triticum; species Triticum aestivum. The sequence goes on along the minus strand of NC_057800.1, from coordinate 495,513,554 downwards.
TTGATGACTTAGATGTGCAACACATGAAGAAACGTTTTTCTTCAATCAATGAAGAATAACACTCTAAGTGTGAAGAAATTAATGAAGAATTTGATTCTCAGAACCCTACGACAATTGTACGCGGTGTCTGAAATCATCATTCTTATACGGTGGGTCACGCCACCAAAAAGTTGAAAATCTTCAATTTGAGTTTTTCCTCAGTTTTGAAATTCCTCAGTTGTTCAAATTCTTCAACTTTGCAAAATCTTCACTTGTTCCGTCGTTTTTCTTCATTGGCTATATATATATATATATGATATATATAGTTTATGTTTATGTCCTCTACAGCATTCACTTATGGCTATTTCTTCAAGTTGGTTTTTCTGCTAAGTGAATGTGATCGGACCCCCCCTCTATGCTATACTCAATCCAATCTATTCACAAATTCTTCATGTGCGTTCTATTTGAAACTCGTTCAAAATCTTCACTGTGTCCTTGTCAGCTGAAGAAATTGCGAATGGAACGTTAAAACTAATCTTATCCAAATTTTCGGTTTTGCCGCTCAAACCGTTCCGCATCCCACGATGCATTATTCTATTCACCCACGATCTTACACGATCTCCACTCACAGTACGTGGGTGACACATGTCGTGCGAAGGAGAAGGGTCAGGGGCACGTTCGTCCCAAATCTTCGGGCGAACAGTTTTTCACTGCCACTATAAATACCCCCTCACCCCTTCCTCACTTCTTTTACTCCGCTCGATCACTCTCTCCCGCTTGAGCTTCCCAAACCCTAGCACCGCCGCTACTCCATCATCGCCGGTGAGGAAGAGCTTCACTGCCTCGACCTCGTCGCCGTCGTACTCGCGCCGACCGCGGAAATCTTCACCTCCGCCGCCGCCGTAGCCGTCTTCCTCCGCCGAGTTAGGGCGTGGAAGATCTACACCGACGAACTTCACTGTTTCACCTCTCTGTTCGTCGTGTTCTTCATTCAGGGTAATTAAAAGTTACTTTTACTGCCCTCTTTGATTCGAAAGTTTTCTACAAAATCTTCAAAGGTGTTTTATTCCTCAAATCCTCACACACAAAACACCTCACAAGTCTTCTGTTCTTGATTCATTTCTCTAAGCATCATTTTCTTCAAGATTCCTCAATTGTGTGGATCTTCGATCTATACAACTCTGGAACCTAAGACAAAGCACGCTTAGTGAAATTCTTCAAGACTCATCTGGTCAAATTCCTCAAACTTGTTCTTTTTGAAAAACCTTCTGAGAACGCATATGACCTCTCCAAATTCCTCGCAACTATATTCTGTTCACAGGTACTCATGTCCGCTGCTGAATCACTAGGTTCTCATCAACTTAACTCATTTGCAGCGTTCCTCGAAGAAAAACTGCATACTTCTTCAGAGAATTCGATTGTTCAAATTCCTCAGCTGAAGAATATGGCAGATGGTAAGAAGCCACAGAAAGGAGGAAAGAAACCTGAGGTCATGACTGCTTTTGAAATCCCTGAGGACATTTACAAAGATTACTGCACACCTGATGAAGCCAAGTTTGGCAAAGAAACAAAAATCAGCGCAAGGTGCGCATTCAGAGGATTGAACGGAGATGGGCACGTGAATGGAGGGAGTACAGATATGTAACTCCAAAGTATATGAAGAAATTCGCTCTCAACCCTCCATGCCCAAGACTCCCATGGCACCTGGCCAAGTGGCTGATCCCACTAGCGTCAAACGCGGTGAGGACTTTCCTGAAGAATGGGCCAAGCGCCAAGCCAAGTTGGCAAGACAAGCCAAAGAAGCAGTGAGGAAATTCAACGAAGATTCTGCTGCTGCTGCTGCCACTGAGGCCTCTGTCAAGCCGAGGAAATCAATGGCAAAGAAGCCTGCTCGTAAGCCAAGTGCTTCACCAACAGTGCCCTCACGGCCAAGTTCCTCAGCTGCGCCCTCACGGCCAGGAACTTCAAAATCTTCAAGACCAATTCCTCAAGCTGCTCCTGCTCCTCAAAATCCTCAGCTCCTCCTCCAAGTCCTCAGCTGTTCCGACAAAGTCCTCAGCACCTGTGCATCTGGCCTCGTGCCAAAGGACTGCAGGCATCTCCATTGCCTCTGGTGTCTCAGCAAGTTCCTCAGCTGCACCAAATTCTTCATCTGGCCCCACTCTGCTGAAGACCAAGGCAACTGCTGGACGAGGTCCTCGGCCAAGTCCTAAGAAGAAACAGGTCGCCTTCCAAGAGCCACCTGAAGAAGATGAAGCTGATGATGATGAACTTGCAGAAATCATCAGAGACAGACAAGAAAGGGCCGCTAGAGCCAAAGGCACACCTGTGCCACTACTTTTGGATCCAAGGGCGATCCTAGACTACATTGATCTCTGGCACAAGGACCCAAACACTCCTATGCCTGACTTCAAGTTGACACCTGGTCAAAATCACATGCTGACTCATTTCATCCAAGAGGAGAAATGGAAATATGACCAGGCCAGGCAGATCAAGAAGGCCCAGTACAAGAAAGAAAAGTTTCTGAAGACCAACGTGGTCAAAATGTCAACTGATGAACTCATCAAAATTCAGTCTGAAATCAAAACCCTCAGCGACAAATTCAACTCATACTATGCTGATTGGAAAGGAGCCAAAGTCAGGTTTGTGAAACTGACTGAGAATTTCACCAATGTTGCTGCCCCATCGCAACAAGAAGTTCCTCAAGCTGAAGCTTCTACTCAGCCCACTGAAGAACATGCCAGCACCGCTGATGACTTTCAGGCTGCTGAAGAAAATGCTAGTTCCAGGGCTGATGACTCCATTCCAGCCGCTGAAGAAATTGCCAGGGCATCCACTAGTGGTGCGCCTGAAGAAACTGAAGAAGTTAGGGCAACTGCATCAGTTGCGCCTGAGGAAATTCAAACAGATTCCTCAGCTCCACCTGCGCCAACACCAACTCCTATCCTTCCATCTGCATCAGATGTGAAGAAGACCAAGGCTGCAGAGCGAGCTGCAGTGAAGAAAAGGAAAGCATCAAGTGCTTCAGAATCTTCAGCTCCAAAGAAGATGAAGCCTATGACCAGCTCTTTGAAAATCCAATCGATGTTGTTCCAATTTCACCATGCCATCAAAGGACCTTGTTCCTTTTGGTGAAGAATATGAGATCCCAAGCGGATCTGATGAAGAAACTCAATCTGCTGCTTCGTCAGAGCAGATTGATGAGGAAATTGAAGTGGATGCGATCCCTTCAACCCCAGTGGTATCATCACCAATGCCTCAGTTTACTGCTGAAGAGGCTGGTGTTGAAGAAATTGATGATGAAGACGTGGACATTGGAAGCACAACGCCAGTGATGAATGATGACTTTTGGGAAAGTCAGCATCCCAATTCTCCACTCTTCACCCCACTACAGCAAATTCCTCACTCCCCTGCACCAACAGTTCAATGGGCTCTGAAGAAACTCATCCCACCTCATCTGTCCGTGAAGACATTCCAGCCACTAGTGCTGAAGAAACTGCTGCTGCTGAAATGTGACAACTCAGACTGCACCTAAGAGGAACCAGAAATTCCTCAGACTGATGAACCTGAGATCGCGATTCCTGAGGTCGTGATGCAACTCACTGACACTCCTCTGCCAAAGCCAAAGGATCCGTTCTCAAGGAAGCAAAAGTTCAAGGCTGAAGACTTCTTTGGCGAGCATGTATTCTTCACAGATTACAACCCATATGACTCTGCTCGCATAAGGAAGAGGCGTTTCTGGACTGCTAGTCAAGCCAATTTCTATTCCTCAGTGCTGTTCAACAAAGACAAAGTCTTCGATCATGCACATATTCCTCACGTGGACATGGAGTCTCTGCCGTGCTTCGAGCCAGTCCTCAGTGTTCTTCACGACGCTGGGCTGCTAAATTCTGCACTGACATCTGTGATTGGAATGAAGAACTCATTCTTCAGTTCTATGCAACGCTGCACATCACAGGAGATTCTGAAGATGTGAATTCATGGGTGCTGGACTGGATGACAGAAAATACTCATTACAAGGCACCAGCTTCTGAATTGCTTCGTGCCCTACCACTCAGTCCTCCCCTTGAAGATGCACGTTGTGTCTACAATGAACCTGAGCTTTCAAATCACTACATGCAAGTTTGATGAAGCCTTTGAAGCCAGGGCAGGCCCCTCGAACCAATTTCCTCGTCAAGGAATTACTGTATGTGCCTCGGACTGTCTATCGCATTCTGTCGAAGACAATGAGTCCTATCAAAGGCCACGACTCAAATGATGAAGTAGTCGTTGGCATCATGAAGAATATGCTTTTCAACATCATTCATGGCGTTCCCGTCAACTTCCATGATTTCTTAATGCGGACTCTGGCCAATATTGCTATGTCACCATTTGAGCTGAAGCCTTATGCGCCATGGATTATGAGATTCATCAGGACAAGGTCTTCACTCAACTACAAAGCTGACACTCTGAACCACTGCAGCTACTTGCCTCCAATTGAAGTCCTCAAAAGGACATTTTCCTCAGCTGAAGAAAAGGGCAAGGCAACTGCTGTGATAGATGAAGGCATTCGTCCATTGGATGGTCAATTTCGCAAGGCTGCATCCTATTCCACCAATGATGACTCTGCCACACATGACTCTGCCGCCAATAACAATGCCAAGCAAAATCCTCAAGCCACAGCACCCAGGGTGATGACTGATCGTGAGTTACTCCTCAGTCTTCATCAGAAGGTTGATCGCAATCATAAATGGGTCAAGCGTCAGTTTGGTTCAATTCTTCACAACATGACTTCAACACACAATGCAGTGAAGAAAAACCACTACTACCTCCATGAAACCCTCAACCGCACCTGGGCTGTTCTGTCTCAAGTCTACAGCGCTGAAGATCTGAAGAAAATGGGTCTCAAAGAAGAGTTTGACTGGTCTGCACCTCCTCCGAAGAAATACAAGAAGGTCAAGGTTCCTTCTTTGGTGGCCAGCTCCTATTCTTCATCGCGTGACACTGATGAAAATGAAGACTTGGACGACACTGCGGCAGGCCCTACTTCAACAACCGACCCCGACAACGCTGGCGCTCCTTCATCAACTTGATTATCTTCAGGGGCGTTAGTCCTCAGTTTCGATCCTTTTGGTCATTCGATGACAAAGGGGGAGAAATCTGAGTTAGTCTTCAAGCGGGTCTACTTATAAGGGCGTTTTTTTGCTAAGTTACAACTCTCGTTCTTCTGAAACTTTTATTGGATCGAGTTGTAAACTTAAACCCGATGGTGGTCTGATACTTCTGCTACGTTATTCTGCATGCTTATTCCTCGTTAATATTATTGCACGCATGCTGAAATTACGTCAGTCACCATATTTCATCATGCATTTCAAATTCTTCATATTATATGTCAAATGCGTGTATGAATTACAAGATATAGGGGGAGATCTCCATGATTCAACTCTTCAAGTGTGCATTGCTTCAAAAGCAAATTCCTCACTATGCACATCTTCAGGGGGAGTTCTTCTATATCTTGCAATCAAATTCCTCAATATCAGTATTTACACTTCATATGTTTATCCCCGTTGAAAACTTAACCTATATTGTCATCAATCACCAAAAAGGGGGAGATTGTAAGTGCATCTAGTGCCCCTTAGTGATTTTGGTGTATTGAAGACTTATAGGTTAAGGATCTAATGTGTTTATGAGTGTACATAGGTCTATAAGTCTATGAGGAGTTTGATATTTATAGAGAAAGTCGACCCCTAAAAATAAAGTTCTTCGACTGAAGACTTTGATATTCTGAAGACTTTCTGAAGACTTTGAAAGTGAAGAAATTGGTGTGACCTTGAAGGCTTGGTATTCATTCGAGGAACATGAAGCGTGAAGACTTTTGTTTTTGTAGTTTCATTTTCTCTTTCTTGAGTCATAGGAAACACCGTACTGTTAAAGGGGGTCGAGGAAATACTAAGGAAAAATTTCCATCTAATGCTCAACTCAAAACCCTACACCTACCAATCCCTTCGAGTGAAGCCATTGGAAATCTCATACAGTTCAGTCAACTTCTCCAGTGACAGAGACGCAGTTCTTCTGGTCACTGAGGACTTTGTTCTGACTGAGGAGTTAGGAATTCGCCGGTGTGGATTGCCTACACAGTGAGGAACATGATAGCCCTGAGGAATTTGTACCTCAAATTTCCGACCGTTGCTGTGCTATGCGCCAGCTGTTCCAAAATATCTTGTCCATCCAACGGTCATATCATTGAAGGGCATTTATGTCTTATCATGTCGGGCTGCTCCCTAGGCTATAAATAGCCGCCCCCTACAACCACTAGCTGGTTGGCTGCTCCGCGAGAAACTGACACTTGTCATTTGAGAGCATCCCATCCTCCGAGGACTTTGAGCGAAAATCATCAAGTGAGGAAAATCCAAAACCCAAACCCAAACACCTACAAACCCAAAGTGATTGAGCATCACTGAAGAGATTGATCCTGCGTGGATCCGACGCTTGTTACCTTTGAAGACTGTGCTTCTTCCAGACGGTTAGGCGTCATGGTCTAGAGCATCCAAGAGGAATTGTGGATCGCCGAGTGACCGAGTTTGTGAAGGTTCGGAAGTCACCTGAAGACTTACCACGAGTGATTGGGCGAGGACTGTGTGTCCTTAGCTCAAGGAGAATACAGTGAGGACTGTGTGTCCGGGACTGTGTGTCCTCAGGTTTAAATACCTAGCCGCTCTAACCAGATGTACAACTGAGACAACAGTTGGAACTGGTCTACCAAATCATTGTCTTCACCAAGCCAACTGGTTCTATTTCCTCAACACTTTCATTTCCTCATTGCTGTGTTGTGTGCTTGTTCATATATGTGTTTGAAGACTTTGACTGAAGACTTTCTCAATTTCCTCAGTTCAATTTCTTCAGTCTGTTTGTCTTCATCTTGTGCTATCCTGTGTTTACGCTTTCTGTACTCCGTGTTTGTCTTCATTTCATCATGATGACCATGCTTGTATTCTGTTATGTTTACTTCTGAGTATTTATTTGGCTGCAAGTAGTTCTTCACTAAGGAATTTCCTCACTAGCAAATTCCTCAGTGAAGAATTTCATAAAAATCGCCTATTCACCCCCCCTCTAGTCGATATAACGCACTTTCAAGGGGTGTACGGCTATTAAGCCTTTACCGAGTATATTTTTATGCCGGTCTTGTCTAGCTGTGTCCGTGGTTTTAATGACCTGTCTAGGTGTTTTGGCTGGTGAAGCCGTTTTATTGTGGGGCTGTTAAGGCAGCCGCACAATCTTCCGCGCGAGAGGCGCGCTCAATGCTTTCCCTTTAATGAGATGATGCCTCGTGGACCGGGCATCTTAAGCGTAAGAGATGCATAATGCGGAATTGCGTTAAAGCGGGCGAAAGCTTCGTGTCCCAATAGTGCTTGATAGCTACTTGAAAATGGGGCGATATGGAAGGTTAGCCTTTCGCGACGGAAGTTGTCGGAGGAGCCGAACATAACTTCTAGCCGGAGAGAACCCATGCAATGGGCATCCGGGCCTGGCATTACCCCTTGAAAGGAGGTTTTGCTATGGCGAATTTTTGTTGGGTCTATCCCCATGGGGCGGATTGTATCCAGATATATCAGGTTTAGGCCACTACCGCCATCCATCAGGACATTTGTAAAGTGGAACCCGCCGATTATTCGGTCTAATACCAAGGCAGTCCATCCTGCTTTCTAGAAACTTCTAGAGTAATCCAGATTGTCGAAGGTTATCGGTTTTAACAACCAGTGGCGAGACTCCTTTGGGATAGGCCGTGTGGCGCGTATCTCTATGGGCGCTGCTCGCTTTGTTATGTGAAGTAAGTTTACTGTTTTAACTTCTTGTGGAATTTTTTTTGTTTCCTGGTGCTCTGCTCTAGGGGTTCGTCGTCGTCTTCACTTGGTGTGTCGAGCCCCTTGTGTTCGGCGTTGAGTTTGCTGGATTGCTTGAAAACCCAACAATCTCTGTGGGTATGGTTCGCAGGCTTACCGAGAGTACTGTGTATTTGACATATGTTGTCCAAGATTTTGTTTAAGTTGGATAGCTCGTCCCTATTATCTTTGAGGGGCGGCCTTTTCTGATTCTGCCAAGAGCTTTTGAATCCGGCATTGACTGTCGTGCTCTTCGGACTGCTTCCCTTAGTCCGGCGCTGGTCCTTGTTGCGTCGCGGTTTTCTGTTTCCATCCCTAATTTCGGATGTGCTTGGGTCGCTGGTGCTACATCTTGCCAACTAGCTGTCCTCTCTTGCGCAAAAGCGGGTCATCAGGCTTGTTAATGCGGCCATTGTTCTTGGATTTTCTTGGCCGAGGTGTCTGGCAAGCCATTCGTCTCGAACGTTATGCTTAAAAGCTGCTAGGGCTTCAGCGTCCGGACAGTCGACTATCTGATTCTTTTTAGTAAGGAATCTGTTCTAGAATTTCCGGGCTGACTCTCCGAGCTATTGAGTTATGTGACTTAGATCGTCTGCATCCGGAGGGCGGACATAGGTCCCTTGAAAATTTGTCCGGAAAGCATCTTCGAGCTCTCCCCAACTTCCAATAGTGTTTTCTGGAAGGCTTTTAAGCCAATGCCGAGCTGGCCCTTTAAACTTGAGGGGTAATATTTTATGGCGTGGAGGTCATCTCCTCTTGCCATGTGTATATGGAGGATATAATCCTCAATCCAGACTCCAGGGTCTGTTGTTCCGTCATACGCCTCTATGTTTACGGGCTTGAATCCCGCTGGAAATTCGTGGTCCAGAACCTCATCGGTGAAACATAGGGGGTGTGCGGCACCCCTGTATTTGGGTGTGCCGTGATGTTCGGATATTGCGTGTGTTGCATTGCTTATGAGAGCTTGCTTTCTTGGCCTATAGATAGATCTAGCTGGGCCATATTTTTGATTCGAATCCTTTAGTGGGTCGCGTGCCGGCTTGTGTGTGGCGCCACCTGGCGCTTTATGCTGGCCATGGGGTCGTCTATCCGACCGGGTGGCTTTCTTATTTTTTGATTGTGGGGGCTCTAAGGCCTCCTCGTCGAATTTAGGCAGTAGATTTCGCTTCGGATAGCTTTTAGTGTGGCGACTACCGCCGTATTTGTCTGCGGTATTGAATACTTTGCTCCATTTGATTCTGAGTGCGTCTTTCGCAGTTTTAAGCTTCCGCTTCTGCTTTTTCAGGCTACACGCAGTAGCAAAGAGCCTTTGGTGGAGGTTCTTCTGCTCCATGAGCTTGTCCGGCGTAAGGTTGTCCGGAATGCTGTTCTCGCCGGGGGCGGGTTGTTCGATTTGTTTATCCAAGTTGCCCTGTTCGGATGTTTGCTCGAGGGCATGTTCATCGTCCGCCGGCTCGTCCTGCTCTATGGCTGGGTCTGTATTGCTTCTGTCTCTGTCGAGGCGGGGCTTGGAGTGGCGTTTACGTCGTCGATTTGATTGCTTTTTGAGAGGGCGATCCCTCGTTGCATCCCTGAGTTCCTCGTCGTCACTTCCTTTAGGTGTGTCCACCATGTACACATCATGAGATGAGCTGGCTGTCCAGTGCCCTATAGGCGTTGGTTCATGTTCGTCTCCTACATCGTCGTCCATACCGTCGATGTCTTCGGAGTTGAAGTCGAGCACGTCGTTTAAATTATCGACAGTGGCTACGAAGTGGGTGGTGGGTGGGCTTTGAATTTCTTCATCGTCCGTATCTGTAGGATTGAAAGTATGTCTAGAGGGGGGGGGGTGATTAGACTACTTGACCAAATAAAAACTTAACCTTTTCCCAATTTTAGTTCTTGGCAGATTTTAGCTATTTTAGGACAAGTCAAGTAATCATCACACAATTCAAGCAAGCATGCAAAGAGTATATTGGCAGCGGAAAGTAAAGCATGCAACTTGCAAGAATATAAAGGGAAGGGTTTGGAGAATTCAAACGCTATTGGAGACACGGATGTTTTTCCCGTGGTTCGGATAGGTGGTGCTATCCTACATCCACGTTGATGGAGACTTCAACCCACGAAGGGTAACGGTTGCGCGAGTCCACACAGGGCTCCACCCAAGGGCAACGGTTGCGCGAGTCCACGGAGGGCTCCACCCACGAAGGGTCCACGAAGAAGCAACCACCCACAAAGGGTCCACGAAGAAGCAACCTTGTCTATCCCACCATGGCCATCGCCCACGAAGGACTTGCCTCACTAGCGGTAGATCTTCACGAAGTAGGCGATCTCCTTGCCCTTACAAACTCCTTGGTTCAACTCCACAATCTTGTCGGAGGCTCCCAAGTGACACCTAGCCAATCTAGGAGACACCACTCTCCAAGAAGTAACAAATGGTGTGTAGGTAATGAACTCCTTGCTCTTGTGCTTCAAATGATAGTCTCCCCAACACTCAACTCTCTCTCATAGGATTTGGATTTGGTGGAAAGAAGATTTGAGTGGAAAGCAACTTGGGAAGGCTAGAGATCAAGATTCATATGGTAGGAATGGAATGTCTTGATCTCAACACATGAGTAGGTGGTTCTCTCTCAGAACAAATGAGTTGGAATGATGTGTGTGTTCTGATGGCTCTCTCACTAAATGAGAAAGAGGTGGAGGGGTATATATAGCCTCCACACAAAATCCAACCGTTACACAGTTTTCCAATCTCGGTGGGACCGAATAAATAAACTCGGTCTGACCGAAATAGTAAACCTAGTGACCGTTAGGAATTTCGGTGGGACTGACATGCAACTCGGTAGGACCGATTCGGTTAGGGTTTGGGCATAACGTAATCTCGGTGAGACCGATTACACAAACTCGGTGAGACCGAATTTGGTAATTAGCTAACCAGAGAGTTGGTCAGGCAAACTCGGTGGGACCGATTTGCTCTTTCGGTGAGACCGAGTGGAACTCGGTGAGACCGAAAAGTTACAAAGGGGAAACACTGAGTTTACATTGCAATCTCGGTGGGACCGATTCGCTCTTTCGGTGGGACCGAAAAGTTACGAAAGGGAAACAGAGAGTTTGCAACCCCATCTCGGTGGGACCGAGATCCTTATCGGTAGAACCGAATTGCTAGGGTTTGGCAGTGGCTAATGACAAGTGAAACTCGGTGGCGCCGGATAGGAAAAATCGGTAGGACCGAGTTTGGCTTAGAGTTTAGGTCATATGTGGATGTGGGAAAGTAGTTGAGGGTTTTGGAGCATATCACTAAGCACATGAAGCAAGAGGCTCATTAAGCAACACCTCATCCCTCCTTAATAGTATTGGCTTTTCCTATGGACTCAATGTGATCTTGGATCACTAAAATATAAAATGAAGAGTCTTGAGCTTTTGAGCTTGAGCCAATCCATTTTCCTTAGCATTTTGAGGGTTCCACTTTCACATCCATGCCATGCCAATCATTGAGCTTTCCTGAAATAATTATCTTGGAATAGTATTAGCTCAATGAGCTATATGTTGTTATGAATTACCAAAACCACCTAGGGATAGTTGCACTTTCAATCTCCCCCTTTTTGGTAATTGATGACAACATATAGATCAAAGCTTCGACAAATGATAATCAGCATGAAGTGTATCGTCGCTTTGAGAAGTATGTGATAAGTAAGAGCTCCCCCTAAATTTGTGCATATTTAAAATTTGCTTTGGACTGCAAATGCACAAAGAGTTAGAGTCATGGGTTACTCTTCCATGTCACATACATCTTGGTGGAGCGCTCAAAATGATAAGAATGAAATACATGCACTCATCACCAAGAATAGTGAATGATCACAAACGATAGATAGAATGATAATATTTAAGCAAGCATTAAGCAAACATTAAGTGTAGCTTATGATCAAACACATGATCATCGATGTCTCACAATCATAAGGACGTAGTATCAAGCACTCAAAGCAGAAAAGGTTCGAAAAAACCACCAAATAAAGCAAGAGAGAAAAGCAACACTCTCTCTCTCGAAGCCTATGATCTATACATCTTCTCCCCCTTTGGCAACAAGTTACCAAAAAGTTCCTAGAAAATGCATAGTGCTAAATCGATGCTCAGGCTTGATCTTCAGGTGGTGGTGGAGTCCAGATCACTCCAAGGACGAAGGCTTCTGTAGATGTTGAAGTAGTCGCTGGAGTTGGAGCTGAAGTAGACGCTGGAGCTGAGGCCGTAGCTGGTGCTGAAGTAGTGGCTCTGGTGTCAGCAACTGGCAGTGCAGACGACCTCGGACCTCGTGGCACTCTAGAAAATGCTTGAGTCGTGGTCCTGCCTCTCCTCTCATTCATGTCTTCCTGGAGCTGCTCCACTGTAGACTGTACTTCTGTTACCTTGACATCCAAGTCATAGAACTTCTGTTCCATGATCCTCTCTAGGCTCTGCTGATTTTTAGTGAGGTTTGCCAAACTTTGCTCAATTCTCAGCGTGGATGCAATCAAGTAACTGAGCTGCTCTTGCTTGGTCTTCAAGAAATAGTCAGATGCCTCCTCTTGAGTAGGCATCCTGGCAGCTTTTTCCTTCTTCGCCTTCTCCTTCTTTGCAAATGCTTGTGCAGACGATGGCTCATTCTCTGTCATCACAACTTCATTGTCCTCGAAATCTGGACGGATGGGCAGGTGTTCCTTATCCAACAAATATACGCCCGTGCCCATCTTGGAGTTGATGAGCTCCTGAATCTGAGGGGCATATCCACAGCTCCTCTTTTGATCTGCCGCAGTCCTTTTGATCGTTTCCACTATAAGGCTCATAACTTTGAATTTTTGAGGCACGTCAAAAACATGAAGCAAATTGATCGCGTGACCTCTGATCATCTTGTGATCTCCAGACTTGGGCAGAAGGGTGTGCCTAAGGATCCAGTTGATCGTAGGCAATCCTGAGAGCAGATAATGCACTGAAACAAACTTGAATGTGTCAAGTGCTTCATTGGGGATCTCCTTGTACATGTTGGACATTGAGTTATGATCCATTTTCTTCTTGGCATAGATATCCAAGTCCTCATCTTGCTCTTCTGGGGCATTGATGATCTGTGCCCACTCAGCCACTGTAGATTGGTACCTTGTACCTTCTGACATCCAAGTAATCCTCCCATCTGGATAAAAGTGTGCCGTGGAGTAGAACTGCATGATAAGTTCCTCATCCCACTTTGTGAGCTTCTGCCCAACAAAGTCAGCTACTCCACAAGCACTAAAGCTGTCAAATACTCCAGGATAGTGCTCCTCATTCTCCTTGATATAGGTCCAGTCGACCCATCTCATGTCACAAACGATTGGCTTCTTGTCAAGCAAAACAGTCTCATAAAAATCTTGTTGCTCCTTTGTATGAAATCTGTAGTCCACGGCAGTCCTTCTCCTAGAAGCATATGGATCTCCTTCTCTCCATTTCCTGAGCCCTGAGTCTCTCCTGAGCTTCATATCCTCAGCCATAGGATGAGCATCATTGTGGTCTGGGATCTTGGGCTTGAGCTTTCGAAGGACACTCTCTTCTTCTTCTTCTGCAACTGTCTCAGGCACTGGGGCCTTGTTCTTTTTTGCAGCTGGGATGCTTCGTGTGTTTCTCTTTGGAGCTGTCTTAGGCTTTGATGCAGCCTTAGGAGCTTCCTTGGGCTTGGATGCAGCTGTACCTGACCTTATGGCATCTCCCATAAGTTTGGCTGCTTTGGGCGCTGGTGCAGCTGCCTCTTCTTCCTCCTCCTCTTCTACCATGATGGAGGCTTTCCCAAGCACTTTGGCTACAGTCTTCTTCACTCTTTCTTTCCTCTTTTTGTTCTCAGCAGCAATGGGCTCAATGGGAGCAGGTGCAGGCTTCTCAGTTGAAGCTCTAGCCTTTGACATTGGTTGCCTGCCTGCTGGCCTCTTGATTTTCAGGCCTGGCTTTGAGCCTTGAGCTGGCTCAGCTCTCTTGGAAGTGGCCTCTTCCTCTGCCACATAATCCTCATCTTCAGAATCAGATGTTCTCTTCTTCCTTTGACGTGTGGCAGCCTTAGGCAGATTGTTGGGTGTGCTCCTGCTGCCATCATCAGAAGAACTTGAGGGGCTAGTGCCCTCACTCATCACAACTTGCTGCTCTGAGAGGTTCTGGCTGTCACTTTGATCAGACATGTTGCAAATTGACTGCTGACCCTGTGAATAGATTATAGATGAGATAGATTGGATGAGCATCACAAAAAGCAGAGATTTTTGCAAAAGATTAATTCAAAAACTTAGTTTTAGTTTTCCACAGAAAGCATCTCGGATCTACCGATTTTCAAACTCGGTGACACCGAAGCAGTTTTGGCACCAGAACTGGTGAACTCGGTAGGACCGAGTCACAGTTCGGTGGCACCGAGACTGCTAGGGTTTCACAGAATTCCAAAATCGGTCGCACCGATAAGTTATTCTCGGTCAGACCGAGTTTCACTTGTGCAATGGCAAAAGCCAGATCGGTGGGACCGAGTTTTTCAACTCGGTGGGTCCGAGATGGTTTCGGCGGAAACCTAACCCTAAAATTTTCGAATTAAACCTAATCTACGAGCGTTTTGACTGGATAGAAGTGTTTCAATCGTGGCAAGAATCATGATGATCACAATGTGCTAGGAATCAGATTGAGGAATAGCACAAAGATCAAGTCCATACCCTAGTTTGGCGTGGACTTGCTACGGCGGCAACGGCGGGGCAGAAATCCGTTGACGGCGGCGGAGACCAGCGACTTGAGGCTGCTGGCGGCGAGGAGGACGATCCGGAGACCCAGGAGGCAGAGCGAGCTATGCGCGGGCGAAGAGGTTTCGGAGAAATTTCCAAAATTCTGCCCGTGACTATATATAGCCCGACCCTGTCGGTGTGACCGAGTGGAACAACTCGGTGGCACCGAGATTCATAACTGCGTGCAGTTACTGAAACTCGGTGTGACCGAAATGTTCAAATCGGTTGCACCGAGATCGAAAACCTAGATCAACTTAATGATCTCGGTAGGACCGAAATGGAGTATCGGTCAGACCGAGATTCATAAAGAGGTTTTGGAAGTTTAAGTCTATGACGAATCGGGGACTCCGAGCGCTCCTCACACAGAGTGGTTCGAATCTGACTTGATCAAATTTTGTGATGCAGCATGAATAGAGTTTGAGACGAGAAAAGCATAGATAGCTAGAGGAGGTTCTTAGGCATTCTTGTCCATCCACTTGGCAAAAGAAGATAAAGCCGAACAATCAAAACAACAAGTGGATGTCCTCGAATGAGTAAAATATGCAATCAGCATGCTCACACAATAAGATAGCAAATGAAATATGTGGCAAGGCATGCACAACCAATTCTAGCATCTATCAAGCAATTTGCGATGACTAGGTCATCTATATATGAGTATATTGACTTAGGAGTCAAGTGAGAACACTTGATCGTAGGTCATACTCATCGTTTAAGCTCAAGTGGGGTTACCACTTTTACATAAAGCATTGTTTTGTTCACATCTTTAGAGTTGCTTTAGCTCAAGTCTTAGAGTAAAGCTCCCCCTAGATGTGATATCCCCCCTAAGAGGGATGAACTAACCTTGGGTTTTGTCGATGATGACTTCATGTAGATATTGAAGATGTGGATGCTCAATGTTGATGTAGATCTCTTGGAGCTATCCATTTGAGTGAATTGCACTTTCAATACCTACATGGGTTAGTCCCACAAGGAACAAACAAGGATATCCATAGACATAGAGTGATGCACACAAAAGATGATGTCCATGAAAACTTTTAGGTTACCTTGTCCCTTGTCTTACCAACAAGAGGGTTTGTGACTCCTTGAACTAGTGCAAGATGTGGAAGTTGATTGCACTTGTTCTTGCCAAAATGATAAGAGTGAAGTATGTTGGCGGAGTCACCCTCAAGAACTCTCTAGTTCTTCTTCTTTTGGATCCACATCATCTTGATGGGAATCCTTGGAGTTGTAGTCGTACTTGATGAAGTGGAACTTGAGGTAGTCTTGGGAATCCACTTGACTAAGGTCTTAGGAGCTTCTTCAAATGCATCAATTTCCTCTTGAAGCTTGTCCTTGCCTTTTTGCTCGTAGTCTTGTGGTGGAAGATCATCTTGAGCTTGTGTCCCCTTGAAGAAGTATACTTCTCTTGTTGAGGGACAAACTTTGTCTTGGGGTATTGATCTTCTTCCCATTCAACTCCATTGGCATTGAACTTTCGTTCAAAACCAATACCTTGATTCTTCCGGTGCATTCCTTGCTTGCGCACAATTTCCTCGAATTGCTTACTCCCGGCAAGGCTTTTGTACACTCCTTTCTCTATAATTCCCTTCAATAAGCTATTTTCTTGCTCAAGTGTAACTTGGCTAAGAGAATCATTAGTGGAATCAAGAGAACTACTAGAAGCAACAATATTGGATTTAGCATGATCATTGTTACTACTAGCGGAAGAATCTTTCTTGTTAGATTTGACTTGAGGCATGTAAGTGGATAAGAGTAAACGCTTGGCAATGTAAGAAGAACTTTTCTTGCGGAGATCATCATTGATTGCCTTTAAGAACTCATGCTCTTGCTCAAGATTGAGCTTTTCAAAGCGTAGCTTCTCATGAGCTCTTAAAAGTTCTCGATGATCTTCGAAGATAGTGTCATGAGCTAACTTAAGAGTTTTTAGTTCTTTAGTTAGAGCCTCAATCTTCTCCTTATCATTGTCATTCGTTTTATCTTGATTAGCATGATTAATTGGTCTTTCATCATAGTATTCATCACTAGAGTTGTCACCAAGCAAATCATCACCTAACAAGTCATCTTCATCACTATCGAAATCAACATACTCGGGGTGTGTTACCTTAGGACCTTTGGCCATGAAGCATCTTCCAATTCCTTCATTTGGTGAGTCAAATATGTCGTAGGAGTTGGTTGACACAAGTGCTAGACCGGCAACACCTTCATCTTGAGTATCTTCGGAGTCGGAGTGATAACTTCTCTCGGAGTGGCTGTCGGAGTCGGAGCCGGATACCCATTCACCAACATGAGCTTGATGTCTTCGTCTTGTGTAGCTCCTTGATGATTTTTCCTTCCTTTCCGAATCCTTGCTTCTCCGTGAGTATCTTCGTTCATAACGATCATCTCTACTCCTTCTCTCTCTTGGTGGTGATCCTTTGCTTCTTCTTTTTGGAGAATCTTCTCTTCTCTTGTAGGGAGCCGTACACTCATTGGAATAGTGTCCGGGTCTTCCACAATTGTAACAGTTTCGCTCTCGACTAGAAGATCTTTTGTCATTGTAGGACCTTGACTTGGAGCTTCTATCTTTGCTTCTACTCTTGTAGAACTTGTTGAAGTTCTTCACCATTAAGCTCAATTCTTCATTGAAGTCTTGTTTCTCACTTGATGATGTAGGGGCTTCACATGAGGCTTTATAGGCACCACTTGACTTGTTGTGAAGTTCCTCTTTATCCTTAAGTGACATCTCATGAGCAACAATTCTTCCAATCACTTCCGTTGGCTTGAGATCTTTGTAATTGGGCATCATTTGGATCAATGTGCACACGGTATCATATTTTCCATCCAAGGCTCTTAGGATCTTCTTGATGATGAATTTATCGGTCATCTCTTCACTTCCTAAGCCGGCAATCTCATTTGTGATGAGAGCAAGCCTAGAGTACATTTCAGCGACACCTTCACCATCCTTCATCTTGAACTTGTCAAGTTGGCTTTGAAGCACATCCAACTTGGATTCCTTGACGGAGTCGGTACCTTCGTGCATATCAATCAAAGTGTCCCAAATTTCCTTTGCATTCTCAAGGCGGCTGATTTTGTTGAATTCTTCGGGGCATAATCCGTTGAAGAGAATATCACAAGCTTGAGCATTGTATTGCAACATCTTCAACTCATCCGCGGTAGCTTCACGGTTTGGTTCTCTCCCATCAAAGAAGTCACCTTGCAAACCAACACACACAATAGCCCAAACAGCGGGGTTATGTCCAAGAATATGCATTTTCATTTTATGCTTCCAACTAGCAAAATTAGTACCATCAAAGTAAGGACCTCTACGGTGATAATTTCCCTCGCTAGACGCCATACTCTCCTAGGTTGTGAAACCAAGGCTATGACCACCAAAAGCTATGGAGATCAAGCAAATGGAGACCAAAGCTCTGATACCACTTGTAGGATCGAAAGTATGTCTAGAGGGGGGGTGATTAGACTACTTGACCAAATAAAAACTTAACCTTTTCCCAATTTTAGTTCTTGGCAGATTTTAGCTATTTTAGGACAAGTCAAGTAATCATCACACAATTCAAGCAAGCATGCAAAGAGTATATTGGCAGCGGAAAGTAAAGCATGCAACTTGCAAGAATATAAAGGGAAGGGTTTGGAGAATTCAAACGCTATTGGAGACACGGATGTTTTTCCCGTGGTTCGGATAGGTGGTGCTATCCTACATCCACGTTGATGGAGACTTCAACCCACGAAGGGTAACGGTTGCGCGAGTCCACACAGGGCTCCACCCAAGGGCAACGGTTGCGCGAGTCCACGGAGGGCTCCACCCACGAAGGGTCCACGAAGAAGCAACCACCCACAAAGGGTCCACGAAGAAGCAACCTTGTCTATCCCACCATGGCCATCGCCCACGAAGGACTTGCCTCACTAGCGGTAGATCTTCACGAAGTAGGCGATCTCCTTGCCCTTACAAACTCCTTGGTTCAACTCCACAATCTTGTCGGAGGCTCCCAAGTGACACCTAGCCAATCTAGGAGACACCACTCTCCAAGAAGTAACAAATGGTGTGTAGGTAATGAACTCCTTGCTCTTGTGCTTCAAATGATAGTCTCCCCAACACTCAACTCTCTCTCATAGGATTTGGATTTGGTGGAAAGAAGATTTGAGTGGAAAGCAACTTGGGAAGGCTAGAGATCAAGATTCATATGGTAGGAATGGAATGTCTTGATCTCAACACATGAGTAGGTGGTTCTCTCTCAGAACAAATGAGTTGGAATGATGTGTGTGTTCTGATGGCTCTCTCACTAAATGAGAAAGAGGTGGAGGGGTATATATAGCCTCCACACAAAATCCAACCGTTACACAGTTTTCCAATCTCGGTGGGACCGAATAAATAAACTCGGTCTGACCGAAATAGTAAACCTAGTGACCGTTAGGAATTTCGGTGGGACTGACATGCAACTCGGTAGGACCGATTCGGTTAGGGTTTGGGCATAACGTAATCTCGGTGAGACCGATTACACAAACTCGGTGCGACCGAATTTGGTAATTAGCTAACCAGAGAGTTGGTCAGGCAAACTCGGTGGGACCGATTTGCTCTTTCGGTGAGACCGAGTGTAACTCGGTGAGACCGAAAAGTTACAAAGGGGAAACACTGAGTTTACATTGCAATCTCGGTGGGACCGATTCGCTCTTTCGGTGGGACCGAAAAGTTACGAAAGGGAAACAGAGAGTTTGCAATCCCATCTCGGTGAGACCGAGATCCTTATCGGTAGAACCGAACTGCTAGGGTTTGGCAATGGCTAATGACAAGTGAAACTCGGTGGCGCCGGATAGGAAAAATCGGTAGGACCGAGTTTGGCTTAGAGTTTAGGTCATATGTGGATGTGGGAAAGTAGTTGAGGGTTTTGGAGCATATCACTAAGCACATGAAGCAAGAGGCTCATTAAGCAACATCTCATCCCTCCTTAATAGTATTGGCTTTTCCTATGGACTCAATGTGATCTTGGATCACTAAAATATAAAATGAAGAGTCTTGAGCTTTTGAGCTTGAGCCAATCCATTTTCCTTAGCATTTTGAGGGTTCCACTTTCACATCCATGCCATGCCAATTATTGAGCTTTTCCTGAAATAATCATCTTGGAATAGTATTAGCTCAATGAGCTATATGTTGTTATGAATTACCAAAACCACCTAGGGATAGTTGCACTTTCAGTATCCCAACCTTGCTGACCGTAGTCCAGCCAGGGCTCTCTTAATAAAGAGAGAGACTTTAGTGACTTCAGAATATCGCCGAAGGGCGAATGCTGAAAGATGTCCGTGGCGGTGAACTCCATGATCGGCGCCCAATCGGATTCGATCGGCAGGGGCGCGGAGGGCTCGGAGTTCGGAGAGGAGTCCGGCTCCTTGGAGTCACGAGCCTCGCAGAGGACAGGGCTGGTGTTCGGCTCAATCGCCGTAAAGATTGTAGCCCCCGAGGCGGTGTCCAACCACCCATCCTCGATCGGCGCAGTTGGCTCCGAATTAAGGATCAGAGCTGAAGCGGGTGCGGCCTCCAAGGCACTGTTCGGCGGCAGAGCTAGATCATGCCCATCGTGACAGTGCGGCGTGCTCGGTTGTGGCTCAAATCCGTTGAAGATCAAGTCCCGCGGATGTCAGCCGTGTAATTTGAACTTCCAAATCTGACCTGACGGCCAGGGGCATAGCTTTCGATCTGCTCCAGATGGCCAAGCGAATTGGCCCGCAGTGCGAAGCCACCGAAGATGAAGATCTGTCCGGGAAGAAAAGTCTCACCCTGGACCGCATCGCTATTGATGATCGGAGGAGCCATCGGGCCTAAAAGTGACGACACAGAGGAACTCTCAATGAAAGCACCAATGTCGGTGTCAAAACCGGCGAATCTCGGATAGGGGGTCCCGAACTGTTCGTCTAGGCGGATGGTAACATGAGACAAGGGACACGATGTTTTTACCCAGGTTCGGGCCCTCTCGATGGAGGTAAAACCCTACTCCTGCTTGATTAATATTGATGATATGGGTAGTACAAGAGTAGATCTACCACGAGATCAAGGAGGCTAAACCCTAGAAGCTAGCCTATGGTATGATTGTTGTTCTGTCCTACGGACTAAAACCCTCCGGTTTATATAGACACCGGAGAGGGTTAGGGTTACACAGAGTCGGTTACAATGGTAGGAGATCTACATATCCGCGCCGCCAAGCTTGCCTTCCACGCCAAGGAAAGTCCCCTCCGGACATGGGACGAAGTCTTCAATCTTGTATCTTCATAGTCCAGGAGTCCAGCTGAAGGTATAGTCCGGCTATCCGGACACCCCCTAATCCAGGACTCCCTCAGGCTCTCATATGCATTATTGTTGATTTAACCAAGAGCCCATATTAGCTTGTCTTCTCCCTTGAATTGAATGCTTGCAGATTCCAGCTTAGTCCCATGCACGTGCACTATTATTATTATCCACACTGTTCGGTCGTGCGAGTGAAAAGCAATAATGATGATATATTATGAAATGATTGAGATGAGAGAAGCTAGTATGAACTCGACCTATCTTGTTTTTTAAATATGATTAGTTCATCATTCCTGATTCAGCCTATTATGAATAACATGTTTGCAATGACAATTAGAGATTATAGTTGCTTATGCCATGCTTAATTAGTTAGGAGTTTATAATGGTTTACCTTGCGTGCCAACATGCTATTAAAATGGTTGTGATGTGGAATGATAGGGTGGTATCCTCCTTTGAACGGTTCGAGTGACTTGACTTGGCACATGTTCACGCATGTAGTTGAAATAAAATCAACATAGCCTCCATGATATTTATGTTCATGGTGGATTATATCCTACTCATGCTTGCATTCGGTGTTGATTAATTTTAATGCATGTTCATGACTGTTGTCGCTCTCTAGCTGGTCGCTTCCCAGTCTTTTCTAGCCTTCACTTGTACTAAGCGGGAATACTGCTTGTGCATCCAAATTCCATAAACCCCAAAGTTATTCCATATGAGTCCACCATACCTTCCTATATATGGTATCTACCTGCCGTTCAAGTAAATTTGTATGTGCCAAACTCCAAACCTTCAAATGAAATTCTGTTTTGTATGCTCGAACAGCTCATGTATCAACTAGGGATGTCTGTATCTTCCATGCTAGGCGGGTTATTCTCAAGAGGAGTGGACTCCGCTCCTCACTCACGAGAAAATGGCTGGTCACCGGGATGCCCAGTCCCATGCTCAAATCAAATCAAAATAACTGCAAACAAAACTCCCCCAGGATTGTTGTTAGTTGGAGGCACCCGTTGTTTCGGGCAAGCCATGGATTGATGCTTGTTGGTGGAGGGGAGTATAAACTTTACCATTCTGCTTGGGAACCGTCTATAATGTGTGTAGCATGGAAGATATTGAATTCTCTGGGTTGTTATGTTGACAATGAAAGTATACCGCTCAAAATATTATTCATCTCTAGTTCAAAAATCAAGCTCTAACACCTCTACAAATCCATGCATACCTCTATGAAGGGCTTATCCATTTACTTTTATGCTGAGTCATCATCCTCTTATTAAAAAGCACTAGTTGGAGAGCACCACTATCATTTGCATCCATTACTATTAGTTTACATTGAGTATGACTTGACTGGATCTCTTTTACCATGAATTACAATGTCTAGTCAGTCCTTGATCTTTAAAGGTGCTCTACATTTATGTTTTGCGGTCTCAGAAAGGGCTAGTGAGATACCATCTTGTTATATCATATTATGATTGTTTTGAGAAAGTGTTGTCATCCGAGATTTATTATTATTGCTTGCTAGTTGATTATGCCATTGATATGTGTAAACATGAGACCTAAATGTTATTGTGAATATGGTTAGTTCATAATATTTGCTGAAAACTTGAATGCTGGCTTTACATATTTACAACAACAAGAGCAAACAGAGTTTGTAAAAGTTTTTATTTATCACTTTCAATTTATCAACTGAGTTGCTTGAGGACAAGCAAAGGTTTAAGCTTGGCGGAGTTGATACGTCTCCGTCGTATCTACTGTTCCAAACACTTTTGCCCTTGTTTTGGACTCTAACTTGCATGATTTGAATGGAACTAACCCGGACTGACGCTGTTTTCAGCAGAATTGCCATGGTGTTATTTTTGTGCAGAAATAAAAGCTCTCGGAATGACCTAAAAATCAATGGAGATTATTTTTAAAATATATAAAAAATACTGGAAGAAGGATCCACGTCAGGGGGGCACACCCTGTCCATGAGGGTGGGGCGCACCTACCCCCCCCCCCTGGGCGCTCCCCCTGCCTCGTGGGCCCCCTGACGCTCCACCGACGTCCATCTTGACTCCATATATTCACTTTCAGGGAGAAAAAATCAGAGAGAAGGATTCATCGCGTTTTACGATATGGAGCCACCACCAAGCCCTAATCTCTCTCGGATGGGCTGATCTGGAGTCCGTTCGGGGTTCCGGAGAGGGGAATCCGTCGCCGTCGTCATCATCAACCTTCCTCCATCACCAATTTCATGATGCTCACCGCCGTGCGTGAGTAATTCCATCGTAGGCTTGCTGGACGGTGATGGGTTGGATGAGATTTACCATGTAATCGAGTTAGTTTTGTTAGGGTTTGATCCCTAGTATCCATTATGTTCTAAGATTGATGTTGCTATGACTTTGCTATGCTTAATGCTTGTCACTAGGGCACGAGTGCCATGATTTCAGATCTGAACCTATTATGTTTTCATGAATATATGTGAGTTCTTGATCCTATCTTGCAAGTCAATAGTCACCTACTATGTGTTATGATCCGGCAACCCCCAAGTGACAATAATCGGGACCACTCCGGTGATGACCGTAGTTTGAGGAGTTCATGTATTCACTATGTGCTAATGCTTTGGTCTGGTACTCTATTAAAAGGAGGCCTTAATATCCCTTAGTTTCCAATAGGACCCCGCTGCCACGGGAGGGTAGGACAAAAGATGCCATGCAAGTTCTTTTCCATAAGCACGTATGACTATATTCAGAATACATGCCTACATTACATTGATGAACTGGAGCTAGTTCTGTGTCACCCTATGTTATAAATGTTGCATGATCGATCACATCTGACATAATTCTCCATCACCGACCCAATGCCTACGAGCTTTTCATATATTGTTCTTCGCTTATTTACTTTTCCGTTGCTATTGTTACGATCACTATAAAACCAAAAATATTACTTTTTCTACCGTTACTACTACTATCATATTACTTTGCTACTAAACACTTTGCTGCAGATATTAAGTTTCCAGGTGTGGTTGAATTGACAACTCAGCTGCTAATACTTGAGAATATTCTTTGGCTCCCCTTGTGTGACCCTCGAAAACTGTTACGATCCCCTATACTTGTGGGTTATCACATATCACTTGACTCAACTGGGAGTTAATCTTCCAGATGATTGTGTCATTGACAGAGTTCTTCAATCACTGCCTCCAAGCTACAAAGGCTTCGTGATGAACTAAAATATGCAAGGGATGGAAAAAACTATTCCTGAGCTCTTCGCAATGCTAAAGGCTGCAGAGTTAGAAATCAAGAAGGAGCATCAAGTGTTGATGGTTAAGAAGACCACTAGTTTCAAGAAGAAGGGCAAGGGTAAGAAGGGGAACTTCAAGAAGAATGACAAGCAAGTTGTCACTCCCGGGAAGAAACCCAAAGCTGGACCCATGCTTGAAACTAAGTGCTTCTACTGCAAAGGGACTGGTCACTGGAAGCGGAACTGCCCCAAGTATTTGGCGGATAAGAAGGATGGCAAAGTGAACAAAGGTATATTTGATATACATGTTATTGATGTGTACCTTACTAATTCTCGTAGTAGTGCCTGGGTATTTGATATCGGTTCGGTTGCTCATATTTGTAACTCGAAGCAGGGACTATGGATCAAATGAAGATTGGCTAAGGACGAGGTGACAATACGCGTCGGGAATGGTTCCAAGGTCGATGTGATCGCCGTTGGCATGCTACCTCTACATCTACCTTTGGGATTAGTTTTAGACCCGAATAATTGTTATTTGGTGCCAGCGTTGTCGGTGTACTAGAGTAGGGGTACCCTAGTATCCCGAACTTGTGCACGGGCAGTTGCAGCGCCGCGCGGCAAGGCTTGCCGGACGACCGCCAGAGTCCTCTGTGGGTTCCTTTGGAGCCATTCAAGAACAAAGCATTCAAGATGAAGAGACAAGGCCCCGGCAAGAGGATCTTGCCGGGAAGAGACAAGGCCCCGGCAAGAGGAGCTTGCCGGGAAGGCCAACCACGGCACTTCAAGAAAATTGCCCCGATGCACCGCACGTCCCGGCAAGGTCCGGTGAGCGACAAGCTTCTGGACTCGACAAGACGACGACCCCGACAAGGTACTCGCCGGGGGCCCGCTGCCACTCTGTACCCACGCTCCAGCGCACCCACCCGCGTGTCGCCATGAGGCTTCCTCAGGGGCGCGTGGCGGGAGCCTGTGCAGCCAGGGGTACGCGGTGGCAAGCGGAGATGAAGAGAAGGCCATCGTGGCAAACGGTGGCGCTCCTAACGGTCACTTTTTGCACTGTTTAGGCAACTCAGACGGGCATTCAATGACCTTGTCCCCTGCCGTCAGAGTTAGGTAGGGTGCACTGTGTCCACAGTAGCGGTAGCTGCACCTACCGCATCCTTTTCCATTTTTACCCTTCTAGTCTACGTTGCCACCTGTCGGTGACCCCTTGAAAGTATAAAAGGAGGCCCAAGCGCAACGTAGAGGGGTTCGGCTCATTCGAAACATCAGGAACACTCTCACGCTCGGTCTGGCAGCGTCCATCGCTCCTGAGCAAGAATTCAATACACACAAACAAGCAGCAGTAGGGTTTTACGCATCCGTGCGGCCCGAAGCTGGGTAAAACTGCTCGCGTGTACTGCCTCGATCCGCTCTTTGCGCGGCCTCCGCCCCCCTCCGAACCGAAAGGGGCCCGGTCCCCATAGGTGTTGGTGGATCAGTTTCCCCGACATCTTTGGCGCGCCAGGTAGGGGGCGTCGAGATTGTGCGAACCCGATCCGGCGTGCACGCGAGCTAAATCTTCATCGTCTTCATCGACATGCCACCGAAGAAGAAGGATTCGGAGGCAGCTGTTCCGTCTGCGTCGCTTTCACCGCCTCCGGAGCAAACGGGTGGTGGAGTGGACGCCGGCGGAAGAATGGGCGTCGACGAGGGAGCCCTCAGTGCGGCCAAGTCCAAGGACAAGGCGGCACAGACCTCGGCGTCCATGCGCGCACCGCGCCCCTCTCAGGAGGCGCGGGACCAGCAGCGTCATGGCGTTCGCAGCGCCATACGTCCGCTGGGCCAAGATCAAGCTGGTGGTTCTCGTGGCGCTCAAGACCAACATGCACGTCAACATGCTGGCTCGAGCGAAGTACGGTCGCCTGGACGGGGCACTGCTCCTTCTAACGTGGTTAGGAGTCCGAGCACGCCCCACTCCTCGCACCGTTCACCTCCGCCGCCCACCACTCCAGCAGAAGCCTTGGCGCGAGCTCAACTGCTCCTAGACTATCCTCCGACGGCGGACAAGACCGACGAATGGAGGGCCACTATCCAGAGCCTCATCGGCTTCGCCAACGGCGACACTGCGCGGCAACCAAGCACCTCGCTGCCGCGGCAGGACAGCCGGACGCGAGCCGATGGCAACAAGACCGGGGGAGGTGCGACTTCCATGCACTCTCCACTACGAAGGCCAAAATCGCCGACTCGCCGGGTCCACCCCGACAGCGGCTCCACCGCGTCGTCGGACCCACGAGCTCGTCGCGACCAGCGCCAAGTTCTCCATGAACGACAACAAGAAGACGCTCGAACCCGCATCGAGCGCCGAAGAGAAGCGCGACGTCAATCCGACAAGCGTGCTGGGCCCTCTGTTGACATGCATGCGCCAGGGGAACCAGGCGATCTGCCGTACGCGGTAGGTTGTCCTGCGTTCACCCGTGAGCTGCGGCAAGTCCAGTGGCCCAGCACAAAGAATTTCAAACCAGACGTACCAGAGAAGTACGACGGCAAGACGCATCCGTCGGAGTTTCTCAGCATCTACACCATCGCGGTGCAGGCTGCCGGGGGACGGGACGACAAGATCCTTGCCAACTATTTCCCGCTGGTACTCAAGCCCAACGTCAGGTCCTGGCTCATGCACTTGCCGGACAATTCCATCTCCTCTTGGGCAGATTTATGCCATCAGTTTGTCGGCGCCTTTACAGGCGGCCACAAGCCACATGGCCAAGAGAGCGATCTTCATCTGCTCGCCCAGAAGGAAGGAGAGCCACTGCGCAAGTACATTCAGAGATTCAGCCGTGTACAGCACAACATCCCAGACGTCCACCCCGCCGCGATCATCAGTGCGTTCCATCAGAACGTGCGAAACCGAAGGATGAGGGAGGAGATGGCGATGTGTAAGATCAGAGACATCAGCAAGCTTTACGCTCTGGCCGACAAGTGTGCACGCGCTGAAGAGGGGAGGAGGCTCCCCGGAGAGAGTACAGGAGCAGGAGGATCCGACAGTGAGGATGCCGCCCCGACAAGGAAAGGCCGGCGGCAGAACAATAGAAGGAAAAAGGGAAAGGAAGTGCTAGCTGTCGAGCAGACCGGCAACGGAGGTGGCGCCAAGGAAGCTAAAGTTGGTGGCTCCGACAAGGAGGCCCAGCCTGTGGCGGCCGCCGACAAGCAGGACAGCTCCGGCAAGCAGTATTGTAAGATTCACCGCACCAAGGGTCACGATCTCCAGAACTGCAAGAAAGTCGAACAGCTTGTTGAGCAACAGAAAGCTGAGTACGAGCGGCGTGACAAGGAGAAGGCCCAGGAAGGAACTGGTGGATCCGGCAAGAAACGTCCCGGCCGAGGGGGACGCCGCGGCAAGGCCAAGCAGTGGCAAGGAGACAGACCTCCCCGCGGCCGCGACAAGGATGAAGATGACGACGACGACGAAGACATGGATGATGACGAGGCTGACGAGCAGGAATTTCAGAAAGCCATAGAGGTCCTGTGCGTTGACGGTGGCGCCTCTCTGCATACTTCGCACCGCCAACTCAAGCAGTGGATGCGGGAAGTGAATGCAGCAGAGCCATCCATAGAGTCACGCAAGCCCCTGAAATGGTCCAGCACACCTATCATCTTCGACATTGAGGACCACCCTGATCGCGTAACTGCGGTCGGGTGTTTGCCGATGTTGGTTTCTCCAACTATCCGCAATCTCAAGCTCACGAAGATGCTAGTTGACGGCGGGGCTGGCTTGAACTTGATATCCTCCGCGGTCCTCCAGAAACTTCAGATCCCTGACAGCGAGCTCGAGGAGACCGACACATTCCAAGGAATCAGCCCGGGAAGAAGCAAGCCGAAGGGAAAGATCACGCTGCCGGTCACATTTGGCAGCGAGCTGAACTTCAGGACTAAGAGGGTCACGTTTGACATTGCCGACTTTCCATTACCTTACAATGGAATCCTTGGCCGTCCGGCACTCGCCAAGTTCATGGCAGCATCTCACTATGCGTACAACATACTGAAAATGCCAGGCCCAATAAGTGTCATCTCTGTCCCTGGCGACAAGAAGGACGCTCTTATCTGTGCCGACAAGATCTACCGGGAAGCGGCAGCCGCAGCAGAGCGCAAGACACTTGCCGCTGAAGCTCCCGGAGGGAAGAAGAAGACCAAGTCCGGCAAGAGCTCTGATGCCTACTCCGGCAAGCGCACATCTTCGGAGTGCTGCGCTACCGTCGAGGACGCACCATCGAGCTCCACCGGCAAGTGTAAGAAGGCAATGGCAGCTCCACCTGAGACTAAGAAGGTGTCCGCCAAGGAGGATGGCACTGGTGGTACCTTCACCATCAGCGCCACTCTTGACCCCAAATAGGAAAGCGCGCTCGTTGCTTTCCTGCGGCGAATGTCGACGTTTGCATGGCAACCGTCTGATATCCCCGGTGTTCCCAGGAAAGTAATCGAGCACCACCTTGCCGTCTGTCCTCATGCGCGGCCCGTCAAGCAGAGAGTCAGGAAGCAGGCAGTGGAGCGCCAAGAATTCATCGCAGAAGAAATCAAGAAGTTGGAAGCAGCAGGCCTTGTCAGAGGAGTGCTCCATCCCACGTGGTTGGCCAATCCTGTTGTTGTGCGCAAGGCTAACGGGAAATGGAGACTTTGTATTGACTTCACTGATGTTAATAAAGCTTGTACCAAAGACCCATTTCCCTTGCCGCGTATTGACCAGATTGTTGACTCCACAGCCGGATGTGATTTGCTTTCATTTCTTGATGCATACTCAGGATACCATCAGATCTTCATGGCAGAAGAGGATGAAGAGAAAACCGCATTTATCACCCCATGTGGCACGTACTGCTTCGTACGGATGCCTTTCGGTTTGAAGAATGCTGGATCAACATTTGCAAGGGTAGTCCACCGTGCTTTTGAGCCGCAAATGCACAGAAATGTGGAAGCCTACATGGATGATATAGTGGTCAAGAGGAAAAACAAGGCTACTCTGATTCAAGATCTAGATGAAACTTTTGCAAATCTGCGCAGGATCAACCTCAAGCTCAATCCCGAGAAGTGCGTGTTCGGAGTCCCTTCCGGCAAGCTTCTCGGGTTCTTTGTGTCACAGCGGGGGATTGAAGCCAATCCCGACAAGATCAAAGCCATCGAGCAGATTGAAGCACCAAAGCACGTCAAGGATGTACGAAAGCTTGCCGGTTGTGTGGCTGCTCTCAGCAGATTTATCTCTAAGTCCGCAGAGCGCGCCTTGCTGTTTTTCAAAATATTGAAAAAGGCAGGTCCGATGAAATGGACTCCAGAAGCGGAGGCCGCGCTACAGGACTTGAAGAGGTACCTGTCCTCCACTCCAATACTTGTCGCACCTAAGCCACAAGAGAAGTTGCTGCTATATCTGGCAGCAACCAATCAAGTGGTTAGTGCTGCGTTAGTAGCGGAGAGGGAGGCGGACGATGAGCCAGCAACCGCAGCAAGTGAATCTAGCGACAAGCAGGGGGCTTCTCCGACAAGCTCTGGCCCCGACAAAGTTGAGTCTGCGCAGGCATGCAAGGAGGTGCAGAGGAAAATGGTGCAGCGCCCAGTTTACTTTGTCAGTTCCCTTCTACAGGGGGCTAGATCAAGGTATTCTGGCATACAGAAATTGCTTTTCGGCCTTCTCATGGCCTCGAGAAAGCTGCGCCATTACTTCCAGGCACATGAGATAACAGTTGTCACTCGCTTTCCGTTGAAGAGGATACTGCAAAATCCAGAAGC
The DNA here is from genome assembly GCF_018294505.1 of Triticum aestivum. Lineage (NCBI taxonomy): Eukaryota > Viridiplantae > Streptophyta > Magnoliopsida > Poales > Poaceae > Triticum > Triticum aestivum. Next base: position 495,483,759 of record NC_057800.1, on the reverse strand, counting down.
AACCGGCAGGATTGTCGAGTGGGCACTGGAACTGTCAAGCTTTGGCCTCAAGTTTGAGAGTACTTCCACTATACAGAGCAGAGCATTGGCAGAATTCATAGCGGAATGGACGCCGACACCAGACGAAGAAACTCCAGAAACAAGCATCCCCGTCAAAGAGGCAAGCAAAGAGTGGCTGATGTACTTTGATGGTGCCTTCTCGCTGCAAGGCGCCGGCGCAGGTGTGCTGCTTATCGCACCCACCGGAGAGCACCCCAAGTACGTAGTTCAGATGCATTTTCCCAAGGAGCAAGCAACGAACAATACCGCAGAGTATGAAGGTTTGCTTGCCGGACTCAGAATCGCGGCAGACCTTGGGATCAACAAGCTCATTGTCAGGGGTGACTCGCAGTTGGTCGTCCGCCAAGTAAACAAAAGCTATCAGAGTCCATTGATGGAAGCATATGTTGATGAAGTAAGGAAGCTAGAAGCACACTTTGACGGCCTGCAAATGGAACACGTTCCACGAGCTCAGAACGATATTGCTGACGGCCTGTCAAAGTGCGCAGCACTAAAGTTACCTGTGGAACCAGGGATTTTTGTGCTCAAGCTGACTCAACCATCCGTAACACCGTCGACTGGACAGAGAAAGAAGAGGAAGTTGGTTTCTGATGACTACTTTCCGGCAGAGCTTCCCGAAGCCGCCGCCAAGAAGGTCCCCAAGATCGACGCCAAGAGTGCTGAGGAGCAGTCTGCTCCGGCGAACCTCTTGGTTTGTTCCGCTGAAGCAGACGCTCCCGACAAGTTTTGCTCCGGCAAGCTTGCCGGGGAATATCAGGCTCCGGCCGAACCGCAGGTTCTTGCCGTAGAAGCGGATGTTCCCACAACAACAGATATGCCTTTAGCCCTTGTTGTCGAGCCGCAAGCTCCAGCATGGGCGCAGCAGATCGTCCGTTTCCTTTAGACAGGAGAGCTTCCCGAAGAGCAAGAAGAAGCGGAAAGAGTAGCCCGACAGTCAAGTATGTACAAGTTTGTCGACAACACACTGTATAGAATAAGACTCAACGGTGTGAAATTGAAGTGCATTCGCCGGGAAGATGGACAACAGCTGTTGGCAGAGATACATGGAGGCATATGTGGTCACCACATTGGCGCAAGAGCACTTGCCGGCAAAGCATTCCGACAAGGTTTCTTCTGGCCGACAGCCCTCCAGGATGCAACTGCACAAGTAACCAAGTGTGAAGCGTGCCAGTTCCATTCCAAACAGATACACCAGCCAGCTCAAGCTCTCCAGACGATCCCTTTATCCTGGCCATTTTCGGTCTGGGGGCTCGACATCCTCGGCCCCTTTCCCCGAGCTGTCGGGGGCTTTGAGTTCTTGTACGTCGCCATCGACAAGTTCACAAAGTGGCCGGAAGTGGAACCAGTGAGGAAGGTGACAGCACAGTCAGCAGTCAAGTTCTTCAGGTCGATTGTTTGCCGTTTCGGGATCCCTAACAGGATCATCACCAACAACGGCACGCAATTTACGAGCCGCACCTTCATGCAGTATGTCCAAGATCTTGGCGCCAAGGTCTGCTTCGCTTCTGTTGCTCATCCGAGAAGCAACGGTCAAGCGGAGAGGGCAAATGCTGAAGTGCTGCGAGGCCTCAAGACCAGAACTTTCGACAGGCTGCACAAGTGCGGAAGAAACTGGATCGAGGAGCTGCCGGTGGTTCTTTGGTCGATCAGGACGACGCCAAATCGAGCCACTGGCCAGACACCCTTCGCTCTAGTCTACGGAGTAGAGGCAGTTCTCCCCACGGAACTCGTTTACGGGTCACCTCGAGTGCTCGCTTATGATGAGCTCGAGCAAGAGCAGTTGCGCCAAGATGACGCGCTGCTCCTTGAGGAAGACCGTCTTCAGGCTGCTGTGCGAGTCGCTCGCTACCAGCAAGCTTTGCATCGCTACCATAGCCGCAAAGTTAAAGCCAGGAGCTTCGAGGAAGGCGACCTTGTTCTTCGGCGTGTTCAGTCCGCCAAGAATTCCAACAAGTTGACGCCGAAGTCGGAAGACCCTTATCGGGTGAAACGAGTCACTAGGCCCGGCGCTGTCCGCCTTGAGACCGAAGATGGCATTCCGGTGAGCAACTCCTGGAACATTGAACATCTTCGTAAGTTTTACCCGTAGGGCGCGGTTGCCGGAAGCTTTTCCGGCAACCACCTTTTGTACAAGTCTTGCCGCTGTTGCATTTAATCCTTTGTACAAAGCCGGGCGCAGACCCCGTGCACCAGTAAAGTTCATGTGCCCCGCACATCTTGTCAGTCTTTTTTTATGCTATAATCCTTTTTCGCATATGTTATCTGACACTTTGTGCAGCACCAGACCCCGGTAAGCGATAGCGAGCCCAAGGCTCCATATCATTACTTTATTTCTCTATTTCTTTCTCAAAAGAAGGAAGGTTCCCTCGCCCACAAGGTTTACCGGGGGGGGGGGAAAGGAGAAGATAATGGTGTGGACCAGGCTGTTCAAGAAAGTTTCTCCTTGCTGGGAAGCAGACGACAGAAAAGCTAAGTTGCTAAAGTTTGAGCAATCAGTTTTTTAAGTTTTTGAGTGATTTTCCTTGAACGACCGTGCTTTGTATGGAAAACCTGTGCGCGGAGGAACCAACTCGTAGCTAGCTGCGCCCTTACTTTGTTTCGAGTCCGCTCAACAACTTAAGTGAGCCGCAACTAGTTGCGACAAGGTTGCTTGTCGGTAGCGACCCCGCCAGCAGGCTGCTGAAGTTCCACACTCGGCGCTCGCGGCAAGGGTGCCTGCACCGGCAAGTTTCCCTAGAAAGCGTAGGGCGGAACCATACAAAGCCAAGAGTCGAGTAAAGGAAGTAACACAGCAGTTTTTTGCTTAAGATAGAGTTATATTACAAAAATAACTTGTCGTGCCTCTAATAAAGTGTTCCCATGACATGACCGGCAGCGACAAGAAAAGAAGAAAATGGATGACCTAATCTACGCGACCGCCGTCAACCCTTTTGACCTCGTTCACCCTGTCCACAATGGGTGCGACGAGGGCCTTAAGTGCGTCAAGATCAGCGTCCGCCGGCAGCCTCTTGAGGACGTTGGTGAGGTTGAGGCCCGAATTGCGGAAGGCCACCTTCACCAGCACCTTCTCCAGAACTCCGGCACAAATCGAGCGTGACTCGTCGGCCAACTGCTTTGGGATCCGTTCCCGGAGTTGCTGGAGCGCCGCCGCCACGCCTTTGAAGAACAGAGTGAGCTTGGCGCTGGGTTGGAGGTTCTCGTCGGAGGAGTACCCGAAGCCTTCCACCCCCAATTGCACCAGCTCCTCTTCGATGACTGCAGCAATGTTCACGAGGCCCTCCGTCCAGAGCGCCACAGTATCTCTGAGAAGATTCTGGGTTTCGGCGGCCCTCGCTAGCAGCGCCTCGTTGGCCTTGATGTCCTTCTTCAAGTCCGCCTCCCGTTTCTTGGTGCCATCCAACGTCTCCGTCAGGGTGGCCAGCTTCAGCTCCAGATCAACATTGGAATTCTTGGCGGCGCACAGCTCTTTGCCCTTCTCGGAGAGTTGGCCCTGCAGCTCACCGTGGGTAAGGGCGTCCTTCTCGCGCTCCCAGCTTGAGCGCTGCAAGCTCTTCGCCACCCACCTTCAGATCAGCCTCCAGCTGCGCCACCTTTACTTCCAATTCCTTCTTGGCGGTCTCGGCAGCCGCAGCCGCATCCTTTGCCTCTTGGAGCGACCCGCCAAGTGCCCGTTCGCGCGCGGCAAGCTCCTCCTCGTGGCTGTCAAGGTTAACTTTCCGCTGAGCCAGCTCGCCTTCTCGCGCGTACAACTTCTCGCCGGTGAGCCGCTGCTGCTCTTCAGCTTCGGCCTTCTCGAGGAGGAAGGCCTTCCGCTCTTCAGCAAGCTGCTCCCGCTCCTCCGCCAAGGCCCGGAGAGCTTCCTGGCGAAAACCTCGGAGCTCCTCCGCGCGCTTCTCTATATCCACGCTCGCTTTCGCGACGAGCGCTTCCCGGGACTCCAACTTGACTTGACGGGCGCGATAGAGCGCCAGCAGCCTCCGCAGCAGTCGCTCCTCCTCGGGCTCATCACTGCTGCTTCCCGGCGCGTCAACGATCGACAACCCGGCGGAGGCGAGCACCTCCCCATCCAGAACTTCTCCTTCCACCGGCGCCTTGGAGCTTGACGCCCAAGGGAGCTTGATAAAGATGCCCTCGCCAGCCTTCAGATAGGCGCCGGGCTGGGGCTCCTCGGAGCCTGACGCTGTGGCAGCGGCGGAGGGATCGGCGGTCGGTGCAGCGCCTGACGCTCCTGCAGCCTCAGGGCCGTCAGTGCGATCGCCAGATCCCCCGCCAGCTTCCTCGGCGGCAGCCTTGGCGGCCTCTTCATCGGCAGGCACATCAGCACCAGCTCCGTCTTCGGAGGCCGCGGCATCATCAATGTTGCCGCGCGCGTCCTCTCCGCCGCTCGCCTCGGTCTCCATCGGATCCGCGGAGGGTGGACCTGACGACCAGAGAAGAATGAGAAGTCAAACAAACACTCAAGAAGAAAAATCAGCAGAAGAATACAAAGAAAGTTTCGGGCAGGAAGGATTACCTGTGCTGGGATCCGCTGTCATAAGCTCCACCACCGGCGGATCGTTAGCGCTGTCCCTTGCCGGAGACTCCTCCCTTGCCGGAGGCTCCTCCCTTACTGGAGAACGCTCCCTTGCTGGGGAGTCCGCCCTTGGCGGCGTAGTCGAAGCAGACGACGAGTCGGAGGTGATCACCACGCCCTCCTGATGAAGCTGTTCTGCTCCTGCACAAACAAACCAGTGAGCAGATATCAACAAAGGAAAAGAGCAACCACGCGCACCCAGAAGCAGAAAGTAAACCATATGCTTGCGTTGGGGGCTGCGTTGGGGGCTGCTCTGCGAAGTGATGGCCGGATCCGGCAAGGTGGTCTCGGGCGCGCCTCCTGTCGTCGCAGTGGGCTCGTCCTCGATGATCACCACCTGAGCCTTGGCCCTCTTCGCCGCCCTCTGGGCCAGAGTCCTGAAAAGGGAGAGTCCAGGGTGGGTCAGATCAGATGCAAGACAGGAATGGCAAGTTGAAGAACTACAAGAACAACAAGGAAATCTTACTCTTCTTCCTCTTCCTCGTTGGAGCTGAGCGCGGAGAGGTCGAAGTTCGGCCCACCTCCGGCGCGACGAGGTGGAGGGGTGGGATCCCTTGGCCGCTTGGCAGGGACTGCGGCACCAGCCCGAGATGACCCCGCCCCAGTTGCCACTGCGGCGGGAGGCGCACCCGCGGCAACCGTACTTGTCGCGGCGGAGCGCGTCGCGCGGTGCTGTGGCTGTTGACCAGCTTGCCGCCCTGCTGCGTCCCTGATCCTGCGGAGGCACCTTCTTGGCTGCACTGGGGGCTGCGTTCCGGGCCCTGTTCCCGGCAAGCTCCCCGGAGATGGCGGGCCGCTCGTACCCTCGGCGGGCTCGCTCAACTCGGCGTCGGGCGCGGCAAGCTCTTCTTCGTCTTCGGGCCACTCCCGCTCAGCAAGACTCATCGCCGATGCCGCGTCCGCTTCCTCCACCGTGAACCCAAATTCACTCGCGGCTGCGGCTGCCGCCGCCTCTTCCGCCCTGGTGGCGATGCGTTCCATCTCTTGATCGGTGGTGTCGCGGGTGAGGAGCTTCTTGTCGTCAGCATTGACCGCTACTTCCACTAGGCTGTCGAAGAACTGCTGCACAACGTCTCCGGCAGGCTCTTGCCAAGTTGGAGCGATCCTGTGCGAATCACACAACGGCATCATGGCGCAGATGCGGTCGCGCGAGGAGTTGTTGCACAGAGGAACGACGCCTGCCGGCAACCTCAACCACTCGGGATGCTGTGGGTCATGCTTGAATATCTCCTTGAGTATCCCGTCCAACTCTATGACGGTGAAATTGAAGTTGAGGCCTGGGCGCAACCTCATGATATCTGCCGGGCCTCCAAATTCCCAGGCGGGTCTCCCCCTCGCCTGCAGAGGGGCGATGCACCGGCGAAGGAAATCTTCGCCGACAGCTCCTACAGTCAGCCCGGCAAGCCTGAGACGCAAGATCCGAGTGGTGGCGATCTTCAGCTTGTCGTCGTCCACGGACAAAGCGCTCCAGTCATTGGCACGCACTACTGGGGCTTGGCGCAGGGCGGTGAACGGCTGCGGGCTCTCTTCTACAACCCAGCACCAATCTGCTCTCCACTCGTCCCACTTGCTGCGGAGCTCCCCCTCCAGATAGGTCTCCTTCTTGCCGGCCTGCGAGATCCAGGCGATCCCGCTGGGAAGAGGTTCCCCTCTCTTGACACGAGGCATAAAGAAAGGGCGGAAGAGAGCTATGTTGGGGTGGACTCCGACAAAGTTTTCGCATAGATGGGCGAAAACTGCCATGGTCAGAACGGCGTTGGGGGTGAAGTCAAGGAGGTGGAGTCCATAGGTGTTCATGACGTCGCAAAAGAAATCAGAGAATGGCGGGCAGAGCCCGCAGTAGAAGAACACGGCGAAGAAAGGATATCCGCCAACTGGAGCTGCTTGCGAGGCGACGGCGGAGAGTACCTTCGTGCGCGGATGCGCCCGCGTCTCCGTCGACCAGAAGAGATAGTACCACTCCCTCAGCTCCTTCGCGGAGAGCTCGGGGGGGGGGGGGGAAAGTGGCCCGCTCCTTCCGTAGCGCCTCAAGCCGCTGCGCTTCGGTCGACTTCACAGCTTTCGCGGCCGCGGCCTTCATGGCCTTCCCCTTCCCGGGCTTCGGAGGCATGGCGGAGGCGGTGGGGGAGATCGACGGCGCTGGTGGTGGCGGCAGCGACGGGGGCGGAGCGCTGCCCTCTTTCAACTCTGCAAGCGGAGGAGGGCGGCGGAGATTTCTGAGATTGCAGCAGCGAAGGGCGAAGGTGGGGGAAATGCCCCTGTTTCCCCTGCTTATAAAGAGGGACGGGGCGGACATTTCGGCCTTCCAAATAAACAACCACCCACGATCTCTCCCACGACTCCGCGATTGACGCGTGCCGTTACGGGGGGCGCGGTGGATACGGAGTTAGATCCGGCATAACCCAGGCTCCGTGCGTGCCCGTGCCCTGTTTTGGGCCTGGCCCAACAGCGCTCGGCACCGTGTGTGGCCCAGGCCCGGGGGCTCCTGTCCTTGTACTAGAGTAGGGGTACCCTAGTATCCCGAACTTGTGCACGGGCAGTTGCAGCGCCGCGCGGCAAGGCTTGCCGGACGACCGCCAGAGTCCTCCGTGGGTTCCTTTGGAGCCATTCAAGAACAAAGCATTCAGGATGAAGAGACAAGGCCCCGGCAAGAGGATCTTGCCGGGAAGAGACAAGGCCCCGGCAAGAGGAGCTTGCCGGGAAGGCCAACCATGGCACTTCAAGAAACTTGCCGCGATGCACCGCATGTCTCGGCAAGGTCCGGTGAGCCACAAGCTTCTGGACTCGACAAGACGACGACCCCGACAAGGTACTCACCGGGGGCCCGCTGCCACTCTGTACCCACGCTCCAGCGCACCCACCCGCGCGTCGCCATGAGGCTTCCTCAGGGGCGCGTGGCGGGAGCCTGTGCAGCCAGGGGTACGCGGTGGCAAGCGGAGATGAAGAGAAGGCCATCGTGGCAAACGGTGGCGCTCCTAACGGTCACCTTTTGCACTGTTTAGGCAACTCAGACGGGCATTCAATGACCTTGTCCCCTGCCGTCAGAGTTAGGTAGGGTGCACTGTGTCCACAGTAACGGTAGCTGCACCTACCGCATCCTTTTCTATTTTTACCCTTCTAGTCTACGTTGCCACCTGTCGGTGACCCCTTGAAAGTATAAAAGGAGGCCCAAGCGCAACGTAGAGGGGGTTCGGCTCATTCGAAACATCAGGAACACTCTCACGCTCGGTCTGGCAGCGTCCATCGCTCCTGAGCAAGAATTCAATACACACAAACAAGCAGCAGTAGGGTTTTACGCATCCGTGCGGCCCGAAGCTGGGTAAAACTGCTCGCGTGTACTGCCTCGATCCGCTCTTTGCGCGGCCTCCGCCCCCCTCCGAACGAAAGGGGCCCGGTCCCCATAGGTGTTGGTGGATCAGTTTCCCCGATAGCGTTGAGCATGAACATTATATCTTGATCTGTTTAGTGCGAGACAGATATTCATTTAAATCAGGGAATAATGGTTGTTCTATTTATATGAGTAATATCTTTTATGGTCATGCACCCTTGAAGAGTGGTCTATTTCTGTTGAATCTTGATCGTGATGATACACATATTCATAATATTGATGCTAAAAGATGCAAAGTTGATAATGATAGTACTACTTATTTGTGGCATGTCGGTGTACAAAAGAAGGGGCGCACCTTTGTACCCCTTTACCTGTGCACGGACAGTCGGAGCCGTGCCCACGGCCACACCAAGCAGAGCAGGGGAAGTGAACCGAGGTAAAACCAAAGCCCGAGGCAGCCAGAGCAACACCAAGGCCAAGACCGCAAAGAGCAGAGGGACGAAGTAGGTTCCCCTGGCAAGACCCTTGCCGGGACAACCTCAGCGGCCCCGGCAAGACCCTTGCCGGGGCGACTCGTCCAACACTAGCAGAGCACGCCACCCTTGAGCTCGTGTTTTCCAACGCCATCAACTACGTTGGGCCAAGGTTCGGGAGGCGCCTCCATGGTGGCATGCAGATCTTTGTGAAGACAAGGAACACTCCAAATCAGAACAGGATTAGAAGACGACGATCCTCGGCAAGATCCTTGCCGAGGAAAGCCACAAGACCCCCGGCAAGATCCTTGCCGGGGACGATAGTGCGCCACGGCAAGACCCTTGCCGGGCCACCCGGCAAGGCCATCGCCAAGGACGACAGCGGGGCCACTACCAGGCCCGCACCAACCAAGTCTCCACCGTCGTTCGCATGCAGCTGCCAGCCCGACCAGCTGGGTAGGCACCTGCGTGGCAACATGCAGCTTCCAGGCCAACTTAGCACACGCCCGCGTGGCGACATCCAGATCTTCGTGAAGACCCTACCACCGCTCCACCTCAGCTGCCTGCCTACCTACATGGCGCCGCTTGTGTCGCTGGCCAGGGCGCGTGTTGAAGCGAGGGATGGGACGGGCCTCGTTCCCGTCCCCAATAAACAAAGAGGACACCTTAGCAGCGCATTAAATGCGTCTTGTCCTGTAATACGAGCGATAAGCTCGCAATACTGTACGCCTTTCCACTTCCTGTATGCCACTGTGGCAGCCCCTTTTCGACTATAAAAGGAGGCCCATGGCATACTGGAGAAGGATTCGGCTCTTTCGAACCACGCACTCACCATAGCTAGTTCGAGAGCTCAAGAACTCTCTGAAATACACACACCAAAGCAGGACTAGGGTTTTATGCATCCTCGCGCCACGAACCTGGGTAAATGATCCTTGTGCTGACTACTAATCCTGCTCCTCTCACAACCCTGCGCCCCTGCAACCATAGTAGGGATTCCCGTGATCCCATAGGTTTCGTTCCACATCGACATGACACTACAATTTGGGTCATATCGGTGTAAAGCGCATGAAGAAACTTCATAAAGATGGCCTTTTGGAATCACTTGATTATGAATCATTTGATACTTGCGAAACGTGCCTTATGGGCAAGATGACTAAAACTCCGTTCTCTGGAATGATGGAACGAGCTAGTGTGTAACGCCCCAAGACCGACGCTCCAGATGTCTTCCTTGTTTTGCGAGTTAGCTGCGTTATTTATTTGTTTGTTGCATCTCATCTCATAGCATCATGTGCATTGCATTTGCATGTTTCATAAAGCTTGCATCGTTCGTAGTTGCCACTCCTCGCTTGTCTCCGTTGACCTCTTGACATGCCCCTTTGTCGTTATCGACCTATCTCAGACCCCCTTGGGTGCGCATCAAGTTGTCCCGAACCCGACCCACTCTGTCGTTACCAATGACTCGGATCATCACCAAACATCTATAAAACAACGTTGTTTTCTTTTTTGGACTCCATATCTATTTTCAAACCCTAGCCACTAGCTGTCTCATCCCCATTCCCGTAGCCGCCGCCACCCCTCTCATGTCTCCCTCGGGATCCCTCCCGATCCAAATCCCCGCCAACCGGACCGCTCCGACCAGCTCCCTTGATTTCTGCCGCCACCCAATTACAGCAAGCCACCACCTTCTCCTCGTCTCTGCAGCGAACCCAACCATCCCCCCTCGACCGAACTCCACCGGCGACCACTTCCAGCAGGACCCACGCGTCCCTCTCCTCTGCTTCCTCCCGTTTGCCTTCTTCATGTCTCTCTCTTAGAGGACTGCCTCTCATCTTCTTCTATAGGAGCTCTCCGCCATGGCCGTCGAGAGGAGCTTGCGTCCCTGCACCCAGATGCTCCTCCGCCGCTGCTGTTCCGCTGGAGCACCAGTGGCTCGGATCCGCCCCCTCGTCCACCTGTCTTCCCCATCTCCGGGGAGCCTCTTCAGCCTCCTGCAGACCGCTGCTGCCTCTGCTTCATGAAACCACGCCTTGCTGCCCTGGCAAGCAGGGCCTCGCCTTTGCACCTCCGACGACTGGCCTCGTCGTTGCCGGCAGCCCCAGGCAGGCCCCATCGCGCCCCTGCCATCTCCCTCGCCATCTCTTTCTTCTTCACTTCCCCGTTTTATTTTCTGAATTCCCTCTGTCTTCGTTCTTCAGGCAACAACCAAAGTCGTGGACGCCAACCGCCAAGCCATCGCCTTCCACCGCTGCCATGGCCTCGGATCCGGCCGGTTCCCGCAGTCCCTCGCCCCGCCAAGTCCCTCTGCTGCTCCCTGCTTCACGCCGATGCCTCCCCTACGTCTAGAGGAGGACGAACGCCTCCGTGCCCGGCAAACCCTAAACGGCGCCCTCTACGCCCGTTCTTTCGATCTATGCAAAAGGGCGCACAACCCCCACGCCGAGCTGTGCTGGCCCATATTTCCTTCCTTTTCTGTTTTAAACTGGAGCAAAAAAGAGCGATCAGCAGGATTCGAACCCCCCACGTCCTCATGCAAGCTAGCTTCGATAGCCAACCACACCAATCCCATCGATGTGGTGATATGCAACCTTTTTATCATTTCGTTCTTTCTTCCGTTTTTTATTTTTTATTTTTCTCTTTCATTTTTCTAATTCAACGAAAAAAGTTCATCAAATTTGATGAACCTTTTATCAATTCTGAAGGCGCCGGTTAGTAGCTCCCTCCGCGCCCTGCTTCTCGTTCTGTCCATGAACGAGCGACTGCGCCTGTTGACCTGACCTCGTGGGGCTCGTCCCTGCCCATCAGCCTCCAAGCCCAGCACCTCCACCGACTCAGGCCTTGGGCCTTGGTGAGCGCCCAGTCCGCCCAGATTCAGCCCGATGTGTTTTTTTCCAGATCTGTGAATTTAGCTATTATCCCAGGAACGTCTATTTTACAGAAAACCCCTTGAGTTCATGCATATAATAACTAATTAACCATGCATCAGAATTAAATAAACTATATATGTAAAATGCTTAGATTTCATCTAGATTCACAATATGCCACTTTCATCTATGTTAAAATGTTTAAAATGTTAATTGATTAAATTTTGCTCAAATAGCATGTTAAAATGATTTATTTCATAACTAAATAACCGTAGCTCCAAATTTAATAAACTTTATATGTAAATGGGGTGGAAAAATGCGTAGATTAACATGGTGGCTTTACTTTGCATGTTTAACAACTCTAAAATATGATTTAGGGCAGAACAGTACCAAATTCGAATATTATTCATGGGGATTTTCCGTAATTGTTGTTTGTTGTTCCGGCCTCATTTAAACTTACCTAAATAGTTAGTTTTCATATGCTTCACCTCTTGCCTTATTAATCAACATTTAATATAGTTGGGTACATAAACGAGAGCGAACTAAATAACTTGAATGTGGTGTTTCGTCAACATGCATCTTGTTACATGTTGAGCTCCACTTAACTTGTAGTTTTGTTTGTGCACTTTGCCATGCCATGCATCATTAAACCGGACATGCATCATACTTGCTTGTGCATCATGCCATGCTAGTTTGTTGGTTTACCATGTTGTTTTGCTTCTTTCTGGTTGCGCTTCTCCTTAATAGTTCCGGTTACTTTGCGATTGAGGGGATCTGTTCGATTACGTCCGTTTGTCTTCTTCATGGACTCGTTCTTCTTCCTTGCCGAATTTCAGGCAAGATGACCATTTACCCTCGATATCACTTCTATCTTTGCTTGCTAGTTGTTCGCTCTGTCGCTATGTTGCGCTACCTACCTGTTTATCATGCCTCCCATATTGCCATGTCAAGCCTCTAACCCACCTTTCCTAGCAAACCGTTGTTTGGCTATGTTACCGCTTTTGCTCAGCCCCTCTTATAGCATTGTTAGTTGCAGGTGAAGTTGAAGTTTGCTCCATGTTGGAACATGTTTATGTTGGGATATCACAATATCTCTTGTTTAATTAATGCATCTATATACTTGGTAAAGGGTGGAAGGCTCGGCCTTATGTCTGGTGTTTTGTTCCACTCTTGCCGCCCTAGTTTCCCTCATACCGGTGTTATGTTCCTTGATTTTGCGTTCCTTATGCGGTTGGGGATTTATGGGACCCCCTTGACAGTTCGCTTTGAATAAAACTCCTCCAGCAAGGCCCAACCTTGGTTTTAACATTTGCCACCAAAGCCTTTTTCCTTTGGGTTCTGCAGACTCAAGGGTCATCTTTATTTTAACCCCTCGGGCCAGTGCTCCTCCGAGTGCTGGTCCAACCTGGGCGCTGTCCGGCGCCCCCTGGGCAACCAGGGTCTATACCAACCCGACGTCTTGCCCATCCAGTGTGCCCTAAGAATGAGATACGTGCGAATCCTATCGGGATTTGTCGGCACATCGGGTGGCTTTGCTGATCTTGTTTTACCATTGTCGAAAAGTCTTGTAACCAGGATTCCGAGACTGACCAGGTCTTCCCGAGAGAAGGAATATCCTTCGTTGACCGTGAGAGCTTGTGATGGGCTAAGTTGGGACACCCCTGTACGGCATAAACTTTCGAGAGCCGTGGCCGCAGTTATGTGGCAGATGGGAATTTGTTAATGTCCGATTGTAGAGAACTTGACACTTGACTTAACTAAAATACATCAACCGCATGTGTAGCCGTGATGGTCTCTTCTCGGCGGAGTCCGGGAAGTGAACACGGTCTTGTGTTATGTACGAATGTAAGTAGTTCCAGGATCACTTCTTGATCACTTCTAGCTTCTCGACCATTGCGTTGCTTCTCTTCTCGCTCTTATTTACGTTTGTTAGACACCATATTTGCTTAGTGCTTGCTGCAACTCCACCTCATTACCCCATCCTACCCATAAGCTTAAATAGTCTTGATCTCGCGGGTTTTGAGATTGCTGAGTCCTCGTGACTCACAGATACTACCAAAACAGTTGTAGGTGCCAATGATACCAGTGCAGGTGATGCTACCGAACTCAAGTGGGAGTTCGACGAGGAACTTGGTCGTTACTACGTTTCCTTTCCCGATGATCAGTAGTGGTGCCCAGTTGGGACGAACGGGGATCTAGCATTTGGGGTTATCTTCTTTTCTTTTGGCTTTGACCGTTGTCAGTATATGTGTGTACTCTGATGATGTATGAATTATTTAAGTACTGTGTGAAGTGGCGATTGTAAGCCAACCCTCTTTATCCCTTTCTTGTTCATTACATGGGATTGTGTGAAGATGACCCTTCTTGCGACAAAACCACCATGCGGTTATGCCTCCAAGTCATGCCTCGACACGTGGGAGATATAGCCACATCGTGGGTGTTACAAGTTGGTAATCAGAGCCAGCCCTGACTTAGGATCCCCCTGCTTGATCGAATCGCTGACGTTGTTGAGTCTAGAAAAAAAATGTTTTGAGTCTTAGGATTATATATATCGGAGAGTAGGATTCTTTTTACTCCTCAGTCCCCTCGTCGCTCAGGTGAGGTCTCCTGACGTAGATGTTTTGAATTTCCTCTCCTCAAATTTCACTAATTTTTTTTAGGATCACGCGGGTATCTTGGGATCGTTCCGATATTATTGTGACGAGAACATTGTTCTTGGTGCCTCCTGACATTTAGGGGTTGTGGCAGTGTCCCGGGGAGTTGAGCTCTGAGGTGTTGTCGTCACAATTTTATCGTTGCAGTTCTGAAATACCTGAGTTTTTCGCCGACATCGAAAATCTCTTTTATGCAGTTGTTGGTGAGATAACCTCGACGCCACCCAGTACTGGGGCGGGAGTTCGGGAGTATTGCCATAGCTCGTATAACGGATGCTTTTTGAAGGTTGAGGTACACGATTTCTGAAGGTTTCTTGGTTATGTGTTGACGGATGGATACAACTGGATGTAGGGATTGTTAGTTTGGGTGAGATATTATGCTTCCCCTGTATCCCCAACACCAGATTGCATAACCAGAAAGTTTCGGGAGTTAATAAGTGGGAATTCAAGTATCACGTAGGAATTCTTTCCAACAGACACATGATACGATATGGGATCTATCATATGTTTGTTTCCGGCTTATTTTGCAAGCCAATCCTTTGTTTTGTTTGAGTTGTGGTATTTGAGTTGCTTCAATGTCAAGTGTTGATTCCATACCTTTCCTAAGCGGTGTTCTCAAATTTCTATGGGAATACTAATCCTTCTTGATCATCGAGTTTGTCATCTCAATTTCTTCTCACCGGTGTGCTCCTCTTCAAGTGGATCCGATCATTTTCAACATCCACAAGATCAACTCTAAGTATTCTCAATGGTGTTTGTTTCATTCGTCCCAAGTTGTCTTTGTTTTTCCCGCCCCCACCCTTTTCTTCAAGGACTTAGATTTCTTAATCGAATATCCATTTTATTCATGTGAATTCTCTTCATTCTTTTCAATCAATGTTCTTACCGGTGGTTCTCATGAAGATGCTTTACAACTTTATCATTCTTCATTCTCGTATTATTTTCCGGTGGATTCAATTCAAGTTGTAGGTGTTGATCTTATCCCCTTCCTCGTTTCAAGTGCTTTCTTATGCCGGTGTATCTCTTAATCATTCACCTCTCGCTTTTCCATTTGTTCCGGTGTGTTGAAGATATCTCAGAAGATTCATGTTTCCATTCTTAATCCGTTCAAGCTATTTGGAGATTATTATCTCATTCAAGTCATTCAATTCAACCGGTGCAATCTCTCTTCAAGATCGCTCAATGGTGTATCTTTTGAGTGGGCCCTAACCCACAGGTCTTTTCCCCAGGATCTTACCTGACGCTTCTAATTTTTCTGGAGTTATTCCCAAATTCTTTTTGAAAGTTTGACGTAAGAATGAATTATCATTAGTCAAATGTTTTTCTTCAAGATCTTACAAATTCTTTTCATAGTGGTTCAACCTTTCTAATTTTCATTCCGGAGTGGCTCCTCAATTGTCCTGGTGGTTCTCATCATCATTCTGAACATTTGAAGACCGAAGAAGAGTTTTTTCCTCCAACTTATTTGTTCTCTCAGAGATTCATGGTTCCAGCTTCATGCCATCCACTCATAATTTTTTTCAATTGTGAGAATTATTTTCACCCATCCAAAGCAATTCAGGAGTCTTTTCAGTTTGATTCTTCGGAGCCCATCATCTCAGAATTATTCATTCCAGCTTTCAGCTCTCGTTCTCCAAATCTTACCGGTGCATCGTTGAAATATCCTCTAATCAGTTCATGATCTCTTTGTTCTCATATATCTAAATTTTGTCAAGTATCTTTATTCGTTTTCTAATTCTTCCCGGTGAATTGTGCCTTTGCTATTTTCATTTCCAATTCTTACGGTGGTTCATTCAAGAGTTCTCTTCCTTGGTTATCATATCAATTCATTTGTTCTCTCATAATCCTACTGGTGGTTTGTTCAACATTCCTATTCCTTTATTACCGTATCTTTCATTCATTCTTTCTAATCCTCCTGGTGGTTCGTTGAAGACCTTCCCAAGTTTACGCTATATCTCTCTTCAATCCTTGCAAAAGGATAAGTAGTGTGCCAAATCCGTTGCTTATCATCAATCTAAATTGGTGAAGGATACGCATAACATAATTCTTATTCTTGTTTCATCCAAGTGATTCATCTTTCTTTCCGGAGTTGTTCATCATATCACATTCTTGGTTCGAGACGCTTCATCTTTTGTTTCCGGAGTTCCAAGCTCTCTTAGTTAACTGGTGGCGAAGATCCATCTAAATCATTGCAAGGCTTCTCCTTGTGTTCTCAACTTCTCTTTCTTTTTATCATCCTTTTATTACCAGAGTTCTTCATGGAGGCTCTACATGGTGGTTCATCAAGGATTATTTTCATTCTTCAATTGTTCTTTAGAAATTTCTCTCGAAGTTATGATCCGCCAAGCTATACTCAAAATTAAACAGGGTGCTTAACACATGTTTTGTTTTGAGGAGTTCAAGTATTCTTCATCTTGCATTCCGAAATGCAATTCTTTCTACCATATCTTTTGAAGTGGTGTTATATCATTCTTGACAACTTCTCTTCGTGGTTCATGATTCACATGTTGTCAAGAATGAGTATTTTAAATCCACCAACCTCTTCGTTGGAGTTATCTTGTATCATATTTCAACTAAAGCCTTCCATTGGAAATGTTGCTATTTGTGGTGCTAATTAATGATCCAAGTTTCTCCTTCTCTTCTCGGTGAAAGAGTTCTCATCTCCGTGTTGCTCTCAATCCAATCTATTGTTTCTGTTAGTGGCGGAATTTCACCTCATGATTTTGAGAAGTTTTCCAGAAGCCCACTACAAGCTTACTCGTTTCGTTGTTGGTTTTCCAACAACCCTGTTATAACCTTCTTGGAAGGGTGCTTTCCAAGCTCATTTGTGGCAGAAGTTGGCATTTTCTTCTCCATTCTTTTATTCCAATGATCTATCTTCTATTCTCTCTTCCGGAGGCAATTTGATGTTGCTCTCTTCGCTCATCATCTCGAATTGTGAAGATCATGTTCTTTTCGTGCTTATCCATTTAACCAGAGTGTTGTGTCATCTCTTCAAGTTCTTTTCATCTTATCAAGTCTTGCATCTCTTTTCAATCGGAGTGCTGTCCGAATTTGTTCTTCCTTATTCCTTGTTTATCTTGTTTCAACCAGAGTGGTTCCGATTGCTTCTTGTCCATTGTACTCATCATTCGTAGCTTTGCAACCTCCAAGGTTCATATGGTGTTCCTTGTTTCTATTTTCTACCGTAGTGCTCTCAATTGCGTTCATTTCCGTTGTGTTCTTTCTTTCAACCTTTCAACCTCTCAAGGTTCTTTGGTTTCACTCGTTTGTCCAAGAAGCAACTTAGTTTTACCTCTTCCTCTTCTGCTTCTCTTTGGTGCCAGCCTTAGATCTCGGGACGAGATCCTCTTGTAGTGGTGGAGTGTTGTAACGCCCCAAGACCGACGCTCCAGATGTCTTCCTTGTTTTGCGAGTCAGCTGCGTTATTTATTTATTTGTTGCATCTCATCTCATAGCATCATGCGCATTGCATTTTCATGTTTCATAAAGCTTGCATAGTTCATAGTTGCCGCTCCTCGCTTGTCTCTGTTGACCTCTTGACATGGCCCTTTGTCGTTGTCGACCTCTCTCAGACCCCCTTGGGTGCGCGTCAAGTTGTCCCGAACCCGACCCGCTCTGTCGTTACCAATGGATTCGGATCATCACCAAACATCTATAAAACATCTCCGTTTTCTTTTTTGGACTCCATATCAATTTATTTCTCGAGCGTCCAATTACGACCGGAGGGTCCGATTAACCCCTAACCAAATTCCACATGCTATTTAAACAGATCAAACCCTAGCCACTAGCTGTCCCATCCCCATTCCCGCAGCCGCCGCCACCCCTCTCATGTCTCCCTCGAGATCCCTCCCGATCCAAATCCCCGCCAACCGGATCGCTACGACCAGCTCCCTTGATTTCTGCCGCCACCCAATTACAGCAAGCCACCACCTTCTCCTCGTCTCTATAGCGAACCCAACCAGCCCCCCTCGACCGAGCTCCACCGGCGACCACTTCCAGCAGGACCCTCGCGTCCCTCTCCTCTTCTTCCTCCCGTTTCCCTTCTTCATGTCTCTCTCTCAGAGGACTGCCTCTCATCTTGTTCTACAGGAGCTCTCCGCCATGGCCGTCGAGAGGAGCTTGCGTCCCCATGCCTAGATGCTCCTCCGCCGCTGCTGTTCTGCCGGAGCACCAGTGGCTCGGATCCGCCCCCTCGTCCACCTGTCGTCCCCATCTCCGGGGCTCCCTCTTCAGCCTCCTGCAGACCGCCGCTGCCTCTGCTTCATGAAACCACGCCTTGCCGCCCTGGCAAGCATGGCCTCGCCTTCGCGCCTCCGATAACTGGCCTCGTCGTCGCCGGCAACCCCAGGCAGGCCCCGTCGTGCCCTTGCCATCTCCCTCGCCGTCTCTTTCTTCTTCACTTCCCCGTTTTCTTCTCTGAATTCCCTCTGTCTTTGTTCTTCAGGCAACAGCCGACGTCGTGGACGCCAACCACCAAGCCGTCGCCTTCCACCGTCGCCATGGCCTCGGATCCGGCCGGTTCCCGCGGTCCCTCGCCCCGCCAAGTCCCTCTGCTGCTCCCTGCTTCGCGCCGCTGCCTACCCTGCGTCCAGAGGAGGACGAATGCCTCCGCGCCCGGCAAACCCTAAACGGCGCCCTCTACGCCCGTTCCTTCGATCTATGCAAACGGGCGCACACCCCCCACGTCGAGCTGGGCTGGCCCATATTCCCTTTCTTTTCTGTTTTAAACTGGCGCAAAAAAGAGCGATCGGCAGGATTCGAACCCCCCACGTCCTCGTGCAAGCTAGCTTCGATAGCCAACCACACCAATCCCACTAATGTGGTGATATGCAACCTTTTTATCATTTTGTTCTTTCTTCTGTTTTTTTCTGTTTTCTTTTTCTCTTTCATTTTTCTAATTCAACGAAAAAAGTTCATCGAATTTGATGAACCTTTTTTCAAATCTGTTAAACTTTGTCAAAACTCAATGAACCTTTTTATTTTCGATGCACTTTTTTCAAACCCGATATCGGTGAACTCTTTTTTTAAAATTTGGTGAACTATTTTTTAGATGTGAACGTTTTCTAAAAATCGATGAATTTTTTTCAAAATCGGTGAACTTTTTTTCAAAATCGATGAACTTTTTTCAAATTTGATGAACTATTTAGAAAACCGATGATTTTTTTACTTGTGAAGTTTTTTGAAAATCGATGAACTTTTTCCAAAATCAGTGAACTTTTTTTCAAAATTGATGAACTATTTTAGAAAACCGATGATTTTTTTTACTTGTGAACGTTTTTTGAAAATCGATGAACTTTTTCAAAATCGGTGAACTTTTTTTCAAAATTGATGAACTTTTTTCAAATTTGATGAACTATTTTAGGAAACCGATGATTTTTTTTACTTGTGAATGTTTTTTGAAGATCGATGAACTTTTTTCAAAATTGGTGATTTTTTTTCAGAATCGATGATCTTTTTTCAAATTTGATGAACTATTATAAAAATCGATGAACTTATTTTTGAATATGGATGAACTTTTTTTCGTACGTTTTTTTGAGTGGAGGACGAAGCATACGTTTTTTTAGTGAAAGAACTAAGCATAGTTTTTTTAAAGAGAACAAAGCGTGAGCTGGCGAGCGATTCACTGAATTGTCTCGTGATGGGCTGGCCCATACCAGGTGCTACGTGGGCACCAGAAACTCCATCCGGCGCTGAAGGCGCCGGTTAGTGGGAGCAACTAGTTAATGAGCGCTCCTTCGGGAGCCTCGCAATGATCAGCGCCACTTGGCGCGCTCTCAGCCATTCGCCATGTGTCGCGCTCTGGACGCTCTCTTCGGATTTTATTTTTTTATTTTTCCGCACGCATTTTCGGCTTTTTAAACGGTTTTTTTCTGATTTTTTTCGACGTTTTGGTTTTTCCCTGGTCTTTCTTAGCTTTTCGACCACAAAAAATTTCGAATTTTTTTTTGCGAAAAAACGCGTTTTCTTTTTTTGTCCTTTCGCGAAAGTCACGGTTTTTCTTCCGCGAGAGGCACGGTTGTGCTTTAGCGAGAGTCACGGCCGTGCCTTTCGGAAACGAAAAAAAACATGTTTTCTGTTTTTTTTTCTTTCGCGAGAGTCACGGTTTTGCTTCCGCGAGAGGCACGGTTGTGCTTTCGCGAGAGTCACGGCCGTGCCTCTCGGAAAGTGTCGGGGATATATCCCAGGGTATGACCCGGCTGGATGTATAACCCAAGCGGACTTAGCGACTCACTAATGACCCGCCCTGACTGGATGACACACTAAGTGACTCGCCCGATCCTGGCGACTTATGGGTGACCTGGCAAGCGGATCAGAGGAGCGACAAGACCCGGGGGCTTAGGAGGCTCAAGGCCCAGAAGGTCGGCTTACGTTATGGTAGGCCGACTTAAGAGGAAAGGCGTGAGGAATATCTCCCTTACAAGGAATCAAGAACCGGACTTGTATCCGGCTTATAGTAGAAGATAGGCTAGTCCTAATCCTATTTGGACTCCATATGTAACCCGCCCCTCTAATTTATATAAGGAGGGGCAGGGCTCCCCAAAGAGGAAGGGGAACAAGAAACAAGATCTAGGGCTAGACACAAAGAGCCGGCTTACCGGCAACTCTCTCGTGCTCATAATGAGACCTAGCCACAAACAACATGTAGGGTTATTACTGGATGATGTTTTCCGGGGCCCGAAGCTGTCTAAATCCTCGTCTTGTGTGTTGCGTCTCTCAATTCCGCTCGACCCCTTCAAGCTACCACGTAGATGCGTTGGCCTCGCGACTAAGTCCTTTCATGAGGATATCTGCCGTGACAATTCCACGATAGTTGGCGCCCACCGTGGGGCCTGTGCACGATGGTGATGAGTTCTTGAAGGGATCTCTACATGGATTGAGAAGCTTGTGATGTGCTGGATGAAAAAAAGCCGACGCAGAAGGATACAAATCGTCTCTGTGGTAAGCAGTCGGAGCAACATACAATATTGATATTAAAGAAATTAGGGTTTGCGTTCTGTGAACGCCGCCGCCAACGCAAGACAATCTGTTCAAACCGACGGGAGATTGGTTTCACCGAATCCTGCAATCTGTCGAGTAGCAGTTTCCGTCGGGACGGATAACAGAAAGTTTCCGAGGTGGATCCGCCGGGTTCTATCAATCAGCGAGGGGACTGCTAGTACAAACTGTGTCAAAGAAATAGTCAAAGGAAAAGAAAGCCACAAGCTCGGATTCCTCCTGCGATTCACTTCGTTCAAACGCCGCGCCGCCGCTGTCCTGTCGCGGCCTTGTCTCTACCGCGAGGCCGTCCTGTTTGAAACACCTCGTCGCCGTAAGTCACTGGTGCCGCCTCGTCTTGCTTTGGATTTGAAGCCGTCGTCCCCGCGGCCTTACCAACCGCCTGATGCATTCACTTCTAACGTGATCTACCGCCGACGGCCGTTGACCAACTGCTGCTGTGAGCCGCCAAGCGCCACGGCCTCACCTGCGAGTCGCCGCTCCCGCTGTCGTGATGAGCTGCCGCTGACCGAGGGCCCTGACTGCGCCTGTGAGCTGCTGTCCATCTCAACTACGGTGGTGAACCGCCATGCTTGTCCAGAAACCAAAGCTGGTCATCGTTCCAACTGCAAGTTGATCAAAGCTAAAAGAAATCAGATCTAGTACTGTCTCCCTCCGATCGGATACGACTTCAAGTGCTTAAAAAGGAAGAAAAAGGGGTTTGGACGGGGCAAAATCCCTCAAGCCCTGGACGTAGAGCCGCCAGACTCCGCCTGTGAACCACCTCGTTTGGGCCGCCTTGAGCCACCACACTGCGCCGCTAGCTCGCCACCACTGCTGGGTCTGCGTCAGTCGCTGCCGGGTCTCCTCCGAGCCGCCACTAGTCGTTGTGCCTGCGTGCCTGGCTAAGAAGGAAAAGACAACAAGGATTTTAGTGGACACATGGATCAAGGAAGTAACCAAGTAATCTGAATATTTCTTCTGTAAATGCCTGTGCAGGCTACTGGTCAAAAGTGGTCTGTCATCGCCATTGTTTTAACACTATACGGACATGAGTTCTACAAACTGACTGCGACCCGGAGAAGAAGACTCGAGCCGGATGCTATTTCGCCAGGGTGTTCTGCTCTGCCTCCTCTATGACCGCAGCGACCGCCGTGGACATCTCACCTTTGCTGCTGTCGTGGTTCACCCACGCTGAGTAGCCGACCTTCTGTTCCAGGCCTGCTTCAACTGCCTGTCGCGACCCAAACCTCGTTCTATTTGATGATCCGCCATCACCATGGAGCTGCACTAAGCCGCCCCGTCGAGTCCCCCGCGCCGTGAGCCGCCCGGCCTACGCTGCTACTCCGGGCTGCCGGCAGCCCGTCTTGGCCTCGTCCTTTGAAAAACATATACTGGAGCTTGTGGAACAGTCAGTGAATCAATACATACACGGGCAAATGGTTTCAGAAAACAAAACGCCTCAGAGTTGCAAAGAAAACTTAGCTCTGTGATGAGTGAAGCTAATTCTCTGAAGGAAGAACTTGAAAAATGCCCGATGAGTCTCAGATTATTCATGCGCACTCGAAAAGCTGCTTGCATAAGACAGGGGAAGGAGAATCATCAGGTTCATGTGTCTTTTCTCTGGCCTTTGTTGTGGCCGCTGCTGTTTCCACATCGATCAAGGCGAATCACATCAACTACTGGTACTATTTATTCCACGTGAAGACTACAGTCAATGCATCTATCAAGCATTACCTTTGCCCTGTGCTCTTGAGGTGCCACTGTTTCAACCGAACCGGCCGCGCTGGCTTATAACTGTCAAAATACGCTGACCCGCGATAAGTCGCTGGCTTTTGTTGAACCGCTGCCTCTGATACATGTTACCGCGGCCCTGAGTCCGCTGTCTCCGTTGTCACAGCTTCGTCATTGCTATTAATTGAAAGAAAGGGATAAGAAGAGACTGGCTGAAAGACAAGTCAAAGTTGCCAGATGTTTAATGACCTAGAAAATGACCCGGAGGGTCTCTGCCTGAATCGCCGGGATTATATTGAGTAGCCGGCCTACCTGAACAACCTCTGTCGCGATAAACGGATCATCCGTCGTCCAAACAAATCAGGTAATTTCCATCCAAGTTTGTTTTATTAACACATGTTGTTTTTGTCAAAGAACAAGTTTATCTTTACCTTGGTCTGCAATATTGTTTATGCATGGCAATTATTTATGACAAAAAGTGATATTATACCGAGGAGATGGAGGCACGCCAACATCTTTTGGCACAGGTGGTCGTCGTTACTCAACGGACTCCCGCACCGGCTTACAACGCCGTGGCCGTCTCTCGCGACCACGCCGGCTTACAACGCCGTGGCCGTCTCTCCCGACCACGCTGGCTTACAACAAGGAGGACAACTTGCCTGTCCGCACCGGCTTATAATGCCACGACCGATTCATCTGTCTGTGCCGCCTCAGATCTTGCGGTCGTCTTCACCGTCCGTCTCTCGCAGCCTAGTCTACAACAACACACCGGGCCGCACCTGTCTGCATGAGCTGTTTATTGAGTATGAGCAAGTCATTACTTGGGAAGCCCGGTTTTCTTCCAACAAATTGGAGGCAAATTATCATGTATTATCAGCCGCCATCTGCACTGGATGGCTCAATGGGCAGGCACATAAGTCGCCGCCACTACGGTTCGGTTAACTTCAAAACAGCCAGTTGGAAGGAACCATTGGCCGAGTTGCTGACACGGCTCATACGGGATTCATTTATAACCTGCTGCAGTCGCCTCAAACTTCTGTGGATTCACATCGCATTATCAACGCCAATGATATACGCCTTCTGCTATGGTCAAATATGGAGAATCTCAAGCCAACTCTTCGAGTCATCTTGAGACTCGGGGGCTACAATGGTATGGCTCGGCAAAATTAACTGGTTTCAATGAATTCAAGAACTCCGGGTTATTGAAGGGAAGATAACCCGGCCCCGGAGGCTATTCTTTATTGGCGAATATTTAAAGGCCGTCAGAAAAATTTCCGGCTCAAAATGAAGATTCCGGTTTAAAATATAGCTCAAGAGACATCTCTCTCCCGCAAAGTTTTGAAGCTATCAAATCCGGTTCAAAATCTGGCTCAAGGTAAATTTGTCTCTTACAAAGTTTTGAAGCTTTAAAATCCGGTTTAAAGTTCCCGTTCAAAAAGATTTAATCTCTCGCAAGTTCGAGTTCTCAGAAAAATTAAAGGGTGCCAAAAGAACTTGCTGCCATGATGCGCGGTTCAAACTTGGATATCCTGCTTTACGGCTTATCTTATTATGATCACTTGGGGGCTTCCTGCTCATCGAGCATAGCTAGCAGTACCCTCTTGATCGGCGCAATGCCAAAATTTATATGGTCACTTGGGGGCTTCCTGTTCAAACATAGGTCGTATTCGAACCAAAGAGAACATAGATGTCGAAACCCTTTTGATTGGCAAACTGCCGAACCTACTTGGGGGCTTCTTGATCTTATCCGAATCATAGCTCAACCCCTTTGGGAATCGACGTGGATCGTATTCGAATCAGCGTCGCTAAACAACTCTTAATGGTCACTTGGGGGCTTCCTGTTCAAACATAGGTTGTATTCGAACCAAAGAGAACATAGCTGTCGATACCCACTTGATCGGCATCGCCAAAGCCACTGGGGGCTATATGATCGTATTCGAATCTTAGCTTAACCCCTTTGGAACGGTTTACTGATCGTATCCGAATCAGAAGCCTCAAAAAGTTTTATTCTGTCTCTGGTAAAGTTTATTGCAGCCACAATTACTTAAGTTGAGACCTTTTTGGGATTATATCTCAAATATATATAAGTGTTTTATGCTTAACCCGGCTTGACTTTTGACTATAAGTCGCCAGTTTATGACAATCATCATCTATATGGAAGCATTGGCTTCTAAGGATTGGGTTATCACCCTTACTGCACAGGTTATGTAAGCCGGCAGTACAAATTCAATATCACAGTGGTTATATGTGAGATATTATGACCCGCCATGGTTTTGACGCTAAGTCGCCAGGGCATATGTTGTTTAAACTCTCTGCAGGATTTGCAGAAATGTGACATATAAATGATTAAGTTCAAGCTCATTACCAAAGTTGATGCTTCAAAATGATTATCCGTTCTGGATTTTTCTCAAAAGGCTATAAGCCGCCGGGTTATAAAAAATCCAGTCTACAATGAAGGCGTATTGAATCGCCATTGGCCAAAAGCCGCCGGGTATTTAAACTTCGGATTTACTTGTCAACAAATAAGGTATTTGAAATCTTTAAATAGCCAAACATGGCTGGATTTTCATGATGATATTGAATGATTGAGGTTTTCATACCGGATTATATTATTCAAATCTTGAATAGCCAACATGGCTGGATTTCTATTATGATTATCAATAACCAGTATTATGATTGAGGTTTTCAAAGTCACTTTAGCGCAACAGCTATTATCTTTATCAATGGGCATGATTTATTTTACAATGGAGGAAATAGTCCCGAGTCGTTGCAGGCTTACGACCCAGCACTTGGGGGCTACATTATTCAAGTTGAGGTTACATCAAATATGCAAGTCTCATGTCGCTGCAAGCATGCACCATGACACTTGGGGGCTAATGCAAAGTCATTTTTATTGGCCTTATTGAAGACCCGACTCATCCCATTGTAATGAGCTGGCCCTTGGGGGCTACCAATTGCTCCTGTTAAAATTCAAAATACACAAGCCTTATTCCATTATATATTGAAGGATCCACTCCTTAGTTGGTAAAGCATAAAGCTCTTAACCTTGTGGACGTGGGTTCAAGCCCAGGATGGGGGTAACATCATATGATATTATTTTCAATGAAAAGTCCCAGCTCAGTATTATCTTACTAAGCCGGCCCTTGGGGGCTACACGTTACTGCTCAAATTAACATCATCATATTTACAAAGTCCCTGCTCATTATTACATAATGATCCGACACTTGGGGGCTAATGCATATTGCTCTTTGCTGAAGACAATTCTAGGATGACCCGGCTACACTACTATGACTATAGCCGACTCATGGGGGCTACACAGCTGGATTTTATTTAAAGCCATGGTGATAAGTCCCGGCTTATTCATGCTGATTAAACCGGACCTTGGGGGCTACATGTAATATGGATATAAGGGAGAAATATGTTCAAATTCTCAGTTTTGAGCAGATCGGATTGACCCAGGGTTTACAACAATCATGATCCGGTGTCACCAATAATTATGACCCGGCGTCGCCTATAGTTATGACCCAGTGCTATCAATATTTACAAGGCGACAATTTTGGTTATGATAAACCGGCAAGTTTTACCTCTTCAAGCCAGCTGAAAGTCAGATGAGTATTTCAAGACCAATATGTTTTAAGCCGGCGCTTTGGAAGCCGATTCAAGTGGATTATTTCTTACAATATTTCTCTACAAGAGACCAATGCCAGCAAATTAACTCTGAAGCTGGCCTATTTACCCGGATTTCTCAAAAGAAGTATCTGGATTTTTTGCATTCACAAAAGTTTGAACGTATCTACTAAAGGAGATTTGCTATGAGTACATGGGCATGTATCAAGAAGGAAATGACAAGGATTTAAAAATGATCAGGTGCCGGCTTACAAGAATATTTAACCCGGAGTACAACCTGTCAGTTTGTTCTTGTGTTTATGTTGCAGATCAGTTTAACATGGATAAATCCAAATTAAACTTGGGGGCTAATGAAGGGGATATACCCCGCAGTATGACCCGGCTGGATGTATAACCCAGTCGGACTTGGCGACTCACTAATGACCCGCCCTGACTGGATGATACACTAAGTGACCCGCCCGATCCTGGCGACTTATGGGTGACCTGGCAAGCGGATCAGAGGAGCGACAAGACCCGGGGGCTCAGGAGGCTCAAGGCCCAGAAGGTCGGCTTACGTTATGGTAGGCCGGCTTAAGAGGAAAGGCGTGAGGAATATCTTCCTTACAAGGAATCAAGAACCAGACTTGTATCCGGCTTGTAGTAGAAGATAGGCTAGTCCTAATCCTATTTGGACTCCACATGTAACCCACCCCTCTAACTTATATAAAGAGGGGCAGGGCTCCCCAAAGAGGAGGGGGAACAAGAAACAAGATCTAGGGCTAGACACAAAGAGCCGGCTTACCGGCAACTCTCTCGTGATCATAATGAGACCTAGCCACAAACAGCATATAGGGTTATTACCGGATGATGTTTCCCGGGGCCCGAAGCTGTCTAAATCCTCGTCTTGTGTGTTGCGTCTCTCAATTCCGCTCGACCCCTTCAAGCTACCACATAGATGCGTTGGCCTCGCGACTAAGTCCTTTCATGAGAACATCTGCCGTGATAATTCCACGACAGAAAGGGAAAAACAAAACACGTTTTCTGTTTTTTCTTTTGTGAGAGTCACGGTTTTTATTCCGCGAGAGGCACGGTTGTGCTTACGCGAAAGTCACGGCCGTGCCTCTCGGAAAGGGAAAAAAATACGCATTTTCTGTTTTTTTTCTTTCACGAGAGTCATGGTTTTGCTTTCGCAAGAGACACGGTTGTGCTTTCGCGAGAGTCACGGCCGTGCCTCTCGGAAACGAAAAAAAATGTGTTTTCTATTTTTTTTCCTTCCACGAGAGTCACAGTTTTGCTTCCATGAGAGGCACGGTTGTGATTTCGCGAGAGGCACGGGTGTGCCTCTTTCGGAAAGAAAAAAAAACGTGCTCACGGTTCGGTTTTTTTGCTCGGTTTTTTTTGTCCGGTTTTTTTTGTAAAAAAAGTTCATCAAAACCTATCAACATGGGATCTAGTTTTGAAGATATCGACGCGAAGAATCCAATGGTGAAAACGGTTCGAGATTTGGACGCACGATTTAAGAGATAAAACGTTTTGAATAAACGGATCTACGAAAAAAAGGGAAAACTTCCAGGTTGCGACAAGTGGCGCGTTGCATGTGCGCCACTTGTCGCGACTTGGGAAAGTGGAGTGTTCTTTGCAACGACTACTCCTTAATTAGTGATTTCGCCGGTTAGGAGCTCCCTCCGCGCCCTGCTTCTCGTTTTGTCCAGGAACGAGAAAGTGCGCCTGTTGACCTGGCCTCGTGGGCCTCGTCCCTGCCCATCAGCCTCCAAGCCCAGCACCTCCACCGACTTAGGCCTTGGGCCTTGGTGAGCGCCCAGTCCGCCCAGATTCAGCCAAATGTGTTTTTTTCCAGATCTGTGAATTTAGCTATTATCCGAGGGACGTCTGTTTTACAGAAAACCCCTTGAGTTCATGCATATAATAACTAATTAACCATGCATCAGAATTAAATAAACTATATATGTAAAATGCTTAGATTTCATCTAGATTCACAATATGCCACTTTCATCTATGTTTAAAATGTTTAAAATGCTGCATGATTAAATTTTGCTCAAATAGCATGTAAATTTATTTCATAACTAAATAACCGTAGCTTCAAATTTAATAAACTTTATATGTAAATGGGGTGAAAAAATGCGTAGATTAACATGGTGGCTTTACTTTGCATGTTTAACAACTCTAAAATATGATTTAGGGGCAGAACCGTACCAAATTCGAATATTATTCAAGGCGATCTTCCGGAATTGTTGTTTGTTGTTCCGGCCTCATTTAAACTTGCCTAAATAGTTAGTTTTCATATGCTTCACCTCTTGCCTTGTTAATCAACATTTAAAATTGTTGGGTACATAAACAAGAGCGAACTAAATAACTTGAATGTGGTGTTTCGTCAACATGCATCTTGTTACATGTTGAGGTTCACTTAACTTGTAGTTTTGTTTGTGCACTTTGCCATGCTATGCATCATTAAACCGAACATGCATCATACTTGCTTGTGCATCATGCCATGCTTATGCTTGTTGGTTTACCATGTTGTTTTGCTTCTTTCCGGTTGCGCTTCTCCTTGATAGCTCCGGTTACGTTGCGATTGTGGGGATCCGTTCGACTACGTCCGTTTGTCTTCTTCATGGACTCGTTCTTCTTCCTTGCGGAATTTCAGGCAAGATAACCATTTACCCTCGATATCACTTCTATCTTTGCTTGCTAGTTGTTCGCTCTGTCGCTATGTTGTGCTACCTACCACCTGTTTATCATGCCTCCCATATTGCCATGTCAAGCCTCTAACCCATCTTTCCTAGCAAACCGTTGTTTGGCTATGTTACCGCTTTTGCTCAGCCTCTCTTATAGCGTTGTTAGTTGCGGGTGAAGTTGAAGTTTGCTCCATGTTGGAACATGTTTATGTTGGGATATCACAATATCTCTTATTTAATTAATGCATCTATATACTTGGTAAAGGGTGGAAGGCTCGACCTTATGCCTGGTGTTTTGTTCCACTCTTGCCGCCTTAGTTTCCGTCATACCGGTGTTATGTTCCTTGATTTTGCGTTCCTTACGCGGTTGGGGATTTATGGGACCGCCTTGACAGTTCGCTTTGAATAAAACTCCTCTAGAAAGGCCCAACCTCGCTTTTAACATTTGCCACCTAAGCCTTTTTCCCTTGGGTTCTGCAGACTCAAGGGTCATCTTTATTTTAACCCCCCGGGGCCAGTGCTCCTCCGAGTGCTGGTCCAACCTGGGCGATGTCCAGCGCCCCCCTGGGCAACCAGGGTGTATGCCAACCCGACGTCTTGCCCATCCGGTGTGCCCTGAGAACGAGATACGTGCGACTCCTATCGGGATTTGTCGGCACATCGGGTGGCTTTGCTGGTCTTGTTTTACCATTGTCGAATAGTCTTGTAACTGGGATTTCGACACTGATCGGGTCTTCCCGGGAGAAGGAATATCCTTCGTAGACCGTGAGAGCTTGTGATGGGCTAAGTTGGGACACCCCTGCAGGGTTTAAACTTTCGAGAGCCGTGCCCGCGGTTATTGGCAGATGGGAATTTGTTAATGTCCGGTTGTAGAGAACTTGACACTTGACTTTATTAAAATACATCAACCGCGTGTGTCGCCGTGATGGTCTCTTCTCGGCGGAGTCCGGGAAGTGAACACGGTCTTGTGCTATGTATGAACGTAAGCAGTTTCAGGATCACTTCTTGATCACTTCTAGCTTCTCAACCGTTGCGTTGCTTCTCTTCTCGCTCTTATTTGCGTATGTTAGCCACCATATTTGCTTAGTGCTTGCTGCAACTCCACCTCATTACCCCATCCTACCCATAAGCTTAAATAGTCTTGATCTCGCGGGTTTTGAGATTACTGAGTCCTCGTGACTCACAGATACTACCAAAACAGTTGGAAGTGCCGATGATACCAGTGCAGGTGATGCTACCGAACTCAAGTGGGAGTTCGACGAGGAACTTGGTCGTTACTACGTTTCGTTTCCTGATGATCAGTAGTGGTGCCTAGTTGGGACGATCGGGGATCTAGCATTTGGGGTTATCTTCTTTTCTTTTGGCTTTGGTCGTAGTCGGTCTATGTGTGTACTCTGATGATGTATGAATTATTTAAGTATTGTGTGAAGTGGCGATTGTAAGCCAACCCTCTTTATCCCTTTCTTGTTCATTACATGGGATTGTGTGAAGATGACCCTTCTTGCGACAAAACCAGCATGCGGTTATGCCTCCAAGTCGTGCCTCGACACGTGGGAGATATAGCCGCATCATGGGTGTTACATAATGACTTATTGGAAATAATACATATTGATGTATGCGGCCCAATGAGTGTTGAGGCTCGTGGCGGGTATCGTTATTTTATGACCTTCACAGATGATTTGAGTAGATATGGGTATATCTACTTAATGAAACACAAGTCTGGAACATTTGAAAAGTTCAAAAAAAAATTAGAGTGAAGTGGAGAATCATCATAACAAGAAAATAAAGTTTCTACGATCTGACCGTGGAGGAGAATATTTGAGTTACGAGTTTGGCCTTCATTTAATGAACACCACAGCGTAATGGTGTGTCTAAACGTTGTAACCTCACTTTATTAGATATGGTGCGATCTATGATGTCTCTTACCGATTTACCACTATCGTTTTGGGGTTATGCATTAGAGGCAGCTGCATTCACTTTAAACAGGGCACCGTCAAAGACCGTTGAGATGACACCGTATGAACTATGATTTGGCAACAAACCTAAGTTGTCGTTTCTTAAAGTTTGGGGATGCGATGCTTATGTCAAAAGGCTTCAGCCTAATAAGCTCGAACCCAAATCGGAGAAGTGCGTCTTCATAGCATACCCTAAGGAAACAATTGGGCACAGCTTCTACCACAAGTCTGAAGGTAAGATTTTTGTTGCTAAGAATGGAACCTTTCTAGAGAAGGAGTTTCTCTCGAAAGAAGTGAGTGGGAGGAAACTAGAACTTGATGAGGTAATTGTACCTACTCTCAATTTGGAAAGTAGCTCATCCGAGAAATCTGTTCCCGTCACGCCTACACCAACTAGAGAGGAAGCTAATGATAAAGATCATGAAACTTCAGATCAAGTTGCTACAGAACCTCGTAGGTCAAACAGAGCATGATCCTCACCAGAGTGGTATGGTAATCCTATTCTGGAGGTCATGTTACTTGACCATGACGAACCTACAAACTATGAAGAAGCTATGATGAGCCCAAATTCCGATAAATGGCTTGAGGCCATGAAATCTGAGATAGGATCCATGTATGAGAACAAAGTGTGGACTTTGGTGGATCTGCCCGATGATCAGCGACCCATAGAGAATAAATGGATCTTCAAGAAGAAGACTAACGTTGATGGTAATGTTACTGTCTATAAAGCTCGACTTGTTGCAAAAGGTTTTCGACAAGTTCAAGGAGTTGACTACGATGAGACTTTCTCACCCGTAGCGATGCTTAAGTCTGTCCGAATCATGTTAGCAATTGCCACATTTTATGACTATGAAATCTGGCAAATGGATGTCAAAACTGCATTCCTTAATGGATTTCTTAAAGAAGAGTTGTATATGATGCAACCAGAAGGTTTTGTCAATCCTAAAGGTGCTAACAAAGTGTGCAAGCTCCAGCGATCCATTTATGGACTGGTGCAAGCATCTCGGAGTTGAATATATGCTTTGATGAGGTGATCAAAGCATATGGTTTTATATAGACTTTTGGAGAATCCTGTATTTACAAGAAACTGAGTGGGATCTCTATAGTATTTCTAATATTATATGTGGATGACATATTTTTGATTGGAAATGATGTAGAATTTTTGAATAGCATGAAAGGATACTTGAATAAGAGTTTTTCAATGAAAGACCTTTGTGAAGCTGCTTATATATTGGGCATGAAGATCTATTGAAATATATCAAGACGCTTGATAGGACTTTCACAAAGCACATACCTTGATAAAGTTTTGAAGAAGTTCAAAATGGATCAGTCAAAGAAAGGGTTCTTGCCTGTGTTACAAGGTGTGAAGTTGAGTCAGACTCAATGCCCGACCACTGCAGAAGATAGAGAGAAAATGAAAGTCATTCCCTATGCTTCAGCCATAGGTTCTATCATGTATGCTATGCTGTGTACCAGACCTGATGTGTGCCTTGCTATAAGTTTAGCAGGGAGGTACCAAAGTAATCCAAAAGTGGGTCACTGGACATCGGTCAAGAACATCCCAAAGTACCTGAAAAGGACCAAGGATATGTTTCTTATTTATGGAGGTGACAAAGAGCTTGCCGTAAGTGGTTACGTAGACGCTAGCTTTGACACTGATCCGGATGACTCTAAGTCATAATCCGGATACATATTTTTATTGAATGGTGGAGCTATCAGTTGGTGCAATTCCAAGCAGAGCGTCATGGCATGATCTACATGTGAAGAGGAGTACTTTACTATTTCGGAAGCAGCAAATGAAGGAGTATGGATGAAGGAGTTCATATCCGATCTAGGTGTAATACCTAGTGCATCAGGTTCAATGAAAATCTTTTGTGGCGATACTGGAGCAATTGCCTTTGCGAAGGAATCTAGATTTCACAAAAGACCAAACACATCAAGAGACGCTTCAACTCCATTCGAGATTTGGTCATGAAGGGAGACATAGAGATTTTCAAAATACATACGGATCTGAATGTGGCAGACCTGTTAACTAAGCCTCTTCCACGAGCAAAACATGATCAACACCAAGACTCCATGGGTGTTAGATAGTAATCTAGATTATTGACTCTAGTGGAAGTGGGAGATTGAAGGAAATATGCCCTAGAGGCAATAATAAAGTTGTTATTTTATATTTCCTTATATCATGATAAATGTTTATTATTCATGCTAAAATTGTATTAACCGGAAACTTGATACATGTGTGAATACATAGACAAAACACTGTGTCCCTAGTATGCCTCTACTAGACTAGCTCGTTGATCAAAGATGGTTAAGTTTCCTAGCCATGGACATGTGTTGTCATTTGATGAACGGGATCACATCATTAGTGAAATGATGTGATGGACAAGACCCATCCGTTAGCTTAGCATAATGATCATTCACTTTTATTGCTACTGCTTTCTTCCTGTCAAATACATATTCCTCCGACTATGAGATTGTGCAATTCCTGGACATCGAAGGAATTCCTTGTATGCTATCAAACGTCACAATGTAACTGGGTGATTATAAAGATGCTCTACAGGTATCTCCGAAGGTGTTTGTTGGGTTGGCATAGATCGAGATTATGATTTTTCACTCCGAGTACCGAAAAGGTATCTCTGGGCCCTCTCGGTAATGCACATCATATGATGCCTTGCAAGCAATGTGACTAATGAGTTATTTGTGGGATGATGCATTACAGAACGAGTAAAGAGACTTTCCGGTAACGAGATTGAACTAGGTATGAAGATACCGATGATCGAATCTCGGGCAAGTAACATACCAATGACAAAGGGAATAACGTATGTTGACATTGCGGTTCGACCGATAAAGATCTTTGTAGAATATGTGGGAACCAATATGAGCATCTAGGTTCCGCTATTGGTTATTTACCGGAGAGGTGTCTCAGTCATGTCTACATAGTTCTCGAACCCATAGGGTCCGCATGCTTAATGTTCGATGACGATATGTATTATATGAGTTATGTGTTTTGGTGACCGAAGGTTGTTCGGAGTCCTGGATGAGATCACGGACATGACGAGGCGTCTCGAATTTGTCAATAGGTAAAGATTGATATACTGGAATGTGGTATTCGGACATCGGAATAGTTTCGGAGTGTTTCCGGTATTTATTGGAGTACCGAGGTGTTACCGGAACCCCCTAGGCGAAGTAATGGGCCACATGGGCCATAGGAGAGAGGCAAGGCAGCCCGCAAGGGGGTGGCGCCCCCCCCCCATGGGGAGTCCGAATTGGACAAGGGGAGGGGGCACGACCCTCCTTTCCTTCTCCCTCTCCCTCTTCTTCCCCCTTTCCCCCTCCGTTAGAATGAAAGGGGGGCCAAATAGGACTAGGAGTCCTAGTAGGACTTACCCCCATATGGTGCGCCCTAGGACAGCCTCTCCCCCTCTCCCTCCTTTATATACGGGGGCGGGGGGCACCTCTAGGCACATCAATTGTTCTTAGCCGTATGTGGTGCCCCCTCCACCATTTACTCCTCAGGTCAGATTGTCGTAGTGCTCAGGCGAAGCCCTGCACGGATCACATCACCATGACCGTCACCACGACATCGTGCTGACGGAACTCATCTAATCCTTCGACCCTCTACTAGATCAAGAGCTCGAGGGACGTCATCATGCTGAACGTTTGCAGAACTCGGAGGTACCGTACGTTCGGTGCTTGATCGGTTGAATTGAGAAGATGTTCGACTGCATCAACCGTGTTAAGCTAACACTTCCGCTTTCGGTCTTCGATGGTACGTGGACATACTCTCCCCCTCTCGTTGCTATGCATCTCCTAGATAGATCTTGCATGAGCGTAGGAATTTTTTTGAAATTGCATGCTATGTTTCCCAACATATAGGTCACCAAACCCCATATCTCCTTCACTCATAGCAATACGAAGTTTCCACCATGCCATCCAGTGCATCCTCTTATGATATTCATCGTCACCCCACCAAAACCGAGCAATAATATCCATAGTTTCCTTGTGTATCCCCTTAGGTATAATAAACACTGACATTGCAAAAATGGAATAGTTTGTGCGAAAACTTTATCAATATTTCTTTGCCCCGGTGGAAAATTGTTTCTCCATCCTCCCTAATAATCTCACCTCAATTCTTTCAACAAAGTGTCTGAAACAATCACTCTTATCTGCCCCAACCATAGCTGGCAGCCCAAGATATTTATCTGATAAGGCCTCTGTGTCAATATGAAGGATTTGACTAATTTATGCTTTTGAGACCACACTATTATTGGGACTGAAAAATATGCTTGATTTTGCCAGACTCACCAATTTTCCTGAGCCTACACAATAGGTGTCCAGTACTTGCTGTAAGGAAGTTGCATTCAACACATCTACTCTCATGATAATTAAAGAATCATCAACAAATAAAAGGTGTGAAACTGATGGTGCATTTCTGGACACCCTAATCCCATTCATGCCACCAACTTCTTCTTCATACTGCAACATACTAGACAGACCTTCTGCACATATAAGGAACAAATATGGAGAGAGGGGGTCTCCGTGCCAAATTCCCCTAGAAGGGTAAACATGTCAGTTTCATGGGAATTAAATCTTACTTTGTATCTTACAGATGAAATACACGCCATGATCATATGAATCCAAAGGCTATGAAATCCAAGTTTCTCCATCATACTTCTCAAGAAAATCCACTCCACTCGGCCGTAGGCCTTATGCATATCCAACTTGACTGCACAAAGTCCTGCTTGGGGATGGCAATGGGTACCCATTACCCAAGTACCCAAACCCTATTATGGTGAGGGTGTGGGACAAAAAATACCCATGGGTATATAAACAGGGAAATGTTAAACCCATCGGGTGGAGTGGGTACGGGTATGGGATCATATAACCCATACCCGCATACCCATGGACCCATATAAAATCTATATGAACTCAAAATTATCTCTACACTTTGTCATGAATTTGTGAACTCAAAATGTATGACTATTATATAATGTTTTGATGTATTGTTGTTTACGAGAAAGTGAATGTTGTTTATGATGTGTGTTGTTTTTATAATCTGTTGTTGTTTATAGAATATAATTATATGTTATTGTTTATGATTATGAGTTGTTCAAACTGATGCTTTGCAAACATGGATAATTTTACCCGTGGATACTGTCGTGGAATTGTCACGGCAGATGTCCTAGTGAAAGGACTTAGTCGTGGAGCCATCGCAACTAGGAAGCTTAAAGGGGTTAAAACGGGACAAAGGACACGGGAGTTTATACTGGTTTGGCCCCTTGCGGTGAAGGTAATGGCTTAATCCAGTTTGAGGTGGGATTACTTATGTCTCGGTTACCAGGGAGCGAATCCGCTTGACCTAGCTCTCGATCTGATGTTACTTGTCCTGAACCGCCGCCGGGTCGTCCCTTTATATATAGAGGTCGACGCCCAGCGGCTCTTAGAGTCCCGGCCAGCTCACAAACAGTGTCCGCCTCGGTCTCTGTCTATTCCTATCTTACAACACAAGTCATACACACATATGGCGGTTTATCTCTACGGGCTTTAAGTCGCCTTTGGGCCTTGGGCCCTTAAGTGAACCGCCATCTTCAAGTGTTGTCTTGGGCTAGATGAATCGCCATAGGTATAACCCGGCCCCTCCTGGGCGGGTCATACCTAATAGTTATATCCCCAACATTAGGCCCTAGATTGATTTGAACTGGTTCATCTCAATCTTCAACACTTAGAAAAAATCTTCTGCTCTTCATTGTGCGAGAATTTGTAACCCGCCATGACATCATCTTCTGAATTTGCGATAACCCCCATGACGTCATCTGCCATTAATTCACGCTTTATCCAGCATATCTCAATGGATCCTTATCTTTAATGACCATCCCGAGAATCGAGGCGTCCTGGCAGCCGGATAACCATATTTTCGGCCTCCTCATTTTTCGCGCCCACTTATCAGGCTTTCCTTATAAATAGGCACGACTGGTCTTTCCTCATTCTCCCCCTTTCCAGCGTCTTCTTCCTCTCGCGACCTCTGCCGCTCGAGCTCCGCCGTCGCCGCAGAGCACAGCGTCGTCTTTATCCCAGGCCGCTGCATCACCCTGAATTGATCTAGAGAACGGCGGCGACCTTCCAAAGTAGATCTGCACCTGTAAGTTCTTGCCTTCCCGAACCTCAGATCCGCATTAGGGTTTCTGCACTTCCGTGTGTTCTTCGTAGTTCATCGTGAATGCTCACCGTGAAACTCTTTGATCTGAAAATGGCGTATAACCAATGCGGTAGTTGTTTTACTTTCACCTTTCATACCAGCAGATCCCCTATCCTAAAGAAAAGATCCTTTTAGAGCTGATGAACTCATCTGTACTGGTTTTTAGGTCTAGATTTATTTCCTTTTCCTGAATAGCCGTTGATCCAAAATAATAGCGGCAACTTGTGAAACTTGTTTGTGTAACACTTAGCCAAAAACTGCATTTTGTTAGATCCACCTAGCCATGGCGGCTCAAACTGCCGGCTTAAAAGCAATGATCAATAGATAACATCAACCACTCATGGCGGCTTAAATAATTTGACTGCTCATGGCAATTTAGATAACCTGACATAATTAGCCCTATACCATTAGGCCCCTTCATAAGCCGCCACTCTCAACATGTGATGTAATACTTTTCCTCCGGCTTAAATTTGAACCGACAATTTTTACTCTTTGTTAGGCTTCCTTCTTCACAATGCCGCCCAAACCACCCACTTCATGCAATTGGTCAAATCCATCGTCACGGATAGCACACTTGATGACTTCGTGAAGACCGGCTATCTGCCAAAGAAGGAAGTCATGTCATACCGTGCTCTTGATCCAACAGAGGAAAAGCCTCAGCCCAAAGAGGGGGAAGTCATCGTCTTCACTGATCACATGAACCGGGGCTTTTCACCACCCGACTCAAAGTTCTTCAGAGACGTCCTGCACGTTTTTGACCTTCGTCCTCAAGACATCGGACCCAACTCCGTATCTAATATCTGCAACTTTCAAGTATTCTGCGAGGTGTATCTTGAAGAAGAACCCAGCTTGCTACTCTTCATAGAGTTATTTTATTTGAACCGCCAGAATGAATGTTCCAACGGACCTAGTTTGGAGCTCGGCGGGTCTCAATCCAACGACGGAGAGACGCCATTTTCCCTTACGCGAATCCACCAAGTCACCCCAAAGACTGGAACCAGACATGGTTCTACTATCAAGACACTTCTCCGGCTGATGAGAACCCTCTGCTCGGCTTTCGCGCCCTGCGCCTCGAGTCTAATCAGCCTCTTCCACACAAGTTGTCAGCTGCTGATCGCCAGAAACTCGCCCCCACCATGGCTAAAGTCAACGCTCTTTCGGGGAACGGTTTAAGTGGTATTGACCTGGTCCGGGTTTGGGTTGCCTGGCGGATCATTCTGTTGAGCCGCCACTCCGGTTTGATGTGCACCTATACGGGCGAGAAGAATGATCCTCTGCGGCACAGCCCTGACGATTTGCCTGACGATGTCATCGATGATATGACCAAGTCACTCTTGAACGAAAGCCTAGCAGATTGTGGCAAGGTGGGCCTAAGCCTTTTTGCAAAGCTAACCCGGCTGTAGCGGTAAGCCGCCAAACTGAGTAAATTTACCTTCATCCTTGATGTTTTGTCTTCACTCAAACCTTTGCTGATTTTCACAGGCTGACGACAAATTTTGGAAGAAAAAGTTGTTGGGGAACGTAGTAATTTCAAAAAAATTCCTACGCAAACGCAAGATCATGGTGATGCATAGCAATGAGAGGGGAGAGTGTGTCCACGTACCCTCGTAGACCGAAAGTAGAAGCGTTAGCACAACGCGGTTGATGTAGTCGTACGTCTTCATGATCCGACCGATCAAGTACCGAACGCACGGCACCTTCGAGTTCAGCACACGTTCAGCCCGATGACGTCCCTCGAACTCCGATCCATCCGAGTGTTGAGGGGGAATTTTGTCAGCACGACGGCGTGGTGACAATGATGATGTTCTACCGATGCAGTGCTTCACCTAAGCACCGCTGCGATACTATCGAGGTGGACTATGGTGGAGGGGGGCACCGCACACGGCTAAAAGATCAATGATCAACTGTTGTGTCTTTGGGGTGCCCCCTTCCCCCGTATATAAAGGAGCAAGGGGGGAGAGGCGGTTGGCCAGGAGAGGGGCGCGCCAGGAGGAGTCCTACTCCCACCGGGAGTAGAACTCCCTCCCTTCCTTGTTGGATTAGGAGAAGGGGGGAAGGAGGAGGAGGAGAAGAAGGAAAGGGGGTGCCGCCCCCCTCCTTGTCCAATTCAGACTAGAGGGGGAGGGGGCGCGCGGCCTGCCCTGGCCGCCCCTCCTCTTCTCCACTAAGGCCCATGTAGGCCCATTAAACCCCCGGGGGGGTTCCGGTAACCCCCGGTACTCCAGTATATATCCGGTAACCCCCGGAACCATTCCGGTGTCCGAATATAGTCGTCCAATATATCAATCTTCATGTCTCGACCATTTCAAGACTCCTCGTCATGTCCGTGATCATATCCGGGACTCCGAACTACCTTTGGTACATCAAAACATATAAACTCATAATATAAATGTCATTGAAACTTTAAGCGTGCGGACCCTACGGGTTCGAGAACTATTTAGATATGACCGAGACACGTCTCCGGTCAATAACCAATAGCGGAACCTGGATGCTCATATTGGCTCCCACATATTCTACGAAGATCTTTATCGGTCAAACCGCATAACAACATACGTTGTTCCCTTTGTCATTGGTATGTTACTTGCCCGAGATTCGATCGTCGGTATCTCAATACCTAGTTCAATCTCGTTACCAGCAAGTCTCTTTACTCGTTCCGTAATACATCATCTCGCAACTAACTCATTAGTTGCCATGCTTGCAAGGCTTAAGTGATGTGCATTACCGAGTGGGCCCAGAGATACCTCTACGACAATCGGAGTGACAAATCCTAATCTCGAAATACGCCAACCCAACAAGTACCTTTGGAGACACCTGTAGAGCACCTTTATAATCACCCAGTTATGTTGTGACGTTTGGTAGCACACAAAGTGTTCCTCCGATAAACGGGAGTTGCATAATCTCATAGTCATAGGAACATGTATAAGTCATGAAAAAAGCAATAGCATAATACTAAACGATCGTGTGCTAAGCTAATGGAATGGGTCAAGTCAATCACATCATTCTCCTAATGATGTGATCATGTTAATCAAATGACAACTCATGTCTATGGCTGTGAAACATAACCATCTTTGATCAACAAGCTAGTCAAGTAGAGGCATACTAGTGACACTCTGTTTGTCTATGTATTCGCACATGTATCATGTTTCCGGTTAATACAATTCTAGCATGAATAATAAACATTTATCATGATATAAGGAAATAAATAATAACTTTATTATTGCCTCTAGAGCACATTTTCTTCAAAAGTATGATCATGAGGCTGCAAAGAGAGCCAGGAAGGCCAAGAGAGCCGCCAGGAAAGCCTCCGCCAAGAAGAAAGGAAAGAAGAGCATCGCCTCTGACTTTCTTCGACTAGAAGATACCTCTGAGTCGGAGGTAGCTCTTCACTCTCTTGGCTCCTTTTTAACCACCTTATTGACACCGATTATCATTAGGATGACACTGGAACGAGTCGCGGAGTGGATGAAGAGGTAACTATTATTTCCTCCGACTCTGAGCCTTTGCTAAGACAGAAAATCCAAAGAGTAACCCGGAAAGTAAGATTTTCACATCCCTTAGCTTATCAGGATCCTCAATTTCTTTTGAAGTGACAGATTCATGAGAGGCGGAGGCAGACTCGGACCGGCAAGGATGCGGAACTCTCCTCCGGCTTACCAAATACACCAAGGAAGCACCGGAATGAGGTCACCTCCGAGTTGCATCCTTTTTATCCTTTGGCGGGTCTCATTCGTCAACCACTCAACTCTTCTGATTCAAATTATCGGGAAACTTCACCTTCTTCTGGCGACTCAATCTAGTCCAACATGCCGGCTTTTAAGACCGCTCCAGGGTAATGATGATTTACTTATCCTGTTTTCATTACAATTCTTTATATTTGTACTGACCTTTTTGAACTTATGCAGCGGAAAAGCCAAGCCCAGCAAGAGGGTGAAGAAGAACAAGCCGGCCGAAGAACCAAACGTTAATGAGCCGGAACTCCAGACGGCCGCGCCTGAGGCCTCTGTTCCTGAGCCGCCGCTTGAACCGGCTCATGATACACCAACATCAACTGCTGACCCGCCTGCCGATCAAGCCGCCGATGGCTTTGTAAACCCTGAAGTCTCTAGCCCAGCCAAAACAGCTGACCCACAAGATACTGATGTGGAGATTACCAAGACCGGCTATACTGAGCCGGGGAGACCTACTATGCTAGCCAAGTGTTGTGCCAAGGAGGAGCACATGGAACGCCGTAAGGTCAGATTTGATGTTGCTGACTATACTCACATGAGCATTGGGGAAGTTTTTTCTAGCTATCTTAGCCAAGTGCATAGCAGCCGTGACCTCAAAGTTGATATGGTGAAGCAAATGCACCAAAAATTTGAGGTATAAACTCTTCCCTTTGCTAAATTATCCTTACTATGCCAGCCCCCAAGTCTATTGCTTATGATGAATATGCTGTAGACTTAGAGCAAACTTATAAGCATCAGTAATATCCTTTGGTCAAACCTGTAAAAAATCCGGCTTAATCCGCAGTCCCCAAGGGCCGGTTTAATCAACATGAATGAGCCGGTCCTTCACATGCTTATATAGAATATAATACTGGTGTAGCTTTTAACAGCAATATGCATTAGCCCCCAAGTGCCAAATACTCTTGCTTGCAAAGTGCTTGGGACTTACTCTCATGAACCGCCACTTAGATTGAACTTTCGGTAGACATTAGCCCCCAAGTGCCAAGTATTGTTGCTTCCAAAAGGCTTGGGACTTAATATTGTATGCTAATATTCATGATTTTGACCTGGTATTTGTACAGGCCACCACTACTCAACTTCAATCAGAGCTGTCTGAATTGAAGAACCGACTGGAGTCACAGGAGACTGAAACCCAAAGGGCAAATTCCAAATTTGAATTCAGTGTATCTGAACAGGAGAAACTAAAGTCTGAGTTTGAGGTTGAGAAAAAGGCCTGGGCTGAAGAAAAAATTGCCTTAACCCAACGAGCTGAAACAACAGAGGCGGCTCTTGAAGAGGTGACCACTGAATTGTCCGACTTAAAATGCCATGTGTCTCAAATGGTCGCAGCAATCTTTGGTAAGCCACCCTACAAATGCCAAGTATTGAATCTTTCTGGTGACCATATGAATTGCCATTAACTCACCTGATATTGCTATGCAGGCCCCAGGAGCACCAATCTCAACCAGGACATGCTGATAAAGCTGAAGGCGGTTTACACGCTCGTGGAACAACTTTACACTAGATCTCAGCGTGCCTTAGCTACAATTGCCCTGTCAAACGAAGTCCCCACAGTCCTGGTGGATGTGCTAAAGAAGCTTTACGTGCCGCCTCAACGATTCAATGAATTAAGGCGATC
Organism: Triticum aestivum; assembly: GCF_018294505.1. Lineage (NCBI taxonomy): Eukaryota > Viridiplantae > Streptophyta > Magnoliopsida > Poales > Poaceae > Triticum > Triticum aestivum. The sequence continues at coordinate 495,441,299 of NC_057800.1, read as the reverse complement.
ATCTGCAAGAGCCGGAGCCGTGGCTGCCTTAAGCCAGGCCAAAGCTTGGCTTCTGGAATTAGACCCAGCCGACATCGCCATTGGATATCCAAGTCTTAAGGTGGATGGCAGTTCAGTTGAACAGGAGGACTTCGCTGCTTGTGTAAAGGAAATATGCCCTGGGGCCACCCTGATTGCCAATGAGGCGGGCCTCACCAAGTACCATCCGGGTTATGACGCGAGGAATCAGAGGATGCCGACGCCGCGCTATAAAGTGACAAGCCTGATCCCCCCAATCCGTAAGCATACCTTCGCCCCTGAAGTTGACCCGGCCGGGCTAATTGATGATGAAGCTGAATTTGACGCTTTGAATGGCATTGACTGGTCGTCATCAACCTTCCAGGACAGGGAACATGACGAAGGAGCGGAGAGGGTTGATCCGGAAGCTTCATGCCAACAAGAGAATTGATCCGCCGGGCGGCTCATATTTGTAGCCTTCTGAAAAACAATTTAATCATTTGGAGTCGGGGAGTCATATAATAGGGTAGAAATGACTTTGCTCTGTCGTTCCATCGCTCACGTGTTGGTGCTTAACACTGTTAAGCCGCCATCTTATATTCACCCTTATTATACTTATCATTTGTTTTCCTTATGCATAAGAAAGTCCTTAAACTGTCCTGCACACAGAAATAGATCACAAGAACCCTTGGCGGCTTACCGCAGGGCGGGTCATAATATCTTACATACAACCACTAATGTGGAAAAAAGGAGTCACAGATAAGCCTGTTATGAATAATAGCTTTGAAACACAACTATAATATCATACCCGTGATTTTGAATTTGCACTTCCGATTTATGTGACCTGAACAGTAAGGGTGATAACCCAATCTTTAGAAGCCAATTCTTCCAAATGTTTGATGATTGTCATATGCTGGCGACTTATCATCCAAAGCCAAGCCGGGTTAAATGGAAACCACACATATACTTAGATCTGAAAAAAAGTCTCAAGACAAAAACCAAAAATTGTTTTCAGAAAACTTAAGCCGAACAGAAAAAATCGAGGCTTCTGATTCGAATATGATCAGTAAACCGGACCAAAAGGGGTTAAGCTAAGATTCGAATACGATCATGAAGCCCCCTAGTGGTTTTGGCGTTGCGCCGATCAAGAGGGTACCGACAGCTATGTTCTCTTTGGTTCGAATACGACCTATGTTTGAACAGGAAGCCCCCAAATGACCTTGAGGGTTTTTTAACGACTCTGATTCGAATACGATTAAAGTCGGACCCAAAAGGGGTTAAGCTGTGATTCGAATACGATCAAGAAGCCCCCTAGTGGGTTTGGCATTGTGCCAATCAAAAGGGTATCGACAGCTATGTTCTCTTTGGTTCGAATACGACCTATGTTTGAACAGGAGGCCCACAGGTGATCATGAGGTTTAACGGCTATGATTCGAATACGATCATGAGCCGGACCAAGAGGGTTTAAGCTAGATTCGAATACGATCAGCCACCAATTGGTCTTTAGAATTATGATGATGAAGACACATGAACATTGAGGATGAAAATGACAGAGGTCCTGCTTTATTACTTATCATAATATATACATCGTCAAAATATGTACATCATGAGAGCCGGTGCCTCAAGTGTAGTAAGGCCGAAGATGAGCGATATTCCACGGTCGGCGGGTCTCCTCCTCCGACTTACGTGAGTATTTGTGCTCTCGAACATCGATAAGGTAGTATGACCTGTTGTTCAAGTTCTTGCTAACCACAAAGGGCCCTTCCCAAGGTGGGGATAACTTGTGTGCATCAGTTTGATCCTGGATGAGTCGAAGCACCAAATCACCTTCTTGAAAGGTTCTGGACTTAACCCGGCGGCTGTGATAATGGCACAGGTCCTGCTGGTAAATCGCCGAGCGGGCTGCTGCCAAATCACACTTTTCATCTAACAGGTCAAGTGCATCCTGGCGTGCTTGTTCATTATCAGCCTCAACGTAAGCCGCCACGCGGCACGAGTCATGACGGATGTCACTAGGGAGAACCGCCTCTTCTCTGTAAACCATGAAGAAAGGCGTGTAACCCATAGACCTGTTGGGAGTAGTATTGATGCTCCATATCACAATAGGTAACTCATCCACCCAGCAACCCAACGTTCGTTGCAAAGGAACCATAAGCCGGGGCTTGATGCCTTTCAAGATTTCCTGATTGGCTCTTTCAGCTAGACCATTGGATTGGGGGTGAGCTACTGATGAAACGTCAAGCCGAATATGCTCACGTTGACAAAACTCCTCCATGGCACCCTTGGACAGATTAGTACCATTGTCAGTTATAATGCTGTGTGGAAAGCCAAAACGAAATATCACCTTTTTCATGAATTGAACCGCCGTGGCTATGTCACACTTACTAACTGGCTCTGCCTCAACCCACTTTGTGAATTTGTCAACCGCCACCAAGAGGTGGGTCTTTTTATCTTTGGACCTTTTGAAAGGCCCAACCATGTCAAGTCCCCAGACTGCAAATGGCCAAGTAATTGGAATCATCCTCAATTCTTGAGCCGGCACATGAGCTCGTCATGAGAGTTTTTGACAACCATCACATTTACTGACCATATCCTCTACATCAGCGTGAGCCATCAGCCAATAAAACCCATGACGAAAAGCTTTGGCCACAAGGGACTTTGAAACGGCATGATGGCCACAATCTCCTTCATGAATCTCATGAAGAATTTCTTGACCTTCCTCAGGAGAGACACAACGCTGAAACGCCCCAGTGACACCGCGATGATGCAACTCACCATTGGCAATTGTCATTGACTTAGATCGCTGGGTTATTTGCCTGTCCAAGGTTTCATCCTCATGCAACTCGCCCTGGGTCATGTAAGCCAAATATGGCACTGTCCAATCTGGGATGACGTGAAGAGCCGCCACCAATTGTGCTTCCGGGTCAGGAACAACCAAGTCTTCCTTTGTGGGTAACTTGACAGAAGGGTTATGCAGAACATCCAAGAAAGTGTTAGGTGGCACCAGCTTACGCTGAGATCCCAACTGGCTTAAAGCATCAGCCGCCTCATTCTTCCTGCGATCGATGTGTTCCACCTAACAACCCTTGAAGAGTGTGGCAATGGCATCAACTTCACGGTGATAAGCCGCCACGAGGGGATCCTTGGAATCCCACTTGCCTGAGACTTGTTGAGCCACCAAATCCGAGTCGCCAAAGCTCCTTACCTGGCTTAAGCTCATCTCCTTAGCCATTCGAAGACCATGGAGCAAAGCTTCATACACAGCCACATTGTTAGTACAAGGAAACATCAACCTTAGCACATAACAAAATTTGTCACCTCGAGGGGAAGCTAAAACAACTCCAGCCCCCGAGCCCTCCAATTGCCTGGACCCATCGAAGTGAATAGTCCAATATGTATTGTCCGGCTTCTCTTCAGGCATCTGCAGCTCTGTCCAATCATTGATGAAATCGACCAGTGCTTGAGAGTTGATAGCAGTGCGTGGCACATACTTTAAACCATGAGGCCCAAGCTCAATGCCCACTTGGCGACTCATCCTGTGGCCTCTCTATTTTGGATGATATCTCCTAAAGGAGCAGAACTAAACACAGTGATGGGATGACCCAGAAAATACCGCTTAAGCTTCGGACTAGCCATGAACACCCCATAAACAAACTTCTGCCAATGCGGATATCTCTGCTGGACTCAATAAGCACCTCGCTGATGTAGTAAACCATCTGTTGAACCGGATATTCCTTGTCAGCCTCCTTGCGCTCCACCACAATGGCCACACTGACAGCACGTGTGATAGCAGCCACATATAACAATGGCGGCTCCTTATCAATGTGAGCAACAAGGACCGGCGGCTCTGCTAGCTGTCTCTTCAAATCTTCAAAGGCAGCATTAGCAGCATCACTCCAGACAAAATCGTCTGTTTTCTTCATCATCTGATACAGCGGTATGGCCTTCTCACCTAACCGGCTTATGAACCGGCTTAAGGAAGCAATACGACCTGGCAAACACTGAACATCATTAACACACGCCGGTTTAGCCAAAGAGGTGATGGCCTTGATCTTCTCCGGGCTAGCCTCAATGCCTCTGTTAGAAACCAAAAAACCCAAAAGCTTGCATGCCGGCACACCAAAAACGCACTTGGCCGGGTTAAGCATCATCTTGTAGACCCGGAGATTATCAAAGGTTTCCTTCAAATCGTCTATCAAGGTCTCCTTCTCTCTGGACTTCACCACAATGTCGTCCACATAAGCATGAACATTGCGCCCAATCTGACTGTGAAGACAGTTCTGCACACATCGCTGATAAGTCGCCTGGGCACTCTTAAGCCCAAAAGGCATAGACACATAACAGAAGGCTCCAAACGGAGTAATAAAAGCCGTCTTCTCCTGGTCCTTAACTGTCATCTTGATCCGATGATAACCAGAATAAGCATCCAAGAAGCTCAAATGCTCACAACCCACCATAGCATCAATGATTTGATCAATACGAGGGAGAGCAAAAGGATCAGCCGGACAAGCCTTGTTTAAGTCTGTGTAATCCACACACATACGCCAGGTGCCGTTCTTTTTAAGCACTAGCACCGGGTTAGCCAACCACTCTGGATGAAAAACTTCAACAATGAACCCGGCCGCTAAGAGCCGGTCCACTTCCTCACCAATGGCCTTACGCCTCTCCTCATTGAACCGTCAAAGAAATTGTTTGACCGGCTTAAATTTTGGATCAATATTGAGAGTGTGCTCAGCGAGTTCTCTCGGAACACCTGGCATATCCGAAGGTTTCCATGCAAAGATGTCCCGGTTCTCACAGATGAACTCGATGAGCGCGCTTTTCTATTTGGGATCTAGGTTAGCACTAATACTGAACTGCTTAGATGAGTCACCAAGAACAAAATCAACCATCTTGGTATCGTCGGCCAATTTAAACTTCATCACCGGCTCATGCTCTGTGGTTGGCTTCTTCAAAGACGTCATGTCCGCTGGGTCAACATTGTCCTTGTAAAACTTCAACTCCTCTGTTGCACAGACAGACTCAGCGTAAGAAGCATCGCCTTCCTCACATTCCAGGGCTATCTTTCGACTCCCATGCACTGTGATGGTACCCTTATGACCTGGGATCTTGAGCTGCAGATAAACATAAAACGGTCGTGCCATGAACTTTGCATAAGCCAGCCATCCAAACAGAGTGTGATACAGGATTTTGATTTTGACCACCTTAAAAGTTAACTTCTCAGCTGTGGAGTCATGCTCATCTCCAAAGGCCACTTCCAGCTCAATCTTACCCACTAGGTACGCCGACTTACCAGGCACCAGTCCATGGAAAACAATGTTGGACGTCTTAAGATTTTTACCAATCAAGCCCATGCGACGGAAAGTCTCATAATAAAGGATGTTGATGCTACTGCCTCCATCCATGAGCACTTTAGTGAATTTATATCCACCAACCTGAGGTGCCACCACCAAGGCCAAGTGACCTGGATTGTCAACCCGGGGAGGGTGATCCTCCCTACTCCACAGAATAGGCTGCTCAGACCATTGCAAGGACAGTCGAAGCTGTGCCCACGGCCACACCAAGCAGAGCAGGGGAAGTGAACCGAGGTAAAACCAAAGCCCGAGGCAGCCAGAGCAACACCAAAGCCAAGACCGCAAAGAGCAGAGGGACGAAGCAGGTTCCCCTGGCAAGACCCTTGCCTGGACAACCTCAGCGGCCCCGGCAAGACCCTTGCCGGGGCGACTCGTCCAACACCAGCGAAGCACGCCACCCTTGAGCTCGTGTTTTCCAACGCCATCAACTACGTTGGGCCAAGGTTCGGGAGGCGCCTCCATGGTGGCATGCAGATCTTTGTGAAGACAAGGAACACTCCAAATCAGAAGAGGATTAGAAGACGACGATCCTCGGCAAGATCCTTGCCGAGGAAAGCCACAAGACCCCCGGCAAGATCCTTGCCGGGGACGACAGTGCGCCACGACAAGACCCTTGCCGGGCCACCCGACAAGGCCCTCGCCAAGGACGACAGCGGGGCCACTGCCAGGCCCGCACCAACCAAGTCTCCACCCTCGTTTGCATGCAGCTGCCAGCCCGACCAGCTGGGCAGACGCCTGCATGGCAACATGCAGCTTCCAGGCCAACTTAGCACACGCCCGCGTGGCGACATCAAGATCTTCATGAAGACCCTACCACCGCGCCACCTCAGCTGCCTGCCTACCTACATGGCACCACATGCATCGCTGGCCAGGGCGCGTGTTGAAGCGAGGGATGGGACGGGCCTCGTTCCCGTCCCCAATAAAGCAAGAGGACACCTCAACAGCGCATTAAATGCGTCTTGTCCTGTAATACGAGCGATAAGCTCGCAATACTATACGCCTTTCCACTTCCTGTATGCCACTGTGGCAGCCCCTTTTCGACTATAAAAGGAGGCCCATGGCATACTGGAGAAGGATTCGGCTCTTTCGAACCACGCACTCACCATAGCTAGTTCGAGAGCTCAAGAACTCTCTGAAATACACCCACCAAAGTAGGACTAGGGTTTTACGCATCCTCGCGCCACGAACCTGGGTAAATGATCCTTGTGCTGACTACTAATCCTGCTCTTCTGACAACCCTGCGCCCCCGCAACCGTAGTAGGGATTCCTGTGATCCCATAGGTTTCGTTCCACACCGACATGACACTACAATTTGGGTCATATCGGTGTAAAGCGCATGAAGAAACTTCATAAAGATGGCCTTTTGGAATCACTTGATTATGAATCATTTGATACTTGCGAAACGTGCCTTATGGGCAAGATGACTAAAACTCCGTTCTCTGGAACGATGGAACGAGCTAGTGTGTAACGCCCCAAGACCGACGCTCCAGATGTCTTCCTTGTTTTGCGAGTCAGCTGCGTTATTTATTTGTTTGTTGCATCTCATCTCATAGCATCATGTGCATTGCATTTGCATGTTTCATAAAGCTTGCATCGTTCGTAGTTGCCACTCCTCGCTTGTCTCCGTTGACCTCTTGACATGCCCCTTTGTCGTTATCGACCTGTCTCAGACCCCCTTGGGTGCGCGTCAAGTTGTCCCGAACCCAACCCGCTCTATCGTTACCAATGACTCGGATCATCACCAAACATCTATAAAACATCGTCGTTTTCTTTTTTGGACTCCATATCTGTTTTCAAACCCTAGCGACTAGCTGTCTCATCCCCATTCCCGTAGCCGCCGCCACCCCTCTCATGCCTCCCTCAGTATCCCTCCCGATCCAAATCCCCGCCAACCGGACCGCTCCGACCAGCTCCCTTGATTTCTGCCGCCACCTAATTACAGCAAGCCACCACCTTCTCCTCGTCTCTGCAGCGAACCCAACCAGCCCCCCTCGACCGAGCTCCACCGGCGACCACTTCCAGCAGGACCCTCGCGTCCCTCTCCTCTGCTTCCTCTCGTTTGCCTTCTTCATGTCTCTCTCTCAGAGGACTGCCTCTCATCTTCTTCTACAGGAGCTCGCCGCCATGGCCGTCGAGAGGAGCTTGCGTCCCCGCACCCAGATGCTCCTCCGCCGCTGCTGTTCCGCTGGAGTACCAGTGGCTCGGATCCGCCCCCTCGTCCACCTGTCTTCCCCATCTCCGGGGAGCCTCTTCAGCCTCCTGCAGACCGCCGCTGCCTCTGCTTCATGAAACCACGCCTTGCTGCCCTGGCAAGCATGGCCTCACCTTTGCGCCTCCGACGACTGGCCTCGTCGTCACCGGCAACCCTAGGCAGGCCCCATCGCGCCCCTGCCATCTCCCTCGCCGTCTCTTTCTTCTTCACTTCCCCGTTTTATTCTCTGAATTCCCTCTGTCTTCGTTCTTCAGGCAACAGCCGAAGTCGTGGATGCCAACCGCCAAGCCGTCGCCTTCCACCGCTGCCATGGCCTCGGATCCGGTCGGTTCCCGCGGTCTCTCACCCTGCTAAGTCCCTCTGCTACTCCCTGCTTCACGCCGATGCCTCCCCTACGTCCAGAGGAGGACAAACGCCTCCGCGCCCGACAAACCCTAAATGGCGCCCTCTACGCCCATTCCTTCGATCTATGCAAACGGGCGCACACACCCCACGCCGAGCTGTGCTGGCCCATATTTCCTTCCTTTTCTGTTTTAAACTGGCGCAAAAAAGAGCGATCAGCAGGATTTGAACCCCCCACGTCCTCATGCAAGCTAGCTTTGATAGCCAACCACACCAATCCCATCGATGTGGTGATATGCAACCTTTTTATCATTTTGTTCTTTCTTCCGTTTTTATTTTTTATTTTTCTCTTTCATTTTTCTAATTCAACGAAAAAAGTTCATCAAATTTGATGAACCTTTTATCAAATCTGAAGGCGCCGGTTAGTACCTCCCTCCACGCCCTGCTTCTCGTTCTGTCTAGGAACGAGAGAGTGCGCCTGTTGACCTGGCCTCGTGGGGCTCATCCCTGCCCATCAGCCTCCAAGCCCAGCACCTCCACCGACTCAGGCCTTGGGCCTTGGTGAGCGCCCAGTCCGCCCAGATTCAGCCCGATGTGTTTTTTTTCAGATCTGTGAATTTAGCTATTATCCCAGGAACGTCTATTTTACAGAAAACCCCTTGAGTTCATGCATATAATAACTAATTAACCATACATCAGAATTAAATAAACTATATATGTAAAATGCTTAGATTTCATCTAGATTCACAATATGCCACTTTCATCTATGTTTAAAATGTTTAAAATGCTACATGATTAAATTTTGCTCAAATAGCATGCGAAAATGATTTATTTCATAACTAAATAACCGTAGATTCAAATTTAATAAACTTTATATGTAAATGGGGTGGAAAAATGCGTAGATTAACATGGTGGCTTTACTTTGCATGTTTAACAACTCTAAAATATGATTTAGGGGCAGAACAGTACCAAATTTGAATATTATTCAAGGGGATCTTCCGGAATTGTTGTTTGTTGTTCCGGCCTCATTTAAACTTGCCTAAATAGTTAGTTTTCATATGCTTAACCTCTTGCCTTGTTAATCAACATTTAGTATTGTTGGGTACATAAACGAGAGCGAACTAAATAACTTGAATGTGGTGTTTCGTCAACATGCATCTTGTTACATGTTGAGCTCCACTTAACTTGTAGTTTTGTTTGTGCACTTTGCCATGCCATGCATCATTAAACCGGACATGCATCATACTTGCTTGTGCATCAGGCCATGCTTATGCTTGTTGGTTTACCATGTTGTTTTGCTTCTTTCTGGTTGCGCTTCTCCTTAATAGTTCCGGTTACTTTGCGATTGTGGGGATCTGTTCGACTACGTCCGTTTGTCTTCTTCATGGACTCGTTCTTCTTCCTTGCGGAATTTCAGGCAAGATGACCATTTACCCTCGATATCACTTCTATCTTTGCTTGCTAGTTGTTTGCTTTGTCGCTATGTTGCGCTACCTACCTGTTTATCATGCCTCCCATATTGCCATGTCAAGCCTCTAACCCACCTTTCCTAGCAAACCGTTGTTTGGCTATGTTACCGCTTTTGCTCAGCCCCTCTTATAGCATTGTTAGTTGCAGGTGAAGTTGAAGTTTGCTCCATGTTGGAACATGTTTATGTTGGGATATCACAATATCTCTTGTTTAATTAATGCATCTATATACTTGGTAAAGGGTGGAAGGCTCGACCTTATGCCTGGTGTTTTGTTCCACTCTTGCCGCCCTAGTTTCCGTGATACCGGTGTTATGTTCCTTGATTTTGCGTTCCTTACGTGGTTGGGGATTTATGGGACCCCCTTGACAGTTCGCTTTGAATAAAACTCCTCCAGCAAGGCCCAACCTCGGTTTTAACATTTGCCACCTAAGCCTTTTTCCCTTGGGTTCTGCAGACTCAAGGGTCATCTTTATTTTAACCCCCCGGGGCCAGTGCTCCTCCGAGTGCTGGTCCAACCTGGGCGATGTCCGGCGCCCCCCTGGGCAACCAGGGTGTATGCCAACCCGATGTCTTGCCCATCCGGTGTGCCCTGAGAATGAGATATGTGCGACTCCTATCGGGATTTGTCGGCACATCGGGTGGCTTTGCTTGTCTTGTTTTACCATTGTCGAATAGTCTTGTAACCGGGATTCCGAGACTGATCGGGTCTTCCCGGGAGAAGGAATATCCTTCATTGACCATGAGAGCTTGTGATGGGCTAAGCTGGGACACCCCTGTAGGGCATAAACTTTCGAGAGCCGTGCCCGCGGTTATTGGCAGATGGGAATTTGTTAATGTCCGGTTGTAGAGAACTTGACACTTGACTTTATTAAAATACATCAACCGCGTGTGTCGCCGTGATGGTCTCTCCTCGGCGGAGTCCGGGAAGTGAACACGGTCTTGTGCTATGTTTGAATGTAAGCAGTTTCAGGATCACTTCTTGATCACTTCTAGCTTCTCGACCGTTGCGTTGCTTCTCTTCTCGCTCTTATTTGCGTATGTTAGCCACCATATTTGCTTAGTGCTTGCTGCAACTCCACCTCATTACCCCATCCTACCCATAAGCTTAAATAGTCTTGATCTCGTGGGTTTTGAGATTGCTGAGTCCTCGTGACTCACAGATACTACCAAAACAGTTGCAGGTGCTGATGATACCAGTGCAGGTGATGCTACCAAACTCAAGTGGGAGTTCGACGAGGAACTTGGTCGTTACTATGTTTCCTTTCCCGATGATCAGTAGTGGTGCCCAGTTGGGACGATCGGGGATCTAGCATTTGGGGTTATCTTCTTTTATTTTGGCTTTGACCGTTGTCAGTCTATGTGTGTACTCTGATGATGTATGAATTATTTAAGTACTGTGTGAAGTGGCGATTGTAAGCCAACCCTCTTTATCCCTTTCTTGTTCATTACATGGGATTGTGTGAAGATGACCCTTCTTGCGACAAAACCACCATGCGGTTATGCCTCCAAGTCATGCCTCGACACGTGGGAGATATAGCCACATCGTGGGTGTTACAAGTTGGTAATCAGAGCCAGCCCCGACTTAGGAGCCCCCTGCTTGATCGAATCGCTGACGTTGTTGAGTCTAGAACAAAAATGTTTTGAGTCTTAGGATTATATATATCGGAGAGTAGGATTCTTTTTACTCCTCAGTCCCCTCGTCGCTCAGGTGAGGAATCCTGACGTAGATGTTTTGACTTTCCTCTCCTCAAATTTCACTAATTTTTTTAGGATCACGCGGGTATCTTGGGATCGTTCCGATATTATTGTGACGAGAACATTGTTCTTGGTGCCTTCTGACATTTAGGGGTTGTGGCAGTGTCCCGGGGAGTTGAGCTCTGAGGTGTTGTCGTCACAATTTTATCGTTGCAGTTCTGAAATACCTGAGTTTTTCGTCGACATCGAAAATCTCTTTTATGCAGTTGTTGGTGAGATAACCTCGACACCACCCAGTACTGGGGTGGGAGTTCGGGAGTATTGCCATAGCTCATATAACGGATGCTTTTTGAAGGTTGAGGTACACGATTTCTGAAGGTTTCTTGGTTATGTGTTGACGGATGGATACAGCTGGATGTAGGGATTGTTAGCTTGGGTGAGATATTATGCTTCCCCTGTATCCCCAACACCAGATTGCATAACCAGAAGGTTTCGGGAGTTAATAAGTGGGAATTCAAGTATCACGTAGGAATTCTTTCCAACAGACACATCATACGATATGGGATCTATCATATGTTTGTTTCCGGCTTATTTTGCAAGCCAATCCTTTGTTTTGTTTGAGTTGTGGTATTTGAGTTGCTTCAATGTCAAGTGTTGATTCCATACCTTTCCTAAGCGGTGTTCTCAAATTTCTATGGGAATGCTAATCCTTCTTGATCATCGAGTTTGTCATCTCAATTTCTTCTCACCGGTGTGCTCCTCTTCAAGTGGATCCGATCATTTTCAACATCCACAAGATCAACTCTAAGTATTCTCAACAGTGTTTGTTTCATTCGTCCCAAGTTGTCTTTGTTTTTCCTGCCCCCACCCTTTTCTTCAAGGACTCAGATTTCTTAATCGAATATCCATTTTATTCATGTGAATTCTCTTCATTCTTTTCAATCAATGTTCTTACCGGTGGTTCTCATGAAGATGCTTTGCAACTTTATCATTCTTCATTCTCGTATTATTTTCCGGTGGATTCAATTCAAGTTGTAGGTGTTGATCATATCCCCTTCCTCGTTTCAATTGCTTTCTTATGCCGGTGTATCTCTTAATCATTCACCTCTCGCTTTTCCATTTGTTCCGGTGTGTTGAAGATATCTCAGAATATTCATGTTTCCATTCTTAATCCGTTCAAGCTATTTGGAGATTATTATCTCATTCAAGTCATTCAATTCAACCGGTGCAATCTCTCTTCAAAGTCGCTGAACGGTGTATCTTTTGAGTGGGCCCTAACCCACAGGTCTTTTCCCCAGGATCTTACCTGACGCTTCTAATTTTTCTGGAGTTATTCCCAAATTCTTTTTGAAAGTTTGACGTAAGAATGAATTATCATTAGTCAAATGTTTTTCTTCAAGATGTTACAAATTCTTTTCATCGTGGTTCAACCTTTCTAATTTTCATTCTGGAGTGGCTCCTCAACTGTCATGGTGGTTCTCATCATCATTCTCAACATTTGAAAACCGAAGAAGAGTTTTTTCCTCCAACTTATCCGTTCTCTCAGAGATTCATGGTTCCAGCTTCATGCCATCCACTCATAATTTTTTTCAATTGTGAGAATTATTTTCACCCATCCGGAGCAATTCAGGAGTCTTTTCAGTTTGATTCTTTGGATCCCATCATCTCAGAATTATTCATTCCAGCTTTCAGCTCTTGTTCTCCAAATCTTACCGGTGCATCGTTGAAATATCCTCTAATCAGTTCATGATCTCTTCGTTCTCATATATCTAAATTTTGTCAAGTATCTTTATTCGTTTTCTAATTCTTCCCGGTGAATTGTGCCTTTGCTATTTTCATTTCCAATTCTTACGGTGGTTCATTCAAGAGTTCTCTTCCTTGGTTATCATATCAATTCATTTGTTCTCTCATAATCCTACCGGTGGTTTGTTCAACATTCCTATTCCTTTATTACCGTATCTTTCATTCATTCTTTCCAATCCTCCTAGTGGTTCGTTGAAGACCTTCCCAAGTTTACGCTATATCTCTCTTCAATCCTTGCAAAAGGATAAGTAGTGTGCCAAATCCGTTGCTTATCATCAATCTAAATTGGTGAAGGATACGCATAACATAATTCTTATTCTTGTTTCATCCAAGTGATTCATCTTTCTTTCCGGAGTTGTTCATCATATCACATTCTTGGTTCGAGACGCTTCATATTTTGTTTTCGGAGTTCCAAGCTCTCTTAGTTAACTGGTGGCGAAGATCCATCTAAATCATTGCAAGGCTTCTCCTTGTGTTCTCAACTTCTCTTTCTTTTTATCATCCTTTTATTACCAGAGTTCTTCATGGAGGCTCTACATGGTGGTTCATCAAGGATTATTTTCATTCTTCAATTGTTCTTTAGAAATTTCTCTCGAAGTTATGATCCGCCAAGCTATACTCAAAATTAAACAGGGTGCTTAACACATGTTTTGTTTTGAGGAGTTCAAGTATTCTTCATCTTGCATTCCGAAATGCAATTCTTTCTACCATATCTTTTGAAGTGGTGTTATATCATTCTTGACAACTTCTCTTCGTGGTTCATGATTCACATGTTGTCAAGAATGAGTATTTTAAATCCACCAACCTCTTCGTTGGAGTTATCTTGTGTCATATTTCAACTAAAGCCTTCCATTGGAAATGTTGCTATTTGTGGTGCTAATTAATGATCCAAGTTTCTCCTTCTCTTCTCGGTGAAAGAGTTCTCATCTTCGTGTTGCTCTCAATCCAATCTATTGTTTCCGTTAGTGGCGGAATTTCACCTCATAATTTTGAGAAGGTTTCCAAAAGCCCACTACAAGCTTACTCTTTTCGTTGTTGGTTTTCCAACAACCCTGTTATAACCTTCTTGGAAGGGTGCTTTCCAAGCTCATTTGTGGCAGAAGTCGGCATTTTCTTCTCCATTCTTTTATTCCAATTATCTATCTTCTATTCTCTCTTCCGGAGGCAATTTGATGTTGCTCTCTTCGCTCATCATCTCGAATTGTGAAGATCATGTTCTTTTCGTGCTTATCCATTTAACCGGAGTGTTGTGTCATATCTTCAAGTTCTTTTCATCTTATCAAGTCTTGCATCTCTTTTCAACCGGAGTGCTGTCCGAATTTGTTCTTCCTTATTCCTTGTTTATATTGTTTCAACCAGAGTGGTTCCGATTGCTTCTTGTCCATTGTACTCATCATTCATAGCTTTGCAACCTCCAAGGTTCATATGGTGTTCCTTGTTTCTATTTTCTACCGTAGTGCTCTCAATTGCGTTCATTTCCGTTGTGTTCTTTCTTTCAACCTTTCAACCTCTCAAGGTTCTTTGGTTTCACTCGTTTGTCCAAGAAGCAACTTAGTTTTACCTCTTCCTCTTCCGCTTCTCTTTGGTGCCAGCCTTAGATCTCGGGACGAGATCCTCTTGTAGTGGTGGAGTGTTGTATCGCCCCAAGACCGACGCTCCAGATGTCTTCCTTGTTTTGCGAGTCAGCTGCGTTATTTATTTGTTTGTTGCATCTCATCTCATAGCATGATGCGCATTGCATTTTCATGTTTCATAAAGCTTGCATAGTTCATAGTTGCCGCTCCTCGCTTGTCTCTGTTGACCTCTTGACATGCCCCTTTGTCGTTGTCGACCTCTCTCAGACCCCCTTGGGTGTGTGTCAAGTTGTCCCGAACCCGACCCGCTCTGTCGTTACCAATGGATTCGGATCATGACCAAACATCTATAAAACATCTCCGTTTTCTTTTTTGGACTCCATATCAATTTATTTCTCGAGCATCCAATTACGATCGGAGGGTCCGATTAACCCCTAACCAAATTCCACATGCTATTTAAACAGATCAAACCCTAGCCACTAGCTGTCCCATCCCCATTCCCGCAGCCGCCGCCACCCCTCTCATGTCTCCCTCGGGATCCCTCCCGATCCAAATCCCCGCCAACCGGATCGCTACGACCAGCTCCCTTGATTTCTGCCGCCACCCAATTACAGCAAGCCACCACCTTCTCCTCGTCTCTGCAGCGAACCCAACCAGCCCCCCTCGACCGAGCTCCACCGGCGACCACTTCCAGCAGGACCCTCGCGTCCCTCTCCTCTGCTTACTCCCGTTTCCCTTCTTCATGTCTCTCTCTCTCAGAGGACTGCCTCTCATCTTCTTCTACAGGAGCTCTCCGCCATGGCCGTCGAGAGGAGCTTGCGTCCCCATGCCTAGATGCTCCTCCGCCGCTGCTGTTCCGCCGGAGCACCAGTGGCTCGGATCCGCCCCCTCGTCCACCTGTCGTCCCCATCTCCGGGGCTCCCTCTTCAGCCTCCTGTAGACCGCCGCTGCCTCTGCTTCACGAAACCACGCCTTGCCGCCCTGGCAAGCATGGCCTCGCCTTCGCGCCTCTGATGACTAGCCTCGTCGTCGCCGGCAACCCCAGGCAGGCCCCGTCGCGCCCCTGCCATCTCCCTCGCCGTCTCTTTCTTCTTCACTTCCCCGTTTTCTTCTCTGAATTCCCTCTGTCTTCGTTCTTCAGGCAACAGCCGACGTCGTGGACGCCAACCGCCAAGCCGTCGCCTTCCACTGTCGCCATGGCCTCGGATCCGGCCGGTTCCCGCGGTCCCTCGCCCCGCCAAGTCCCTCTGCTGCTCCCTGCTTCGCGCCGCTGCCTACCCTGCGTCCAGAGGAGGACGAACGCCTCCGCGCCCGGCAAACCCTAAACGGCGCCCTCTGCGCCCGTGCCTTCAATCTATGCAAACGGGCGCACACCCCCCACGTCGAGCTGGGCTGGCCCATATTCCCTTTCTTTTCTGTTTTAAATTGGCGCAAAAAAGAGCGATCGGCAGGATTCGAACCCCCCACGTCCTCGTGCAAGCTAGCTTCGATAGCCAACCACACCAATCCCACTGATGTGGTGATATGCAACCTTTTTATCATTTTGTTCTTTCTTCTATTTTTTCTGTTTTCTTTTTCTCTTTCATCTTTCTAATTCAACGGAAAAAGTTCATCGAATTTGATGAACATTTTTTCAAATCTGTCAAACTTTGTCAAAACTCAATGAACCTTTTCATTTTCGATGCACTTTTTTCAAACACGATATCGGTGAACTCTTTTTTTTAAATTTGGTGAACTATTTTTTAGATGTGAACGTTTTCTAAAAATCGATGAATTTTTTTCAAAATCAGTGAACTTTTTTTCAAAATCGATGAACTTTTTTCAAATTTGATGAACTATTTAGAAAACCGATGATTTTTTTACTTGTGAAGTTTTTTGAAAATCGATGAACTTTTTTCAAAATCAGTGAACTTTTTTTCAAAATTGATGAACTTTTTTCAAATTTGATGAACTATTTTAGAAAACCGATGATTTTTTTTACTTGTGAACGTTTTTTGAAAATCGATGAACTTTTTCAAAATCGGTGAACTTTTTTTCAAAATTGATGAACTTTTTTCAAATTTGATGAACTATTTTAGGAAACCGATGATTTTTTTTACTTGTGAATGTTTTTTGAAGATCGATGAACTTTTTTCAAAATTGATGATTTTTTTTTCAAAATCGATGAACTTTTTTCAAATTTGATGAACTATTATAAAAACCGATGAACTTATTTTTGAATATGGATGAACTTTTTTTCGTACGTTTTTTTGAGTGGAGGACGAACCGTATGTTTTTTTAGTGAAAGAACGAAGCATAGTTTTTTTAAAGAGAACAAAGCGTGAGCTGGCGAGCGATTCACTGAATTGTCTCGTGATGGGCTGGCCCATACCAGGTGCTACGTGGGCGCCAGAAACTCCATCCGGCACTGAAGGCGCCGGTTAGTGGGAGCAACTAGTTAACGAGCGCTCCTTCGGGAGCCTCGCAACGATCAGCGCCACTTGGCGCGCTCTCAGCCATTTGCCACGTGTCGCGCTCTGGATGCTCTCTTCGGATTTTATTTTTTTTATTTTTCTGCACGCGTTTTCGGCTTTTTAAATGGTTTTTTTCTGATTTTTTTCGACGTTTTTGTTTTTTCCTGGTCTTTCTTAGCTTTTCGATCACAAAAAATTTCGAATTTTTTTTTGCGAAAAAATGCGTTTTCTTTTTTTGTCATTTCGCGAAAGTCATGGTTTTTCTTCCGCGAGAGGCATGGTTGTGCTTTAGCGAGAGTCACGGTCGTGCCTTTCGGAAACGAAAAAAAACATGCTTTCTGTTTTTTTTTTCGCGAGAGTCACGGTTTTGCTTCCGCGAGAGGCACGGTTGTGCTTTTGTGAGAGTCACGGCCGTGCCTCTCGGAAAGTGTCAGGGATATATCCCACGGTATGACCCGGCTGGATGTATAACCCAGCCGGACTTGGCGACTCACTAATGACCCGCCCTGACTGGATGACACACTAAGTGACCCGCCCGATCCTGGCGACTTATGGGTGACCTGGCAAGCGGATCAGAGGAGCGACAAGACCCGGGGGCTCAGGAGGCTCAAGGCCCAGAAGGTCGGCTTACGTTATGGTAGGCCGGCTTAAGAGGAAAGGCGTGAGGAATATCTTCCTTACAAGGAATCAAGAACCGGACTTGTATTCGGCTTGTAGTAGAAGATAGGCTAGTCCTAATCCTATTTGGACTCCACATGTAACCCACCCCTCTAACTTATATAAGGAGGGGCAGGGCTCCCCAAAGAGGAGGGGGAACAAGAAACAAGATCTAGGGCTAGACACAAAGAGCCGGCTTACCGGCAACTCTCTCGTGATCATAATGAGACCTAGCCACAAACAACATGTAGGGTTATTACCGGATGATGTTTCCCGGGGCCCGAAGCTGTCTAAATCCTCGTCTTGTGTGTTGCGTCTCTCAATTCCGCTCGAGCCCTTCAAGCTACCACGTAGATGCGTTGGCCTCGCGACTAAGTCCTTTCATGAGGATATCTGTCGTGACAATTCCACGACAGTTGGCGCCCACCGTGGGGCCTGCGCACGATGGTGATGAGTTCTTGAAGGGATCTCTACATGGATTGAGAAGCTTGTGATGTGCTGGATGAAAAAAAGCCGACGCAGAAGGATACAAATCGTCTCTGTGGTAAGCAGTCGGAGCAACATACAATATTGAGATTAAAGAAATTAGGGTTTGCGTTCTGTGAACGCCGCCGCCAACGCAAGACAATCTGTTCAAACCGACGGGAGATTGGTTTCACCGAATCCTGCAATCTGTCGAGTAGCAGTTTCTGTCGGGACGGATAACAGAAAGTTTCCGAGGTGGATCCGCCGGGTTCTATCAATCAGCGAGGGGACTACTAGTACAAACTGGGTCAAAGAAATAGTCAAAGGAAAAGAAAGCCACAAGCTCGGATTCCTCCTGCGATTCACTTTGTTCAAACGCCGCACCGCCGCTGTCCTGTCGCGGCCTTGACTCTGCCGCGAGGCCGTCCTGTTTGAAACACCTCGTCGCCGTAAGTCCCCGGTCCCGCCTCGTCTTGCTTTGGATTTGAAGCCGTCGTCCCCGCGACCTTACCAACCGCCTGATGCATTCACTTCTAACGTGATCTACCACCGACGGCCGTTGACCAACTGCTGCTGTGAGCCGCCAAGCGCCACGGCCTCACCTGCGAGTCGCCGCTCCCGCTGTCGTGATGAGCTGCCGCTGACCGAGGGCCCCGACTACGCCTGTGAGCTGCTGTCCATCTCAACTACGATGGTGAACCGCCATGCTTGTCCAAAAACCAAAGCTGGTCATCGTTCCAACTGCAAGTTGATCAAAGCTAAAAGAAATCAGATCTAGTACTGTCTCCCTCCGATCAGATACGACTTCAAGTGCTTAAAAAGGAAGAAAAGGGGGTTTGGACGGGGCAAAATCCCTCAAGCCCTGGACGTAGAGCCGCCGGACTCCGCCTGTGAACGACCTCGTTTGGGCCGCCTTGAGCCACCACACCGCGCCGCTAGCTCGCCAGCACTGCTGGGTCTGCGTCGGTCGCTGCCGGGTCTCCTCCGAGCCGCCACCAGTTGTTGTGCCTGCGCGCCTGGCTAAGAAGGAAAAGACAACAAGGATTTCAGTGGACACATGGATCAAGGAAGTAACCAAGTAATCTGAATATTTCTTCTGTAAATGCCTGTGGAGGCTACTGGTCAAAAGTGGTCTGTCATCGCCATTGTTTTAACACTATACGGACATGAGTTCTACAAACTGACTGCGACCCGGAGAAGAAGACTCGAGCTGGATGCTATTTCGCCAGGGTGTTCTGCTCTGCCTCCTCTATGACCGCAGCGACCGCCGTGGACATCTCACCTTTGCAGCTGTCGTGGTTCACCCGCGCTGAGTAGCCGACCTTCTGTTCCAGGCCTGCTTCAACTGCCTGTCGCGACCCAAACCTCGTTCGGTTTGATGATCCGCCATCACCATGGAGCTGCACTAAGCCGCCCCGTCGAGTCCCCCGCGCCGTGAGCCGCCCGGCCTATGCTGCTACTCCGGGCTGCCGGCAGCCCGTCTTGGCCTCGTCCTTTGAAAAACATATACTGGAGCTTGTGGAACAGTCAGTGAATCAATACATACACGGGCAAATGGTTTCAGAAAACAAAACGCCTCAGAGTTGCAAAGAAAACTTAGCTCTGTGATGAGTGAAGCTAATTCTCTGAAGGAAGAACTTGAAAAATGCCCGATGAGTCTCAGATTATTCATGCGCACTCGGAAAGCTACTCGCATAAGACAGGGGAAGGAGAATCATCAGGTTCATGTGTATTTTCTCTGGCCTTTGTTGTGGCCGCTGCTGTTTCCACATCGATCAAAGCGAATCACATCAACTGCTGGTACTATTTATTCCACGTGAAGACTACAGTCAATGCATCTATCAAGCATTACCTTTGCCCTGTGCTCTTGAGCTGCCACTGTTTCAACCGAACCGGCCGCGCTGGCTTATAACTGTCAAAATACGCTGACCCACGATAAGTCGCTGGCTTTTGTTGAACCGCTGCCTCTGATACATGTTACCGCGGCCCTGAGTCCGCTGTCTCCGTTGTCACAGCTTCGTCATTGCTATTAATTGAAAGAAAGGGATAAGAAGAGACTAGCTGAAAGACAAGTCAAAGTTGCCGGATGTTTAATGACCTAGAAAATGACCCAGAGGGTCTCTCCTGAATCGCCGGGATTATATTGAGTAGCCGGCCTGCCTGAACAACCTCTGTCGCGATAAACGGATCATCCGTCGTCCAAACAAATCAGGTAATATCCATCCAAGTTTGTTTTATTAACACATGTTGTTTTTTGTCAAAGAACAAGTTTATCTTTACCTTGGTCTGCAATATTGTTTATGCAGGGAAATTATTTATGACAAAAAGTGATATTATACCGAGGAGATGGAGGCACGCCAACATCTTTTGGCACAGATGGTCGTCGTTACTCAACGGACTCCCGCACCAGCTTACAACGTCGTGGCCGTCTCTCGCGACCACGCCGGCTTACAACGTCGTGGCCGTCTCTCGCGACCACGCCGGCTTACAACGCCGTGGCCGTCTCTCGCGACCACGCTGGCTTACAACAAGGAGGACAACTTGCCTGTCCGCACCGGCTTACAATGCCACGACCGATTCATCTGTCTGTGCCGCCTCAGATCTTGCGGTCGTCTTCACCGTTCGTCTCTCGCGGCCTGGTCTACAACAACACACCGGGACGCACCTGTCTGCATGAGCTGTTTATTGAGTATGAGCAAGTCATTACTTGGGAAGCCCAGTTTTCTTCCAACAAATTGGAGGCAAATTATCATGTATTATCAGCCGCCGTCTGCACTGGATGGATCAATGGGCAGGCACATAAGTCGCCGCCACTACGGTTCGGTTAACTTCAAAACAGCCAGTTGGAAGGAACCATTGGCCGAGTTGCTGACACGGCTCATACGGGATTCATTTATAACCTGCCGCAGTCGCCTCAAACTTCTGTGGATTCACATCGCATTATCAACGCCAATGATATACGCCTTCTGCTATGGTCAAATATGGAGAATCTCAAGCCAACTCATCGAGTCATCTTGAGACTCGGGGGCTACAATGGTATGGCTCGGCAAAATTAACTGGTTTCAATGAATTCAAGAAGTCCGGGTTATTGAAAGGAAGGTAACCCGGCCCCGGAGGCTATTCTTTATTGGCGAATATTTAAAGGCCGTCAGAAAAATTTCCGGCTCAAAATGAAGATTCCGGTTTAAAATATAGCTCAAGAGACATCTCTCTCCCGCAAAGTTTTGAAGCTATCAAATCCGGTTCAAAATCCGGCTCAAGGTAAATTTGTCTCTTACAAAGTTTTGAAGCTTTAAAATCCGGTTTAAAGTTCTGGTTCAAAAAGATTTAATCTCTCGCAAGTTCGAGTTCTCAGAAAAATTAAAGGTTGCCAAAAGAACTTGCTGCCATGATGCGCGGTTCAAACTTGGATATCCTGCTTTACGGCTTATCTTGTTATGATCACTTGGGGGCTTCTTGCTCATCGAGCATAGCTAGTAGTACCCTCTTGATCGGCGCAATGCCAAAATTTATATGGTCACTTGGGGGCTTCCTGTTCAAACATAGGTCGTATTCGAACCAAAGAGAACATAGCTGTCGAAACCCTTTTGATTGGCAAACTGCCGAACCTACTTGGGGGCTTCTTGATCGTATCCGAATCATAGCTCAACCCCTTCGGGAATCGACGTGGATCGTATTCGAATCAGCGTTGCTAAACAACTCTTAATGGTCACTTGGGGGCTTCCTGTTCAAACATAGGTTGTATTCGAACCAAAGAGAACATAGCTGTCGATACCCACTTGATCGGCATCGCCAAAGCCACTGGGGGCTATATGATCGTATTAGAATCTTAGCTTAACCCCTTTGGAACGGTTTACTGATCGTATCCGAATCAGAAGCCTCAAAAAGTTTTATTCTGTCTCTGGTAAAGTTTATTGCAGCCACAATTACTTAAGTTGAGACCTTTTTGGGATTATATCTCAAATATATATAAGTGTTTTATGCTTAACCCGGCTTGACTTTTGACTATAAGTCGCCAGTTTATGACAATCATCATCTATATGGAAGCATTGGCTTCTAAGGATTGGGTTATCACCCTTACTGCACAGGTTATGTAAGCCGGCAGTACAAATTCAATATCACAGTGGTTATATGTGAGATATTATGACCCGCCATGGTTTTGACGCTAAGTCGCCAGGGCATATGTTGTTTAAACTCTCTACAGGATTTGCAGAAATGTGACATATAAATGATTAAGTTCAAGCTCATTACCAAAGTTGATGCTTCAAAATGATTATCCGTTCTGGATTTTTCTCAAAAGGCTATAAGCCGCCGGGTTATAAAAAATCCAGTCTACAATGAAGGCGTATTGAATCGCCATTGGCCAAAAGCCGCCGGGTATTTAAACTTCGGATTTACTTGTCAACAAATAAGGTATTTGAAATCTTTAAATAGCCAAACATGGCTGGATTTTCTTGATGATATTGAATGATTGAGGTTTTCATACCGGATTATATTATTCAAATCTTAAATAGCCAACATGGCTGGATTTCTATTATGATTATCAATAACCAGTATTATGATTGAGGTTTTCAAAGTCGCTTTAGCGCAGCAGCTATTATCTTTATCAATGGGCATGATTTATTTTACAATGGAGGAAATAGTCCCGAGTCGTTGCAGGCTTACGACCCGGCACTTGGGGGCTACATTATTCAAGTTGAGGTTACATCAAATATGCAAGTCTCATGTCGCTGCAAGCATGCACCATGACACTTGGGGGCTAATGCAAAGTCATTTTTATTGGCCTTATTGAAAACCCAACTCATCCCATTGTAATGAGCCGGCCCTTGGGGGCTACCAATTGCTCCTGTTAAAATTCAAAATACACAAGCCTTATTCCATTATATATTGAAGGATCCACTCCTTAGTTGGTAAAGCATAAAGCTCTTAACCTTGTGGACGTGGGTTCAAGCCCAGGATGGGGGTAACATCATATGATATTATTTTCAATGAAAAGTCCCAGCTCAGTATTATCTTACTAAGCCGGCCCTTGGGGGCTACACGTTACTGCTCAAATTAACATCATCATATTTACAAAGTCCCTACTCATTATTACATAATGATCCGACACTTGGGGGCTAATGCATATTGCTCTTTGCTGAAGACAATTCTAGGATGACCCGGCTACACTACTATGACTATAGCCGACTCATGGGGGCTACACAGCTGGATTTTATTTAAAGCCATGGTGATAAGTCCCGGCTTATTCATGCTGATTAAACCGGACCTTGGGGCTACATGTAATATGGATATAAGGGAGAAATATGTTCAAATTCTCAGTTTTGAGCAGATCGGATTGACCCGGGGTTTACAACAATCATGATCCGGTGTCACCAATAATTATGACCCGGCGTCGCCTATAGTTATGACCCAGTGCTATCAATATTTACAAGGCGACAATTTTGGTTATGATAAACCGACAAGTTTTACCTCTTCAAGCCGGCTGAAAGTCAGATGAGTATTTCAAGACCAATATGTTTTAAGCCGGCGCTTTGGAAGCCGATTCAAGTGGATTATTTCTTACAATATTTCTCTACAAGAGACCAATGCCAGCAAATTGACTCTGAAGCTGGCCTATTTACCCGGATTTCTCAAAAGAAGTATCTGGATTTTTTGCATTCACAAAAGTTTGAACATATCTACTAAAGGAGATTTGCTATGAGTACATGGGCATGTATCAAGAAGGAAATGACAAGGATTTAAAAATGATCAGGTGCCGGCTTACAAGAATATTTAACCCGGAGTACAACCTGTCAGTTTGTTCTTGTGTTTATGTTGCAGATCAGTTTAACATGGATAAATCCAAATTAAACTTGGGGGCTAATGAAGGGGATATACCCCGCGGTATGACCCGGCTGGATGTATAACCCAGTCGGACTTGGCGACTCACTAATGACCCGCCCTGACTGGATGACACACTAAGTGACCCGCCCGATCCTGGCGACTTATGGGTGACCTGGCAAGCGGATCAGAGGAGCGACAAGACCCGGGGGCTCAGGAGGCTCAAGGCCCAGAAGGTCGGCTTACGTTATGGTAGGCCGGCTTAAGAGGAAAGGCGTGAGGAATATCTCCCTTACAAGGAATCAAGAACCAGACTTGTATCCGGCTTGTAGTAGAAGATAGGCTAGTCCTAATCCTATTTGGACTCCACATGTAACCCGCCCCTCTAACTTATATAAGGAGGGGCAGGGCTCCCCAAAGAGGAGGGGGAACAAGAAACAAGATCTAGGGCTAGACACAAAGAGCCGGCTTACCGGCAACTCTCTCGTGATCATAATGAGACCTGGCCACAAACAGCATGTAGGGTTATTACCGGATGATGTTTCCCGAGGCCCGAAGCTGTCTAAATCCTCGTCTTGTGTGTTGTGTCTCTCAATTCCGCTCGACCCCTTCAAGCTACCACATAGATGTGTTGGCCTCGCGACTAAGTCCTTTCATGAGAACATCTGCCGTGACAATTCCACGACAGAAAGGGAAAAACAAAACGTGTTTTCTGTTTTTTTTCTTTTGTGAGAGTCACGGTTTTTATTCCGCGAGAGGCACAGTTGTGCTTACGCGAAAGTCACGGTCGTGCCTCTCAGAAAGGGAAAAATACGCATTTTCTGTTTTTTTTCTTTCACGAGAGTCATGGTTTTACTTTCGCAAGAGACACGGTTGTGCTTTCGCGAGAGTCATGGCCGTGCCTCTCGGAAATGAAAAAAAATGCGTTTTCTATTTTTTTCCTTCCACGAGAGTCACGGTTTTGCTTCCATGAGAGGCACGGTTGTGATTTCGCGAGAGGCACGGGTGTGCCTCTTTCAGAAAGAAAAAAAACCGTGCTCACGGTTCAGTTTTTTCGCTCGGTTTTTTTCGTAAAAAAAAGTTCATCAAAACCTATCAACATGGGATCTAGTTTTGAAGATATCGGCGCGAAGAATCCAATGGTGAAAACGGTTCGAGATTTGGATGCACGATTTAAGAGATAAAACGTTTTGAATAAACGGATCTATGAAAGAAAGGGAAAACTTCCAGGTTGCGACAAGTGGCGCGCTGCATGTGCGCCACTTGTCGCGACTTGGGAAAGTGGAGTGTTCTTTGCAACGACTACTCCTTAATTAGTGATTTCGCCGGTTAAGAGCTCCCTCCGCGCCCTGCTTCTCGTTTTGTCCAGGAACGAGAGAGTGCGTCTGTTGACTTGGCCTCGTGGGCCTCGTCCCTGCCCATCAGCCTCCAAGCCCAGCACCTCCACCGACTCAGGCCTTGGGCCTTGGTGAGCGCCCAGTCCGCCCAGATTCAGCCAGATGTGTTTTTTTCCAGATCTGTGAATTTAGCTATTATCCGAGGAACGTCTGTTTTACAGAAAACCCCTTGAGTTCATGCATATAATAACTAATTAACCATGCATCAGAATTAAATAAACTATATATGTAAAATGCTTAGATTTCATCTAGATTCACAATATGCCACTTTCATCTATGTTTAAAATGTTTAAAATGCTGCATGATTAAATTTTGCTCAAATAGCATGCGAAAATGATTTATTTCATAACTAAATAACCGTAGCTTCAAATTTAATAAACTTTATATGTAAATGGGGTGAAAAATGCGTATATTAACATGGTGGCTTTACTTTGCATGTTTAACAACTCTAAAATATGATTTAGGGGCAGAACAGTACCAAATTCGAATATTATTCAAGAGGATCTTCCGGAATTGTTGTTTGTTGTTCCGGCCTTATTTAAACTTGCCTAAATAGTTAGTTTTCATATGCTTCACCTCTTGCCTTGTTAATCAACATTTAATATTGTTGGGTACATAAACGAGAGCGAACTAAATAACTTGAATGTGGTGTTTCGTCAACATGCATCTTGTTACATGTTGAGCTTCACTTAACTTGTAGTTTTGTTTGTGCACTTTGCCATGATATGCATCATTAAAGCGAACATGCATCATACTTGCTTGTGCATCATGCCATGCTTATGCTTGTTGGTTTACCATATTGTTTTGCTTCTTTCTGGTTGCGCTTCTCCTTGATAGCTCCGGTTACGTTGCGATTGTGGGGATCCGTTCGACTACATCCGTTTGTCTTCTTCATGGACTCGTTCTTCTTCCTTGCGGAATTTCAGGCAAGATAACCATTTACCCTCGATATCACTTCTATCTTTGCTTGCTAGTTGTTCGCTCTGTCGCTATGTTGCGCTACCTACCACCTGTTTATCATGCCTCCCATATTGCCATGTCAAGCCTCTAACCCATCTTTCCTAGCAAACCGTTGTTTGGCTATGTTACCGCTTTTGCTCAGCCCCTCTTATAGCGTTGTTAGTTGCAGGTGAAGTTGAAGTTTGCTCCATGTTGGAACATGTTTATGTTGGGATATCACAATATCTCTTATTTAATTAATGCATCTATATACTTGGTAAAGGGTGGAAGGCTCGACCTTATGCCTGGTGTTTTGTTCCACTCTTTCCGCCTTAGTTTCCGTCATACCGGTGTTATGTTCCTTGATTTTGCGTTCCTTACGCGGTTGGGGATTTATGGGACCCCCTTGACAGTTCGCTTTGAATAAAACTCCTCCAGCAAGGCCCAACCTCGGTTTTAACATTTGCCACCTAAGCCTTTTTCCCTTGGGTTCTGCAGACTCAAGGGTCATCTTTATTTTAACCCCCCGGGGCCAGTGCTCCTCCGAGTGCTGGTCCAACCTGGGCGATGTCCAGCGCCCCCCTGGGCAACCAGGGTGTATGCCAACCCGACGTCTTGCCCATCCGGTGTGCCCTGAGAACGAGATATGTGCGACTCCTATCGGGATTTGTCGGCACATCGGGTGGCTTTGCTGGTCTTGTTTTACCATTGTCGAATAGTCTTGTAACCGGGATTCCGAGACTGATCGGGTCTTCCCGGGAGAAGGAATACCCTTCGTTGACCGTGAGAGCTTGTGATGGGCTAAGTTGGGACATCCATGCAGGGTTTAAACTTTCGAGAGTTGTGCCCACGGTTATTGGCAGATGGGAATTTGTTAATGTCCGGTTGTAGAGAACTTGACACTTGACTTTATTAAAATACATCAACCGCGTGTGTTGCCGTGATGGTCTCTTCTCGGCGGAGTCTGGGAAGTGAACACGGTCTTGTGCTATGTATGAACGTAAGCAGTTTCAGGATCACTTCTTGATCACTTCTAGCTTCTCGACCGTTGCGTTGCTTCTCTTCTCACTCTTATTTGCGTATGTTAGCCACCATATTTGCTTATTGCTTGCTGCAACTCCACCTCATTACCATCCTACCCATAAGCTTAAATAGTCTTGATCTCGCGGGTTTTGAGATTACTGAGTCCTCGTGACTCACAGATACTACCAAAACAGTTGCAAGTGCCGATGATACCAGTGCAGGTGATGCTACCGAACGCAAGTGGGAGTTCGACGAGGAACTTGATCGTTACTACGTTTCGTTTCCTGATGATCAGTAGTGGTGCCTAGTTGGGACGATCGGGGATCTAGCATTTGGGGTTATCTTCTTTTCTTTTGGTTTTGGCCGTAGTCGGTCTATGTGTGTACTCTGATGATGTATGAATTATTTAAGTATTGTGTGAAGTGGCGATTGTAAGCCAACCCTCTTTATCCCTTTCTTGTTCATTACATGGGATTGTGTGAAGATGACCCTTCTTGCGACAAAACCACCATGCGGTTATGCCTCCAAGTCGTGCCTCGACACGTGGGAGATATAGCCGCATCGTGGGTGTTACATAATGACTTATTGGAAATAATACATATCGATGTATGCGGCCCAATGAGTGTTGAGGCTCGTGGCGGGTATTGTTATTTTATGACCTTCACAGATGATTTGAGTAGATATGGGTATATCTACTTAATGAAACACAAGTCTGGAACATATGAAAAGTTCAAAAAAAATTAGAGTGAAGTGGAGAATCATCGTAACAAGAAAATAAAGTTTCTACGATCTGACCATGGAGGAGAATATTTGAGTTACGAGTTTGGCCTTCATTTAATGAACACCACAGAGTAATGGTGTGTCTAAACGCCGTAACCTCACTTTATTAGATATGGTGCGATCTATGATGTCTCTTACCGATTTACCACTATCGTTTTGGGGTTATGCATTAGAGGCAGTTGCATTCACTTTAAACAGGGCACCGTCAAAGACCGTTGAGATGACACCGTATGAACTATGATTTGGCAACAAACCTAAGCTGTCATTTCTTAAAGTTTGGGGATGCGATGCTTATGTCAAAAGGCTTCAGCCTAATAAGCTCGAACCCAAATCGGAGAAGTGCGTCTTCATAGCATACCCTAAGGAAACAATTGGGCACAGCTTCTACCACAAGTCTGAAGGTAAGATTTTTGTTACTAAGAATGGAACCTTTCTAGAGAAGGAGTTTCTCTCGAAAGAAGTGACTGGGAGGAAACTAGAACTTGATGAGGTAATTGTACCTACTCTCAATTTGGAAAGTAGCTCATCCGAGAAATCTGTTCCCGTGACGCCTACACCAACTAGAGAGGAAGCTAATGATAAAGATCATGAAACTTCAGATCAAGTTGCTACAGAACCTCGTAGGTTAAACAGAGCATGATCCTCACCAGAGTGGTATGGTAATCCTATTCTGGAGGTCATGTTACTTGACCATGACGAACCTACAAACTATGAAGAAGCTATGATGAGCCCAAATTCCGATAAATGGCTTGAGGCCATGAAATCTGAGATAGGATCCATGTATGAGAACAAAGTGTGGACTTTGGTGGATCTGCCCGATGATCAGCGACCCATAGAGAATAAATGGATCTTCAAGAAGAAGACTAACGATGATGGTAATGTTACTGTCTATAAAGCTCGACTTGTTGCAAAAGGTTTTTGACAAGTTCAAGGAGTTGACTACAATGAGACTTTCTCACCCGTAGCGATGCTTAAGTCTGTCCGAATCATGTTAGCAATTGCCACATTTTATGACTATGAAATCTGGCAAATGGATGTCAAAACTGCATTCCTTAATGGATTTCTTAAAGAAGAGTTGTATATGATGCAACCAGAAGGTTTTGTCAATCCTAAAGGTGCTAACAAAGTGTGCAAGCTCCAGCGATCCATTTATGGACTGGTGCAAGCATCTCGGAGTTGGAATATATGCTTTGATGAGGTGATCAAAGCATATGGTTTTATACAGACTTTTGGAGAATCCTGTATTTACAAGAAACTGAGTGGGATCTCTATAGTACTTCTAATATTATATGTGGATGGCATATTGTTGATTGGAGATGATGTAGAATTTTTGAATAGCATGAAATGATACTTGAATAAGAGTTTTTCAATGAAATACCTTGGTGAAGCTGCTTATATATTGGGCATCAAGATCTATTGAAATATATCAAGACGCTTGATAGGACTTTCACAAAGCACATACCTTGATAAAGTTTTGAAGAAGTTCAAAATGGATCAGTCAAAGAAAGGGTTCTTTCCTGTGTTACAAGGTGTGAAGTTGAGTCAGACTCAATGCCCGACCACTGCAGAAGATAGAGAGAAAATGAAAGTCATTCCCTATGCTTCAGCCATAGGTTCTATCATGTATGCTATGTTGTGTACCAGACCTGATGTGTGCCTTGCTATAAGTTTAGCAGGGAGGTACCAAAGTAATCCAAAAGTGGGTCACTGGACATCGGTCAAGAACATCCCAAAGTACCTGAAAAGGACCAAGGATATGTTTCTTGTTTATGGAGGTGACAAAGAGCTTGTCGTAAGTGGTTATGTAGACGCTAGCTTTGACACTGATCCGGATGACTCTAAGTCATAATCCGAATACATATTTTTATTGAATGGTGGAGCTATCAGTTGGTGCAATTCCAATCAGAGCGTCATGGCATGATCTACATGTGAAGTGGAGTACTTAACTATTTCGGAAGCAGCAAATGAAGGAGTATGGATGAAGGAGTTCATATTCGATCTAGGTGTAATACCTAGTGCATCAGGTTCAATGAAAATCTTTGTTGGCGATACTGGAGCAATTGCCTTTGCGAAGGAATCCAGATTTTACAAAAGACCAAACACATCAAGAGACGCTTCAACTCCATTCGAGATTTGGTCATGAAGGGAGACATAGAGATTTTCAAAATACATATGGATCTGAATGTGGCAGACCCGTTAACTAAGCCTCTTCCACGGGCAAAACATGATCAAGACCAAGACTCCATGGGTGTTAGATAGTAATCTAGATTATTGACTCTAGTGCAAGTGGGAGATTGAAGGAAATATGCCCTAGAGGCAATAATAAAGTTGTTATTTTATATTTCCTTATATCATGATAAATGTTTATTATTCATGCTAAAATTGTATTAACCGGAAACTTGATACATGTGTGAATACATAGACAAAACACCGTGTCCCTAGTATGCCTCTACTAGACTAGCTCGTTGATCAAAGATGGTTAAGTTTCCTAGCCATGGACATGTGTTGTCATTTGATGAACGGGATCACATCATTAGTGAAATGATGTGATGGACAAGACCCATCCGTTAGCTTAGCATAATGATCATTCATTTTTATTGCTACTACTTTCTTCCTATCAAATACATATTCCTCCGACTATGAGATTGTGCAATTCCCGGACATCGGAGGAATTCCTTGTATGCTATCAAACATCACAATGTAACTGGGTGATTATAAAGATGCTCTACAGGTATCTCCGAAGGTGTTTGTTGGGTTGGCATAGATCGAGATTATGATTTTTCACTCCGAGTACCGGAAAGGTATCTCTGGGCCCTCTCGGTAATGCACATCATATGATGCCTTGCAAGCAATGTGACTAATGAGTTATTTGTGGGATGATGCATTACAGAACGAGTAAAGAGACTTTCCGGTAACGAGATTGAACTAGGTATGAAGATACCGATGATCGAATCTCGGGCAAGTAACATACCAATGACAAAGGGAATAACGTATGTTGACATTGCGGTTCGACCGATAAAGATCTTTGTAGAATATGTGGGAACCAATATGAGCATCTAGGTTCCGCTATTGGTTATTTACCGGAGAGGTGTCTCAGTCATGTCTACATAGTTCTCGAACCCGTAGGGTCCGCATGCTTAACGTTCGATGACGATATGTATTATATGAGTTATGTGTTTTGGTGACCGAAGGTTGTTCGGAGTCCTGGATGAGATCACGGACATGACGAGGAGTCTCGAATTTGTCGATAGGTAAAGATTGATATACTGGAAGGTGGTATTCAGACATCAGAATAGTTTCAGAGTGTTTCGGGTATTTATTGGAGTACCGAGGTGTTACCGGAACCCCCTAGGCGAAGTAATGGGCCACATGGGCCATAGGAGAGAGGCAAGGCAGCCCGCAAGGGCGTGGCGCCCCCCCCCCCCATGGGGAGTTCGAATTGGACAAGGGGAGGGGGCACGACCCTCCTTTCCTTCTCCCTCTCCCTCTTCTTCCCCCTTTCCCCCTCCGTTAGAATGGAAGGGGGCCAAATAGGACTAGGAGTCCTAGTAGGACTTACCCCCATAGGGTGCGCCCTAGGACAGCCTCTCCCCCTCTCCCTCCTTTATATACGGGGGCGGTGGGGCACCTCTAGGCACATCAATTGTTCTTAGCCGTGTGTGGTGCCCCCTCCACCATTTACTCCTCAGGTCAGATTGTCGTAGTGCTCAGGCGAAGCCCTGCACGGATCACATCACCATGACCGTCACCATGACATCATGCTGACGGAACTCATCTACTCCTTCGACCCTCTACTAGATAAAGAGCTCGAGGGACGTCATCGTGCTGAACGTTTGCAGAACTCGGAGGTACCGTACGTTCGGTGCTTGATCGGTTGAATCGAGAAGATGTTCGACTGCATCAACCGTGTTAAGCTAACACTTCCACTTTCGGTCTTCGATGGTACGTGGACATACTCTCCCCCTCTCGTTGCTATGCATCTCCTAGATAGATCTTGCATGAGCGTAGGAATTTTTTTGAAATTGCATGCTATGTTTCCCAACATATAGGTCACCAAACCCCATATCTCCTTCACTCATAGCAATACGAAGTTTCCACCATGCCATCCAGTGCATCCTCTTATGATATTCATCGTCACCCCACCAAAACCGAGAAATAATATCCATAGTTTCCTTGCGTATCCCCTTAGGTATAATAAACACTGACATTGCAAAAATGGAATAGTTTGTGCGAAAACTTTATCAATATTTCTTTGCCCCAGTGGAAAATTGTTTCTCCATCCTCCCTAATAATCTCACCTCAATTCTTTCAACAAAGTGTCTGAAACAATCACTCTTATCTGCCCCAACCATAGCTGGCAGCCCAAGATATTTATCTGATAAGGCCTCTGTGTCAATATGAAGGATTTGACTAATTTATGCTTTTGACACCACACTATTATTGGGACTGAAAAATATGCTTGATTATGCCAGACTCACCAATTTTCCTGAGCCTACACAATAGGTGTCCAGTACTTGCTGTAAGGAAGTTGCATTCAACACATCTACTCTCATGATAATTAGAGAATCATCAACAAATAAAAGGTGTGAAACTGATGGTGCATTTCTGGACACCCTAATCCCATTCATGCCACCAACTTCTTCTTCATACTGCAACATACTAGACAGACCTTCTGCACATATAAGGAACAAATATGGAGAGAGGGGGTCTCCGTGCCAAATTCCCCTAGAAGGGTAAACATGTCAGTTTCATGGGAATTAAATCTTACTTTGTATCTTACAGATGAAATACACGCCATGATCATATGAATCCAAAGGCTATGAAATCCAAGTTTCTCCATCATACTTCTCAAGAAAATCCACTCCACTCGGCCATAGGCCTTATGCATATCCAACTTGACTGCACAAAGTCCTACTTGAGGATGGCAATGGGTACCCATTACCCAAGTACCCTGTGGGTAAAAACCCTATTATGGTGAGGGTGTGGGACAAAAAATACCCATGGGTATATAAACAGGGAAATGTTAAACCCATCGGGTGGAGTGGGTACGGGTATGGGATCATATAACCCATACCCGCATACCCATGGACCCATATAAAATCTATATGAACTCAAAATTATGTCTACACTTTGTCATGAATTTGTGAACTCAAAATGTATGACTACTATATAATGTTTTGATGTATTGTTGTTTACGAGAAAGTGAATGTTGTTTATGATGTGTGTTGTTTTTATAATCTGTTGTTGTTTATAGAATATAATTATATGTTATTGTTTATGATTATGACTTGTTCAAACTGATGCTTTGCAAACATGGATAATTTTACCCGTGGATACTGTCGTGGAATTGTCACGGCAGATGTCCTAGTGAAAGGACTTAGTCATGGAGCCATCGCAACTAGGAAGCTTAAAGGGGTTAAAACGGGACAAAGGACACGGGAGTTTATACTGGTTTGGCCCCTTGCGGTGAAGGTAATGGCTTAATCCAGTTTGAGGTGGGATTACTTATGTCTCGATTACCAGGGAGCGAATCCGCTTGATCTAGCTCTCGATCTGGTGTTACTTGTCCTGAACCGTCGTCGGGTCGTCCCTTTATATATAGAGGTCGACGCCCAGCGGCTCTTAGAGTCCCGGCCAGCTCATAAATAGTGTCCGGCTCGGTCTCTGTCTATTCCTATCTTACAACACAAGTCATACACACATATGGCGGTTTATCTCTACGGGCTTTAAGTCGCCTTTGGGCCTTGGGCCCTTAATTGAACCGCCATCTTCAAGTGTTGTCTTGGGCTAGATGAATCGCCATAGGTATAACCCGGCCCCTCCTGGGCGGGTCACACCTAATAGTTATATCCCCAACATTAGGCCCTAGATTGATTTGAACTGGTTCATGTCAATCTTCAACACTTAGAAAAAATCTTCTACTCTTCATTGTGCGAGAATTTGTAACCCGCCATGACATCATCTTCTGAATTTGCGATAACCCCCATGACGTCATCTGCCATTAATTCACGCTTTATCCAGCATATCTCAATGGATCCTTATCTTTAATGACCATCCCGAGAATCGAGGCGTCCTGGCAGCCGGATAACCATATTTTCGGCCTCCTCGTTTTTCGCGCCCACTTATCAGGCTTTCCTTATAAATAGGCATGACTGGTCTTTCCTCATTCTCCCCCTTTCCAGCGTCTTCTTCCTCTCGCGACCTCTGCCGCTCGAGCTCCGCCGCCGCCGCAGAGCACACCGTCGTCTTCGTCCCAGGCCGCGGCATCACCCTGAATTGATCTAGAGAACGGCGGCGACCTTCCACAGTAGATCTGCACCTGTAAGTTCTTGCCTTCCCGAACCTCAGATCCGCATTAGGGTTTCTGCACTTCCATGTGTTCTTCGTAGTTCATCGTGAATGCTCACCGTGAAACTCTTTCATCTGAAAATGGCGTATAACCAATGCGGTAGTTGTTTTACTTTCACCTTTCATACCAGCAAATCCCCTATCCTAAAGAAAAGATCCTTTTAGAGCTGATGAACTCATCTGTACTTGTTTTAGGTCTAGATTTATTTCCTTTTCCTGAATAGCCGTTGATCCAAAATAATAGCGGCAACTTGTGAAACTTGTTTCTGTAACACTTAGCCAAAAACTGCATTTTGTTAGATCCACCTAGCCATGGCGGCTCAAACCGCCGGCTTAAAAGCAATGCTCAATAGATAACATCAACCACTCTTGGCGGCTTAAATAATTTGACTGCTCATGGCAATTTAGATAACCTGACATAATTAGCCCTATACCATTAGGCCCCTTCATAAGCCGCCACTCTCAACATGTGCTGTAATACTTTTCCTCCGGCTTAAATTTGAACCGGCAATTTTTACTCTTTGTTAGGCTTCCTTCTTCACAATGCCGCCCCAACCACCCACTTCATGCAATTGGTCAAATCCATCATCACGGATAGCACACTTGATGACTTCGTGAAGACCGGCTATCTGCCAAAGAAGGAAGTCATGTCATACCGTGCTCCTGATCCAACAGAGGAAAAGCCTCAGCCCAAAGAGGGGAAAGTCATCATCTTCACTGATCACATGAACCGGGGCTTTTCACCACCCGACTCAAAGTTCTTCAGAGACGTCCTGCACTTTTTTGACCTTCGTCCTCAAGACATCGGACCCAACTCCGTGTCTAATATCTGCAACTTTCAAGTATTCTGCGAGGTGTATCTTGAAGAAGAACCCAGCTTGCTACTCTTCATAGAGTTATTTTATTTGAACCGCCAGAATGAATGTGCCAATGGACCTAGTTTGGAGCTCGGCAGGGTCTCAATCCAACGACGGAGTGACGCCATTTTCCCTTACGCGAATCCACCAAGTCACCCCAAAGACTGGAACCAGACATGGTTCTACTGTCAAGACACTTCTCCGGCTGATGAGAACCCTCTGCTCGGCTTTCGCGCTCTGCGCCTCGAGTCTAATCAGCCTCTTCCACACAAGTTGTCAGCTGCTGATCGCCAGAAACTCGCCCCCACCATGGCTAAAGTCAATGCTCTTTCGGGGAACGGTTTAAGTGGTATTGACCTGGTCCGGGTTTGGGTTGCGTGGCGGATCATTCTGTTGAGCCGCCACTCCGGTTTGATGTGCACCTATACGGGCGAGAAGAATGATCCTCTGCGGCACAGCCCTGACGATTTGCCTGACGATGTCATCGATGATATGACCAAGTCACTCTTGAACGAAAGCCTAGCAGATTGTGGCAAGGTGGGCCTAAGCCCTTTTTGCAAAGCTAACCCGGCTGCAGCGGTAAGCCGCCAAACTGTGACTTTACCTTCATCCTTGATGTTTTGTCTTTACTCAAACCTTTGCTGATTTTCACAGGCTGACGACAAATTTTGGAAGAAAAAGTTGTTGGGGAACGTAGTAATTTCAAAAAAATTCCTACGCAAACGCAAGATCATGGTGATGCATAGCAACGAGAGGGGAGAGTGTGTCCACGTACCCTCGTAGACCGAAAGCGGAAGCGTTAGCACAATGCGGTTGATGTAGTCGTACGTCTTCATGATCCGACCGATCAAGTACCGAACGCACGGCACCTCCGAGTTTTGCACACGTTCAGCCCGATGACGTCCCTCGAACTCCGATCCATCCGAGTGTTGAGGGGGAGTTTTGTCAGCACGACGGTGTGGTGACGATGATGATGTTCTACCGATGTAGTGCTTCGCCTAAGCACCGCTACGATATTATCAAGGTGGACTATGGTGGAGGGGGGCACCGCACACGGCTAAAAGATCAATGATCAATTGTTGTGTCTTTGGGGTGCCCCCTTCCCTCGTATATAAAGGAGCAAGGGGGGAGAGGCGGCTAGCCAGGAGAGGGGTGCGCCAGGAGGAGTCCTACTCCCACCGGGAGTAGAACTCCCTCCCTTCCTTGTTGGATTAGGAGAAGGGGGGAAGGCGGAGGAGGAGAAGAAGGAAAGGGGGCGCCGCCCCCCTCCTTGTCCAATTCAGACTAGAGGGGGAGGGGGCGTGTGGCCTGCCCTGGCCGCCCCTCCTCTTCTCCACTAAGGCCCATGTAGGCCCATTAAACCCCCGGGAGGGTTCCGGTAACCCCCGGTACTCCAGTATATATCTGATAACCCCCGGAACCATTCCGGTGTCCGAATATAGTCG
Source organism: Triticum aestivum (assembly GCF_018294505.1). NCBI lineage: Eukaryota > Viridiplantae > Streptophyta > Magnoliopsida > Poales > Poaceae > Triticum > Triticum aestivum. The sequence continues at coordinate 495,404,667 of NC_057800.1, read as the reverse complement.
TCCAATATATCAATCTTCATGTCTCGACCATTTTGAGACTCCTCGTCATGTCCGTGATCACATCCGGGACTCCGAACTACCTTTGGTACATCAAAACATATAAACTCATAATATAAATGTCATCGGAACTTTAAGCGTGCGGACCCTACGGGTTCGAGAACTATTTAGATATGACCGAGACACGTCTCCGGTCAATAACCAATAGCGAAACCTGGATGCTCATATTGGCTCCCACATATTCTATGAAGATCTTTATCGGTCAAACCGCATAACAACATACGTTGTTCCCTTTGTCATCGGTATGTTACTTGCCCGAGATTCGATCGTCGGTATCTCAATACCTAGTTCAATCTCGTTACCAGCAAGTCTCTTTACTCGTTCCGTAATACATCATCTCGCAACTAACTCATTAGTTGCAATGCTTGCAAGGCTTAAGTGATGTGCATTACCGAGTGGGCCCAGAGATACCTCTACGACAATCGGAGTGACAAATCCTAATCTCGAAATACGCCAACCCAACAAGTACCTTTGGAGACACCTGTAGAGCACCTTTATAATCACCCAGTTATGTTGTGACGTTTGGTAGCACACAAAGTGTTCCTCCGATAAATGGGAGTTGCATAATCTCATAGTCATAGGAACATGTATAAGTCATGAAAAAAGCAATAGCATAATACTAAACGATCGTGTGCTAAGCTAATGGAATGGGTCAAGTCAATCACATCATTCTCCTAATGATGTGATCATGTTAATCAAATGACAACTCATGTCTATGTATTCGCACATGTATCATGTTTCCTTATTTCATGATAAATGTTTATTATTCATGCTAGAATTGTATTAACCGGAAACATAATACATGTGTGAATACATAGACAATAAAGTGTCACTAGTATGCCTCTACTTGACTAGCTCGTTGATCAAAGATGGTTAAGGTTTCCTAACCATAGACATGAGTTGTCATTTGATAAACGGGATCACATCATTAGGAGAATGATGTGATTGACTTGAACCATTCCGTTAGCTTAGCACTTGATCGTTTTAGTTTACTGCTATTGCTTTCTTCATGACTTATACATGTTCCTATGACTATGAGATTATGCAACTCCCGATTACCGGAGGAACACTTTGTGTGCTACTAAACATCACAACATAACTGGGTGATTATAAAGGTGCTCTATAGGTGTTTCCGATGGTACTTTTTGACTTGGCATAGATCGAGATTAGGATTTGTCACTCCGATTGTCGGAGAGGTATCTCTGGGCCCTCTCGGTAATGCACATCAATATAAGCCTTGCAAGCAATGTGACTAATAAGTTAGTTGTGGGATGATGCATTACAGAATGAGTAAAGATACTTTCCGGTAACGAGATTGAGCTAGGTATTGAGATACCGATGATCGAATCTCGGGCAAGTAACATACCGATGACAAAGGAAACAATGTATGTTGTTATGCGGTTTGACCGATAAAGATCTTCATAGAATATGTAGGAGCCAATATGAGCATCGAGGTTCCGCTATTGGTTATTGACTGGAAACATGTCTCGGTCATGTCTACATAGTTCTCGAACCCGTAGGGTCCGCACGCTTAACGTTCGGTGACGATCAATATTACGAGTTTATGTGTTTTGATGTATCGAAGATAGTTCGGAGTCCCGGATATGATCACAGACATGACGAGGAGTCTCAAAATGGTCGAGACATAAAGATCGATATATTGGATGACTATGTTTGGACTTCGGAAGTGTTGCGGCCAAGTTCGGGCATATAACGGAGTACCGGGGGGTTACCGGAACCCCCCGGGGAGTATAATGGGCCATATGGGCCTTAGTGGAGAACAGGAGGGGCCGCCAAGGTAGGGCCGTGCGCCCCTCCCCCTCTAGTCCGAATTGGACAAGGAGGGGGGCGCCCCCCCCCTTTCCTTCCCCCCTCTCTCCTCCTTCCCCCTTCTCTACTCCTACTAGGAAAGGAGGAGTCCTACTACCAGTGGTAGTAGGACTCCCCTCTTGGCGCGCCCTCCTCCTGGTCGGCCTCCTCCCCCCTAGCTCCTTTATATATGGGGGCGGGGGGCACCCCAAGACACACAAGTTGATCATTGATCTTTAGTTGTGTGCGGTGCCCCCCTCCACCATAATCCACCTCGGTCATATCGTAGAGGTGCTTAGGCGAAGCCCTGCATCGGTAGCTTCATCAACACCATCATCACGTCGTCGTGCTGACGGAACTCTCCCTCGAAGCTCTACTGGATCGTGAGTTCGTGGGACATCACCGAGCTGAATGTGTGCAGATCGCGGAGGTGTCGTATGTTCGGTACTTGGATCGGTCGATCGTGAAGACGTACGACTACATCAACCGTGTTGTCATAACGCTTCCGCTTACGGTCTACGAGGGTACGTGTACGACACTATCCCCTCTCGTTGCTATGCATCACCATGATCTTGCGTGTGCGTAGGAATTTTTTTGAAATTACTACGTTCCCCAACATATGATTCCCCCACAAGTCCAAATAAAAAAAGGTCAAAGAAGCCCAAATAAAAAAATAAAAGAAAATGAGAGAAAAGAGAGAAGGGACGATGTTACTATCCTTTTTCCACACTTGTGCTTCAAAGTAGCACCATGATCTTCATGATAGAGAGTCTCCTATGTTGTCACTTTCATATACTAGTGGGAATTTTTCAATATAGAACTTGGCTTGTATATTCCAATGATGGGCTTCCTCAAAATGCCCCAGGTCTTCGTGAGCAAGCAAGTTGGATGCACACCCAGTTAGTTTTTTTCGATGAGCTTTCATACATTTATAGCTCTAGTGCATCCATTACATGGCAATCCCTACTCCTCGCATTGACATCAATTGATGGGCATCTCCATAGCCCGTTGATTAGCCGCGTCAATGTGAGACTTTCTCCTTTTTTGTTTTCTCACATAATCCATATCATCATACTCTACTCCACCCATAGTGCTATGTCCATGGCTTACGCTCATGTATTGCCTGAGGGTTGAAAAGGCTGAAGCGCGTTAAAAAGTATGAACCAATTGCTTGGCTGAAAACGGGGTTGTGTATGATGGGAGCATTTTATGTAACGAAAATGAAGCATGGCCAAACTATATGATTTTATAGGGATGAGATTTCTTTGGCTATGTTATTTTGATAAGACATAAACTGCTTGGTTAGCATGCTTGAAGTATTACTATTTTTATGTCAATATGAACTTTTATCTTGAATCTTTTGGATTCTAACATTCATGCCACAATAAAGAAAATTACATTGAGAATTATGTTAGCTAGCATTCCACATCAAAAATTCTGGTTTTATCATTTACCTACTGGAGGACGAGCAGGAATTAAGATTGGGGATGCTTGATACGTCTCCAATGTATCTATAATTTTTTATTGTTCCATGCTATTATATTATCTGTTTTGGATGTTTAATGGGATTTATTATACACTTTTATATTATTTTTGGGACTAACCTATTAACCGGAGGCGCAGTCCAAATTGTTGTTTTTTTGCCTATTTAAGTGTTTCGCAGAAAAGGAATATCAAACGGAGTCCAAACGGAATGAAACCTTCGGGAGAGTTATTTTTGGAACAAATGCAATCCAGGAGACTTGGAGTGGACATCAAGAAATAAACGAGGAGGCCACGAGGCAGGAGGGCGCGCCAGGGGGTAGGCGCACCCCCCATCCTCGTGGGCCGCTCGTGGCTCCCCTGATCGACTTCTTTCGCCTATATATACTCATATACCCTGAAAACATCCAGGAGCACCATGAAACCCTATTTCCACCGCCGCAACCTTCTATACCCGTGAGATCCCATCTTGGGGCCTTTTTCGGCGCTCCGCCGGAGGGGGAATCGATCACGGAGGGCTTCTGCATCAACACCATAGCCTCTCCGATGAAGTGTGAGTACTTTACCACAAACCTTCGGGTCCATAATTATTAGCTAGATGGTTTCTTCTCTCTCTTTGGATCTCAATACAAAGTTCTCCCCGATCTTCTTGGAGATCTATTCGATGTAATTCTTTTTGCGGTGTGTTTGTCGAGATTCGATGAATTGTGGGTTTATGATCAAGATTATCTATGAACAATATTTGAATCTCCTCTGAATTCTTTTATGTATGATTTGTTATCTTTGCAAGTCTCTTCAAATTATCAATTTAGTTTGGCCTACTAGATTGATTTTTCTTGCAGTGGGAGAAGTGTTGAGCTTTGGGTTCAATCTTGTGGTGTCCTTTCCCAGTGACACCAGGGGCAGCAAGGCACATATTGTATTGTTGCCATCGAGGATAAAAATATGGGGTTTATATCATATTAGTTGATTTTATCCCTCTACATCATGTCATCTTGCCTAATGCGTTACTCTATTCTTATGAACTTAATACTCTAGATACATGTGTTGGGGAACGTTGCAGAAAACAAAAATTTTCCTACGGTTTCACCAAGATACATCTAGGAGTTCATCTAGCAACGAGTGATTGGATTGCATCTACAACCTTTGTAGATCACGCGCGGAAGCGTTCAAAGAACGGGGATGAGGAAGTCATACTCGACGTGATCCAAATCATCGGAGATCCTAGCGCCGAACGGACGGCACCTCCACGTTCAACACACGTACGGTCAGCATAACGTCTCCTCCTTCTTGATCCAGCAAGGGGGGAGGAGAGGTTGAGTAAGATGGCTCCAGCAGCAGCACGACGACGTGGTAGTGATGGAGCTGCAGTACTCCGGCAGGGCTTCGCCAAGCTCTATGGAGGAGGAGGATGTGTTGGAGAGGGAGAGGGAGGCACCAAAGGCAAAGGTGAGAGGTCCTCCATCCCCCCCACTATATATAGGGGGCCTAGGGGGGCGCCGGCCCTAGGAGATGCAATCTCCTAGGGGGCGGCGGCCAAGGGGTGGGGGGCTTGCCCCCCAAGCAAGGGGGCGCCCCCCTTTAGGGTTTCCCCCACCCTAGGCGCATGGGCCCTAGGGGAAGTGGCGCCCCAGCCCACTTTGGGCTGGATCCCTTCCCACTTCAGCCCATGGGGCCCTCCGGGATAGGTGGCCCCACCCGGTGGACCCCCGGGACCCTTCCGGTGGTCCCGGTACAATACCGGTGACCCCGAAACTTGTCCCGATGGCCGAAATAGCACTTCCTATATATAATTCTTTACCTCCGGACCATTCCGGAACTCCTCGTGACGTCCGGGATCTCATCCGGGACTCCGAACAACATTCGGGTTACTGCATATACATATCCCTACAACCCTAGCGTCACCGAACCTTAAGTGTGTAGACCCTACGGGTTCGGGAGACATGTAGACATGACCGAGATCGCTCTCCGGTCAATAACCAACAGCGGGATCTGGATACCCATGTTGGCTCCCACATGCTCCTCGATGATCTCATCGGATGAACCACGATGTCGAGGATTCAAGCAACCCCGTATACAATTCCCTTCGTCAATCGGTATGTTACTTGCCCGAGATTCGATCGTCGGTATCCCAATACCTCGTTCAATCTCGTTACCGGCAAGTCACTTTACTCGTACCGTAATGCATGATCCCGTGACCAGACACTTGGTCACTTTGAGCTCATTATGATGATGCATTACCGAGTGGGCCCAGTGATACCTCTCCGTCATACGGAGTGACAAATCCCAGTCTTGATCCGTGTCAACCCAACAGACACTTTCGGAGATACCCGTAGTATACCTTTATAGTCACCCAGTTACGTTGTGACGTTTGGTACACCCAAAGCACTCCTACGGTATCCGGGAGTTACACGATCTCATGGTCTAAGGAAAAGATACTTGACATTGGAAAACTCTAGCAAACGAACTATACGATCTTGTGCTATGTTTAGGATTGGGTCTTGTCCATCACATCATTCTCCTAATGATGTGATCTCGTTATCAATGACATCCAATGTCCATAGTCAGGAAACCATGACTATCTGTTGATCAACGAGCTAGTCAACTAGAGGCTTACTAGGGACATGTTGGTGTCTATTATTCACACATGTATTACGATTTCCGGATAACACAATTATAGCATGAATAAAGACAATTATCATGAACAAGGAAATATAATAATAATGCTTTTATTATTGCCTCTAGGGCATATTTCCAACAGTCTCCCACTTGCACTAGAGTCAATAATCTAGTTACATTGTGATGAATCGAACACCCATGGAATTCTGGTGTTGATCATGTTTTGCTCTAGGGAGAGGTTTAGTCAACGGATCTGCTACATTCAGGTCCGTATGTACTTTACAAATATCTATGTCTCCATCTTGAACATTTTCACGAATGGAGTTGAAGCGACGCTTGATGTGCCTTGTCTTCTTGTGAAACCTGGGCTCCTTGGCAAGTGCAATAGCTCCAGTGTTGTCACAGAAGAGCTTGATCGGCCCCGACGCATTGGGTATGACTCCTAGGTCGGTGATGAACTCCTTCACCCAAATTGCTTCATGCGCTGCCTCCGAGGCTGCCATGTACTCCGCTTCACATGTAGATCCCGCCACGACGCTCTGCTTGCAACTGCACCAGCTTACTGCCCCACCATTCAAAATATACACGTATCCGGTTTGTGACTTAGAGTCATCCAGATCTGTGTCGAAGCTAGCGTCGACGTAACCTTTTACGACGAGCTCTTCGTCACCTCCATAAACGAGAAACATTTCCTTAGTCCTTTTCAGGTACTTCAGGATATTCTTGACCGCTGTCCAGTGTTCCTTGCCGGGATTACTTTGGTACCTTCCTACCAAACTTACGGCAAGGTTTACATCAGGTCTGGTACACAGCATGGCATACATAATAGAACCTATGGCTGAGGCATAGGGGATGACACTCATCTCTTCTATATCTTCTGCCGTGGTCGGACATTGAGCTGAGCTCAATTTCACACCTTGCAACACAGGCAAGAACCCCTTCTTAGACTGATCCATATTGAACTTCTTCAATATCTTATCAAGGTATGTGCTTTGTGAAAGACCTATGAGGCGTCTTGATCTATCTCTATAGATCTTGATGCCTAATATATAAGCAGCTTCTCCAAGGTCCTTCATTGAAAAACTCTTATTCAAGTAGGCCTTAATGCTGTCCAAGAGTTCTATATCATTTCCCATCAAAAGTATGTCATCTACATATAATATGAGAAATGCTACAGAGCTCCCACTCACTTTCTTGTAAACGCAGGCTTCTCCATAAGTCTGCGTAAACCCAAACGCTTTGATCATCTCATCAAAGCGAATGTTCCAACTCCGAGATGCTTGCACCAGCCCATAAATCGAGCGTTGGAGCTTGCACACCTTGTCAGCATTCTTAGGATCGACAAAACCTTCCGGCTGCATCATATACAATTCTTCCTTAAGGAAACCATTAAGGAATGCCGTTTTGACGTCCATTTGCCATATCTCATAATCATAGAATGCGGCAATTGCTAACATGATTCGGACGGACTTTAGCTTCGCTACCGGTGAGAAAGTCTCATCGTAGTCAACCCCTTGAACTTGTCGATAACCCTTAGCGACAAGCCGAGCTTTATAGATGGTCACATTACCATCCGCGTCTGTCTTCTTCTTAAAGATCCATTTATTTTCTATGGCTCGCCGCTCAACAGGCAAGTCAGTCAAAGTCCATACTTCGTTTTCATACATGGATCCTATCTCGGATTTCATGGCTTCTAGCCATTTGTCGGAATCCGGGCCCGCCATCGCTTCTTCATAGTTCGAAGGTTCACCGTTGTCTAACAACATGATTTCCAAGACAGGGTTGCCGTACCACTCTGGTGCGGAACGTGTCCTTGTGGACCTACGAATTTCAGTAGGAACTTGATCAGAAGTATCTTGATCATCATCATTAACTTCCTCTCTAGTCGGTGCAGGCACCTCAGGAACATTTTCTTGAGTTGCGCCATTTTCCGGTTCAAGAGGTAATACTTCATCAAGTTCTACTTTCCTCCCACTTACTTCTTTCGAGAGAAACTCCTTCTCTAGAAAGGATCCATTCTTGGCAACAAAGATCTTGCCTTCGGATCTGAGGTAGAAGGTATACCCAATAGTTTCTTTAGGGTATCCTATGAAGACGCATTTTTCCGACTTGGGTTCGAGCTTTTCAGGTTGAAGTTTCTTGACATAAGCATCGCATCCCCAAACTTTTAGAAACGACAGCTTAGGTTTCTTCCCAAACCATAATTCATACGGTGTCGTCTCAACGGATTTCGACGGAGCCCTATTTAAAGTGAATGCGGCAGTCTCTAAAGCATAGCCCCAAAAAGATAGCGGTAAATCGGTAAGAGACATCATAGATCGCACCATATCTAATAGAGTGCGATTACGACGTTCGGACACACCATTACGCTGAGGTGTTCCAGGCGGCGTGAGTTGTGAAACTATTCCACATTTTCTTAAGTGTGTGCCAAACTCGTGACTCAAGTATTCTCCTCCACGATCTGATCGCAGGAACTTGATTTTCCTGTCACGTTGATTCTCAACCTCACTCTGAAATTCCTTGAACTTTTCAAAGGTCTCAGACTTGTGTTTCATTAAGTAGACATACCCATATCTACTCAAGTCATCAGTGAGGGTGAGAACATAACGATAGCCACCGCGAGCCTCAACACTCATTGGACCGCACACATCAGTATGTATGATTTCCAATAAGTTGGTTGCTCGCTCCATTGTTCCTGAGAACGGAGTCTTGGTCATTTTACCCATGAGGCATGGTTCGCACGTGTCAAATGATTCGTAATCAAGAGACTCTAAAAGTCCATCAGCATGGAGCTTCTTCATGCGTTTGACACCTATGTGACCAAGGCGGCAGTGCCACAAGTATGTGGGACTATCATTATCAATCTTACATCTTTTGGTACTCACACTATGAACATGTGTAGCATTACGCTCGAGATTCATTAAGAATAAACCATTCACCATCGGAGCATGACCATAAAACATATCTCTCATATAAATAGAACAACCATTATTCTCGGATTTAAATGAGTAGCCATCTCGAATTAAACGAGATCCTGATACAATGTTCATGCTCAAAGCTGGCACTAAATAACAATTATTAAGGTTTAAAACTAATCCCGAAGGTAAATGTAGAGGTAGCGTGCCGACGGCGATCACATTGACCTTGGAACCATTCCCGACGCGCATCGTCACCTCGTCCTTCGCCAGTCTCCGCTTATTCCGCAGCTCCTGTTTTGAGTTACAAATGTGAGCAACCGCACCGGTATCAAATACCCAGGAGCTACTACGAGTACTGGTAAGGTACACATCAATTACATGTATATCACATATACCTTTCGTGATGCCGGCCTTCTTGTCCGCTAAGTATTTGGGGCAGTTCCGCTTCCAGTGACCACTTCCCTTGCAATAAAAGCACTCAGTCTCGGGCTTGGGTCCATTCTTTGGCTTCTTCCCGGCAGCTTGCTTGCCGGGCGCGGCAACTCCCTTGCCGTCCTTCTTGAAGGCTTTCTTACCCTTGCCCTTCTTGAACTTAGTGGTTTTATTCACCATCAACACTTGATGTTCCTTTTTGACTTCTACCTCTGCTGATTTCAGCATTGCAAATACTTCAGGAATGGTCTTTTCCATCCCCTGCATATTGAAGTTCATCACAAAGCTCTTGTAGCTCGGTGGAAGCGACTGAAGGATTCTGTCAATGACCGCGTCATCCGGGAGATTAACTCCCAGCTGAGTCAAGCGGTTATGCAACCCAGACATAGTGAGTATGTGCTCACTGACAGAACTGTTTTCCTCCATCTTACAGCTGAAGAACTTGTCGGAGACTTGATATCTCTCGACCCGGGCATGAGCTTGGAAAACCATTTTCAGCTCTTCGAACATCTCATATGCTCCGTGTCTCTCAAAACGCTTTTGGAGCCCCGGCTCTAAGCTGTAAAGCATGCCGCACTGAACGAGGGAGTAGTCATCGGTACGTGCCTGCCAAGCGTTCATAACGTCTTGTTCTGCAGGGAGAACAGGTGCGTCACCTAGCGGTGCTTGTAGGACATAATCTTTCTTGGCAGCTATGAGGATGATCCTCAGGTTCCGGACCCAGTCCGTGTAGTTGCTGCCATCGTCTTTCAGCTTGGTTTTCTCTAGGAACGCGTTGAAGTTGAGGACTACGTTGGCCATTTGATCTACAAGACATATTGTAAAAATTTAGACTAAGTTCATGATAATTAAGTTCATCTAATCAAATTATTCAATGAACTCCCACTTAGATAGACATCCCTCCAGTAATCTAAGTATAACATGATCCGAGTTAACTAGGCCGTGTCCGATCATCACGTGAGACGGACTAGTCAACATCGGTGAACATCTTCATGTTGATCGTATCTTCTATACGACTCATGCTCGACCTTTCGGTCTTCTGTGTTCCGAGGCCATGTCTGTACATGCTAGGCTCGTCAAGTCAACCTAAGTGTTTGCATGTGTAAATCTGTCTTACACCCGTTGTATGTGAACGTTGGAATCTAACACCCGATCATCACGTGGTGCTTCGAAACAACGAACTGTCGCAACGGTGCACAGTTAGGGGGAACACTTTCTTGAAATTATTATGAGGGATCATCTTATTTACTACCGTCGTTCTAAGTAAACAAGATGCAGAAACATGATAAACATCACATGCAATCAAATAATAATAGTGACATGATATGGCCAATATCACATAGCTCCTTTGATCTCCATCTTGGGGCTCCATGATCATCTTGTCACCGGCATGACACCATGATCTCCATCATCATGATCTCCATCATCGTGTCTCCATGAAGTTGCTCGCCAACTATTACTTCTACTACTATGGCTAACGCGTTTAGCAATAAAGTAAAGTAATTTACATGGCGTTTCTCAATGACACGCAGGTCATACAAAAAATAAAGACAACTCCTATGGCTCCTGCCGGTTGTCATACTCATCGACATGCAAGTCGTGATTCCTATTACAATAGCATGAACATCTCATACATCACATATATATCATTCATCATTCATCACAACTTTGGCCATATCACATCACAGAACACTTGCTGCAAAAACAAGTTAGACGTCCTCTAATTGTTGTTGCAAGTTTTACGTGGCTGCAATAGGGTTCTAGCAAGAACGTTTTCTTACCTACGTGAAAGCCACAACGTGATTTGTCAACTTCTATTTACCCTTCATAAGGACCCTTTTCATCGAATCCGCTCCAACTAAAGTGGGAGAGACAGACACCCGCCAGCCACCTTATGCAACTTGTGCATGTTAGTCGGTGGAACCGGTCTCACGTAAGCGTACGTGTAAGGTTGGTCCGGGCCGCTTCATCCCACAATACCGCTGAAGCAAGATAAGACTAGTAGCGGCAAGAAAGTTGACAACATCTACGCCCACAACAAATTGTGTTCTACTCGTGCAAAGAGAACTACGCATAGACCTAGCTCATGATGCCACTGTTGGGGAACGTTGCAGAAAACAAAAATTTCCTACGGTTTCACCAAGATCCATCTAGGAGTTCATCTAGCAACGAGTGATTGGATTGCATCTACATACCTTTGTAGATCATGCGCGGAAGCGTTCAAAGAACGGGGATGAGGAAGTCGTACTCGACGTGATCCAAATCACCGGAGATCCTAGCGCCAAACGGACGGCACCTCCGCGTTCAACACACGTACGGTCAGCGTAACGTCTCCTCCTTCTTGATCCAGCAAGGGGGAAGGAGAGGTTGAGGAAGATGGCTCCAGCAGCAGCACGACGGCGTGGTAGTGATGGAGCTGCAGTACTCCGTCAGGGCTTCGCCAAGCTCTATGGAGGAGGAGGATGTGTTGGAGAGGGAGAGGGAGGCACCAAAGGCAAAGGTGAGAGGTCCTCCATCCCCCCACTATATATAGGGGGCCTAGGGGGGCGCCGGCCCTAGGAGATGCAATCTCCTAGGAGGGCGGCGGCCAAGGGGTGGGGGGCTTGCCCCCCAAGCAAGGGGGCGCCCCCCTTTAGGGTTTCCCCCACCCTAGGCGCATGGGCCCTAGGAGAAGTGGAGCCCCAGCCCACTTTGGGCTGGATCCCTTCCCACTTCAGCCCATGGGGCCCTCCGGGATAGGTGGCCCCACCCGGTGGACCCCCGGGACCCTTCCGGTGGTCCCGGTACAATACCGGTGACCCCGAAACTTGTCCCGATGGCCGAAATAGCACTTCCTATATATAATTCTTTACCTCCGGACCATTCCGGAACTCCTCGTGACGTCCGGTATCTCATCCGGGACTCCGAACAACATTCGGGTTACTGCATATACATATCCCTACAACCCTAGCGTCACCGAACCTTAAGTGTGTAGACCCTACGGGTTCGGGAGACATGTAGACATGACCGAGATCGCTCTCCGGTCAATAACCAACAGCGGGATCTGGATACCCATGTTGGCTCCCACATGCTCCTCGATGATCTCATCGGATGAACCACGATGTCGAGGATTCAAGCAACCCCGTATACAATTCCCTTCGTCAATCGGTATGTTACTTGCCCGAGATTCGATCGTCGGTATCCCAATACCTCGTTCAATCTCGTTACCGGCAAGTCACTTTACTCGTACCGTAATGCATGATCCCGTGACCAGACACTTGGTCACTTTGAGCTCATTATGATGATGCATTACCGAGTGGGCCCAGTGATACCTCTCCGTCATACGGAGTGACAAATCCCAGTCTTGATCCGTGTCAACCCAACAGACACTTTCGGAGATACCCGTAGTATACCTTTATAGTCACCCAGTTACGTTGTGACGTTTGGTACACCCAAAGCACTCCTACGGTATTCGGGAGTTACACGATCTCATGGTCTAAGGAAAAGATACTTGACATTGGAAAACTTTAGCAAACGAACTTTACGATCTTGTGCTATGTTTAGGATTGGGTCTTGTCCATCACATCATTCTCCTAATGATGTGATCTCGTTATCAATGACATCCAATGTCCATAGTCAAGAAACCATGACTATCTATTGATCAACGAGCTAGTCAACTAGAGGCTTACTAGGGACATGTTGGTGTCTATTATTCACACATGTATTACGATTTCCGGATAACACAACTATAGCATGAATAAAGACAATTATCATGAACAAGGAAATATAATAATAATGCTTTTATTATTGCCTCTAGGGCATATTTCGAACAACATGCTAGATAGCGGTCAATGTGTGGAGTAATAGTAGTAGATGTAGAATCGTTTCGAACTACTTGTCGCGGACGTGATGTCTATATATATGATCATGCCTAGATATTCTCATAACTATGCACTTTTCTATCAATTGCTCGACAGTAATTTGTTCACCCATCATACTACTTATGCTATCTTAAGAGAAGCCACTAGTTGTCAGGACCCCGATTCCAAGTCACATCGATCTAGTCGGTAACACCTCATATCACTTTGCGGCCTCACGCACGGTATTCCCACGGGTGTCGCCTTACCATGGCCCGGGACCGTTTGCGCCTTTTGGCTCACATATATGATAGTGTCGCTAGCATCCATATGACAGAGAACCTGGGCTGACATGGCTAGTCGTGAACCCAAAGCGGCGCTAACTTATGGGGACAGGCATACATGAATCAACATCGAGCATGTCAGTCTGCAGTGTGTGAATCTGGGCTGTAGCACTGGGCTAACAGGACTCCGGTGAACCAGGCTGTAGCAGGCTAGGCAGGACTCCGGATGTCACCGCGTGACATTTCCCTGAAGGGACAGACACAGGAACGAAGTGAATCACATGCCGGCTAGTCAAGTGTTCCGGAGCAGTAGTGTTGGGCTAGCAGGACTCCGATGAACCGGGCTGTAGCGGACTACTATGGCTCATGGAAGCACAAGACTACATTTCCCCATAAGAGAGGCTACCAAGGATAAACAACTAGGTTGTCGGATCCCACACATACCAAGCATTTCAATCATACACACAATATGCTCGATATGTGTAAATACAACATGGCATCACAACATAACTCTACGACTCAAATATTTATTCATTAGGCTCCGAAGAGCGAGATATTACAAACATGGGTCTCATGACCCAACATTCAGAGCATACAAGTCAAAGCACATGCGGAAGCTTAACATGTCTGAGTACAGACATCTACAAATGAAAAAGGCTGAGAAGCCTGACTATCTACCAAATTCTGCCGAGGGCACAAGATCGTAGATCTGGTGACAAGCTAAACGTTGAAGTCCACGCGGAACTACTAGCGAGACTGATGTCTCTCTGCAAAAACATAAAATAAGCAAACATGAGTACAAATGTACCTAGCAAGACTTACATCAGAACTAACTACATATGCATCGGTATCAACAAAGGGGGTAGTGGAGTTTAACTGCAGCAAGCCAGCTTTGACTCAGTGGCTAACCTGAACTACGACTGCAAGCAACTCTTTTGAGGTGGCGCACACGAGTCCACATATTCACCAATCAATACACCACTATGGATCCGCTCCCGTCTACCTACGAGAACGCCATCCATAGCACTCACGCTTATCTTGCGAGTTTTAGAGTATCTACTTTCACTTGTCTATGAACTGTATAGGCAACCCAGAAGTCCTTTACCACAGACACGGCTATTCGAATAGATGATGTTAACCCTGCAGGGGGTGTACTTCTTCACACACGCTCTCGCCACTTACCACCATGTACACGTCGTGTATCTCGGCAACCTTCAAGCGGAAGCCTGGCGAGGGAGCCGGCCATGACCTAACTAACCACACAAGTCTCTAGTCCAGGTTTATCGCCTATTCAGGTTCTATCCGCAAGGAAATCTGGCCGGGGTGTCCTCAACGGCCCTGAACAATGTGTGCAGGGTTCCCGAGACACCAAACGGGCGCCCGGTACACCGTGCCACGTGCCTACTACAACACAGCCCACCCCTCGGGTCAGCGCTGCGCACGGCCCCCGGCATACTACAAACACCAGAAACTACTTGCAACTCCTAGACAGAGGACAAGGGCAGTTAATAAGTCGAGAGGGTCCATTGGTTTCGGGCCCAACGCGTGGTAGTAGCTGATCATGGATCACAAACACAGAACTAAGTTCCTAAAGACGGCTTCAATGAGACAAACCACCATGTACTCCTACATGGCCTCTCACCGCTACCTTTACCAAATCGTGTTCACACATTTAGCTCACACACAGTAGGACATGTTCATCACCATTTCAATTCATCCCCGATGAATCAGACCTGACTCAACTCTAAGCATTAGCAGGCATGACAAACAAGCATGAATGAGTAGGCACATCAGGGCTCAAACAACTCCTACTCATGCTAGTGGGTTTCATCTATTTACTGTGGCAATGACAGGTCATGCAGAGGAAAGGGGTTCAACTACCGCAGCATGTAACAGTTGAATCGTTGTTGTCCTAATGCAGTGAAAGAGAGCAGGAGCGAGAGAGTGGGATTGTATCGGAATGAACAAGGGGGTTTTGTTTGCCTGATGGAGTGGTAGTAGGATACTGCCCTTCAGTCGGATATTCGTGGGTATCCTCGGAGGCAGAACCTACCACGAAAGATACATCGGAACACAATCATCACATGGCAATATGCAACAATATGATGCATGCTATGACATGGCAATATGGGTGTGTTTTGGCTAATGCATTCTAAAACAGGTTGGTTGGAGTCCATTTGAATCAAAGATTCAAATGAAAGCCCATGATATGAAGTCATATTAATGCATTAGCTTGTTTCACTTAAACAGCAACGTTGAAGTGTTCTGACATGCATGAAACCATTACAGATGGAAAGATTGGATTTTTCTGATCAATTTTCATATATAAATCTTTGCATTTGGAGTTACAGATTAATTTCTATGAATTTTTTAAGTTTGTAGCATTTTCTGGAATTTCCTATATAAGAATAAATCCAGTAAATCCTTTATTGCGTCAGCAGTGCGTCAGGGTGACGTCGGCAGTCAACGGGGACGGTCCAAGTCAAACCTGACCGGTGGGTCCCGCGCATCAGTGTCATTAGTCTAACTACTTTTTAGTTAGTCCTAATCCTAACTTAATTAGCAGGCGGGTCCCATTTGTCATAGACCCAGGGGGTCTAACTGGGCCCACCTGGGGTTAACTCGGTCAGTGAGGTCAAATCCCTGGTCAGCAGGGTCAAACCCGTCGGCGTTGAGTCGCCGGCGAGGCCGAGACGGTGGAGAGCGTCGGAAACGCTGCTCCGGCCACGGTTCGATGCGCGGGTGGGTGATACGGGTAGCTGGCGGTGTGGCGCATCCAACAGTGGCGGTGGGTGGTGCTGGGGTGGCCGGAAACGACGACGGCGACGAGCCGGGCGGTGGCCGGAGCTCGGGTGTTCACGGGATCGGCGCTGCGGTGTGCAAACGAGCGCAGCGAGGCGCTGGGGAGACTCTACGCGCGGCGGTGAGCATGTTGGGTGCACGCCCGGGACCAAATGGTCACCGGAGCGTCACCGGCGATGAGCGCAGGCGGCGGCGCGTTTCAGCCGCGGTGGGGAACGGAGCTAGGGGACGAGGGCGAACGCTAAAGAAGAGGGGAAAGAGAGAGGAGCTCACGGCGGAGTCGATGAGCAGGTCAGCTAGCTCGGGGGAGGTCGGCCGGCGACGTGGTGTTCCCGGCGATCTCGGCGACCCGAGGAGGAAGAAGAGGTCAGGTGCGGCGCTTCAGGGCGTTTGGCGTCGCGTGAGTCGACGGAGAGGCGTAGGCGACGGTGGCGGGGCTCGTGGACAGGTCAGTGAGACGAGGGGGAGACGGTGGCCATGGTGAACGGCGATGGTGGCGACGAGCTCCGCTCGGTGGTGCGCGCGAGAGGGGAGCAGAGGAGGGAAGAGGAACGGGGAGAGCGAGAGAGAGAGACCAGGGAGGTGCGTGGCGACGCGAGGGAGGTCCAGGCAGGCAGGGAGAGAGGAGGTGGCCGCAGCGCGTGCGCGCGCGCGGAACACACGCCCTCCTGCCTACTGGCAGGACGTTGAAGACGGTGCGGCGGCTGGGCTGGGCCAGCTACAGTGCTGGGCCGGCTGGGCTGGACAGGTAAGGTTTCTGTCCTTTCCTGTTCTTTTCTAATTCTGTTTTGTTTTCTATTTTACAGGTTTGTTTTGAATTTGGTTTTGAAACCAATTCAAACTTTTTTTTTGCTTCTGAAAATATTTTTAGGAGCTAAAAGAATGAAACCAATGCTCCACAAAATATTTCAGAATTATTGGACCTATATTTATTTAATAGTAGATATAAATCCAATTCAAATAGCTATTGATTTAATTCAAAGGCCTAAATTAATTGTTTCTGAGACACCAAAAATATTGGTTTGGATTTTACCTCTTGCCAATATTTCCGGAGGATAACAAGAACATTTTCTTGGACTAATTTGAAGCGGTTTTATCTTGATCATTTTTAAAAGGATTCTGAGGCTTTGAAAATTCCTCAATTCAAATTTCATTTGAATTTAAACATGATGCAGCAACCAAGCTAGTCCAAGGCCAAGGTAAAGCTAGGGATGTGACACTAGTGAAACATATGCCCCCGGGTCTATTTTTCATCATATAATTTTCCGATCTATTTTATTTTGCAATCTTTTCTTTCTAATCTATATCATAAAAATACAAAAAATATTTATCTTATCATTTATATCAGATGTCACTTTTGCAAGTGGCCGTGAAGGGATTGACAACCCTTTTATCGCGTTGCTTGCAAGGTTCTTATTTGTTTGTGCACGTACGAGGAATTTGAGTGTAGCCTCCTACTGGATTGATACCTTGGTTCTTAAAAACTGAGGGAAATACTTACGCTACTTTGCACTGCAACACCCTTTCCTCTTTAAGGGAAAACCAACACATGCTTAAAAGGTAGCAAAGAACAAACAAGTGTTGATGGTTAATATATAAGACCGCCAGTTTCAAGAAGAAGGACAAGTCCAAAAAGAAGTCTACTGGTGCCGCCAATAACAACGTAGTGCTATGTGTCAGGCCCTCACTGGATGTGGGACTACCGGACTGTCGGGTTTCAAACTCGGCAAAGTATTTGCCCAGTTTTATTAGTTATAAACTCTGTAAAATGTGGCACTGTGCAATAACGTAGTTTACGCGTCCTTATTGGTTAGTAGACTACCGAGTTTGGAACTCGGCAAAGAATTTGCCCAGTTCTGCCATATTAAGAACTTGGCAGATATTTTGTACTGGGCAATGAGTGGTGGCATGTGGCTAATTTTTATTGGCCTTATTTTGCAGAGTTTCACGTCACAAAACTCGACAAATTTAGGTGCCACGTGGCACTTTTGTTAACGTCCCGTCCCATTTGATGGTGTGGTTCACCGAGCTTTTTCTGGCAGGAACTCGGTAAACATGTATAAATACTCATTGAGTTCGCGATAAAATTAAAAGAACTCGGCTGTATTAATGATTACCGGGCCCCGTCCAGCCAAGTGCGCTACATCGAGTTTGGCACTCGGCGAAGATTTCGCCGAGTTTAATATGGCCTCTGCCGAATTTCTTTGGAACTCAGGCAAAAATGACGATTCTAGTAGTGTAACTACGTAACGAATCTATTGTATATCCAGAATTCCAGATGCATGATATATGATTTATCTTTTATGTTTGTACAAAATAACAGTTGATTTCTAGCCATTGTAACCGATTTGTATATCTATTTATATACGTGATTTTACCATTAGTTGCACTTCATCCCCTTGCTAAAATGTTGACTCGTCATTTCTCGTAGGAACATAGCACTGTCGTGACCTCGACTCAGTGATCGTTTGACTTGAAAGTACCACAGGTACGATTCCTCACAATAATCTAATAAAAAAGGATACGAAGTTGCCTTGATGTCCTATCATGAACACTTAACTAAGTGTCCCCTTGCTTAAATCCATCTAGAGTTTATGCATGTGTAGATTTATAGGGTAATGATGATTCCACATAAGAAATTTTGCCTGAAACTATCATGAAATGCCAGAAAAATGTGGTTTTCTAATGCAACCCTTCTTCCAATATTACTCATATCAACATATGTTGGTTTAATTTTTGTGAGATTCCCACTTCCTGATGTATGGATGTACGAGCCTAAAACTAAACCTGTGACGTCCAATTTGGTCGGAGAAGTTTTTTTTTTCGCAAATACGCAGAGGATGCGTAACCTGTGACGTCCAATTTGGTCGGAGAAGTTTTTTTTTCACGAATACGCAGAGGATGCGTATCTTTGCATTGATAGAAGAAGAGTTATACAGCATGGGATTACAAAAGCTCACTAAGCCATGTACACACGGGGGCATGGAAGTGAACTAGGAGCAGAACAGTCCTGGGGGTGCTCAGCCCCACTAGCCTACAAAGCTATCTCTCGGGGATGATGTTGTGCAGTCCGGTGGCGCCAGCCTTGGCCCATAAGCGCGCCTCATCTCTGATAATGCGGGAGAGCCGGGAGGTGGAGGGCTGCTCGCCATCAAATATGCAAGCGTTTCGGTGTTTCCAGATCCACCACGCGGTAAGGATGATCAAGGAAGCCATGCCCTTGCGAGTCGGGGAAGGTGAGCGGTTGCAGGACGTCTCCCACCAAGTGTAGAAGTCAGTGTCGCAGTCCGGGATGTCGACCGTGGAGCAAACCCAGCTAAGGGTCTCGTGCCAGATTTGTCGAGAGAAAGAGCAGCCTGCCAGGAGGTGTTGCATGGTCTCCTCCTCTTGGTCACAGAAGGCGCAGAGGTCCTCATGTGGGAGGCCATGTCGAGCGAGACGCTCGGCCGTCCAGCAACGGTCTTGTAGAGCCAGCCAGATGAAGAATTTCACGC
This sequence comes from Triticum aestivum, assembly GCF_018294505.1. Lineage (NCBI taxonomy): Eukaryota > Viridiplantae > Streptophyta > Magnoliopsida > Poales > Poaceae > Triticum > Triticum aestivum. The sequence continues at coordinate 495,384,934 of NC_057800.1, read as the reverse complement.
GGAGAGGAGCCCACAGTTTCCAAGTTAGCCGTCACAGGCACCTTGGAAGAGCGCCTAGTAGCAGGACCTTGCCGAGTAGATAGAGGAGGTGGTCCAGCGCCATCGCAGAGAGTCGGGCGAATCCGAGAGGGCGACGTGACGCACGCAGCGCCAGAGGTCAACGTATTGGACCAGAGCGGCGGGTCCCAAAGCGCCCTGGATGTCGCGAACCCAGGAGCGTTGGAGAAGTCCATCATGGACGGTGCGGGCCTTGCGCCGCCTCCGAGTAACGCGTGCGAGGACGAGCGGCGCGATCTTGGCGACGGATCTGCCATTGATCCAGTGATCGTTCCAGAACATGCAAGTGTGGCCGTCGCCAAGTGTCCAGGTCGTAGAAGCACGGAAGATGGCGGCGACGGCGGGGTCATGCGGGATGTGCAGGTGGCTCCAAGGTCGCGTTGGGTCGGTGTACTTGAGCCATAGCCAACGGGTTCGCAGCGCAATACCAGCGTGCTGCAGGTCACGGACGCCGAGGCCGCCAAGGGAGAGAGGGCGGCACACTCTCTGCCAATTGACCAAACATTGTCCACCAGAGGCATCTTTACTTCCCGCCCAAAGAAAGCTGCGGATGATGCGGTTGGCCATCTTGAGGATGGAGGAGTTGAAGGCGATGGCGGTGAGGAAGTGTGTGGGAATGGCACTTAAGACATGACGGACAAGGGCGAGCCGGTCACCAAGGGGAGCGAGGCCCGCCATGTGGAGAGCTTGCGCTCTAGCTTGTGGACGATCGGCATGAGACTCGTAGTAGACGGCTTGCGAATGGACAAGGGGAGTCCCAGATATTGGATTGGGAATTGCTTCACCGGGCATTGCATCTCGGAAGCGATTGTCGCGATGTCCTCGTCGTTGCATTGGATGGGGGTGGCCGAGCACTTCGGGTAGTTACTGTGCAGCCCAGAGGCAACCCAAAAGACCCGAAGAAGCTCACGGACGGTCGAGATGTCGTGGTGGTCAGGGCGGTAGAAGATGGCGACGTCGTCGGCATAGAGGGAGATGCTGGAGGCCGCGTGCCGCGTGGTCAGTCGTTGGATGAGGCCGAGATCGACGGCCCGGATGAGCATGGAGTTGAGGACGTCGATGACGAGGGTGAAAATCATCGGGGATACTGGGTCGCCTTGGCGGAGGCCACATGCATGATCGATCGGGGGGCCGGGTGGCCGTTGAGCATGACACGAGTGGAGGCGGTGGATAGAAGTATCGAGATCCAGTCGCGCCAGCATTGGCCGAACCCAAGGTGTTGGAGAGTCTCGAGGAGGAAGGGCCACGAGACACTGTCGAAGGCACGCGCGATATCGAGCTTCAGAAGCATGCAGGGCACCTTGAGGTTGTGGAGGAGACGCGCTGTCTGCTGAACAAGCAAGAAGTTGTCATGGATACATCTGTCGGCGATGAAAGCGCTCTAGTTTGTCGAAACCATGGCCCCAAGCCGAGGAGCGAGCCGCAGGGACAACACCTTTGCAAAGAGCTTTGCAATGAGGTGGATGAGGCTTATGGGGCGATAGTCGGATAAGGCAGCGGCGTCCGGCCGCTTAGGCAGAAGAGTGAGGAGTGCTTCATTTACCTTTTGGAACCCACGCCCATTGGCGGTGTACAGCTTGTTGAAAGCTTCACAGATGTCGATCTTGATGATGTCCCAGCAGGCACGGAGGAACTCGGCCGTGAATCCATCCGGGCCGGGAGCCTTTCCGGTCGGTAGGCTTTTAACGGCCTGCCAAATCTCCTCTAATAAAGGCGCTTCCAGGTCAGATAGGTCAAAAGTTGCCGCGTGCAGGTGGGATTGGTCCAGGGAGAAGGCGCGCTCATCCGATGAGCCAAGGACACCGGAGAAGTAGTTGAAGGCCGCCTCGGCCATGGCGGCGTGTTCGATGACCAGATGGTCGTCAACGCGGAGGGAGGAGATCAGGGTGCGCTGCTTCCGGCGAGAGGCATGCACGCTGAGGTAGGAGAGCAGGGAGTCACGGAGCCAAGATATGCGCGATCGCTGGCACTTAATGGATCGCTCCATGGAAGCCAACCCTAGGTATGCGCCCTTGAGCTTGCGCTTGAGCCACATCTCGGGCGGCGAAAGCGGCCGGAAATCCTGCGCGGCGTCGAGGCGGGCAATCAACTCCCATGCAACCTGCAGATGCAACGAGATGCCACCAATGGTGCGTGCGCTCCAGCGCTGAAGGTGTCGCGCCGTGGCCTTTAGGCGAGCCACCAGGTGCCTGAAGGGGTCCATCTCTGGGGTGGTCGAGTTCCAAGCCTCCAAGACCGTGTCGTGGAATCCGTCGAGCTTCGGCCAAAAATGCTCTAAGTGGAAACGGCGCGCCCCAGCGGGACGAGCGGTGCAATCAACAACCAACGGGAAGTGGTCGGACACCGCGGAAGAGAGGCAGTGTAGAAGGCAATGCGGGTGGGCGATCTCCCATCCGGACGTGCAAAGAATCCAGTCATTCCGCACGAGGGTAGGCGTATCACGTTCACTGGACCAAGTGTAGCGGCGTCCATGCATGTACATATCGCGGAGCTCCTCATCAGCAATGAAGCGCCAGAATCTGCTCATGACGCGGCGGTTCAGGGTCGGGGTATTCTTGTCGGCGGCCGAAGTGATCATGTTGAAGTCACCGCCGAGGAGCCAAGGCCCGATGCGTGCCTCGCGCACATCCTGGAGGTCGGCAAGAAATCCGAGCTTGGCCTCGTCGTCTTGGGGGCCGTAGACACCTATGAGCCACCAATGGCCGGTGCCATCAACGGGGGAGACCAGGGCGGTAATATGGTGCTCGCCAATGAGGGGGTTAGATAGGGAGACGTGGGATTTGCGCCATGCAAGAAGCACGCCACCGCGAGTGCCCGCGGCGGGAAGGAAGAAGAAGTCCTCAAATAGAGAGCCGAGGGTATCAAGGACGATCGAGTCTGTGACATGCGCAAGTTTAGTCTCCTGCAAGCACACGATAGTGGGGGTGGCAACGGAGATCACGCTGCGGACGGCCGTACGTTTAGCCCCGGAGTTGAGGCCGCGGACATTCCAAAAAATGATCTTGGGGTTGCAATCCATTAAAGTAAAATTATGGGGGCGTTGGGAGACATGGGGCAAGCTATCTATGCTAAGCCTCGACTAGACGAGGCGCAGCACGGGAGCACGATGCACGTCCAGGGAGGTGCCAACCAAAGAAATCAGCAAATGCCTCGAGCACATCCTCCGCCAGAGGCTTCTCGAACAGGTGAGCGTATTTGTCAAGTGTGTCATGCGGGATGGGCACGTTGTCATCTTTGATCAGCCCCAGGAGGCGAAGAAGGACCCGTTTGGCTTTCATCTCAGAGTCAAGACCCTGGTCAGCCTTGGCAATCCGAAAACTCCGACGGGGGGTAAAGTCAGCGGGCAGCTCACGGCGACGGCGACGCGGTGGCCCGCGAGGATGGGCTGGGAGCGGACGGAGATCACGTCCACGAACGCAGCCAGGAAGTGGGAGCCGCTGTCTGTAGCGGCATGCACGGCGACGGAGGGAGCGGCGCCAGGCGACGAGGGGGAGGCCGACGCGCAAACGGGAGCATCCACGGCATGCGAACGGTCGTGCATGCGCAAATCACCACAAGGCGGGCCACTTGCAGCCAATGAGGCGATCGGAGCGCGCGGGGGGGGATCCGCACGGCCCGCTGAGGCAGCGTTGTCGGCATGTGCGGGACCAGGAGAATCTGCAGCGGGAGCATGGGTTGCGTCGGGCTCGGACACCGAGATTAGCGCGGTCACCGGTTGGCCGAGCAGCGGATCCGATGCCGCGACCAAATCGCGGGTGGGTCCGGGAGAAGATACGTCTCCATGGCACTGAAAAAAATAGCGCGCTATAGCATCGCTAATAGCACGCTATAGCGTATTGAGAATTGTCTCGCTAAATATATCAGTGTACAACATCTCGCTAATAGCATGCTATAACATGATATAGCACGCTAATAGCACATTTTAAGGTCGCCGCTATTTTGCTGTAGCGCGCTATTTTTTTCATTGCTCCATGGGTGTCGGCAGCTACCCGTTGGGCAGGAGGCAGGAGCAGCGGGGCAGGCGCATCAGCCATGGCAGGAACGGCATGCAGGAGTGGGGCCGCAGGATCAGGGCATGCGGTTGGAGCGACAAGCATGGACGGGGTCGCGGGATCAGCGCTGGGGGAAAGGCAGCGGCCTCGGAGCGAGGGGGAGACCGGGTTGTCCACGCCGTTCAAACCCGAGGCGGGCCCAAGCACCAGGGGGGCCAACATAGGCTCGACAGCTGGTGGCAGAACACACGCAGTCTGCGAGTCGTGGTGGGCCAAAGGTGATGCCAAGACAGCGGGCGCGCCCAATCGCAGGCGAGCGAAGACTCGCATGACGTCGGCCACGGCGCCGGGGTGGGCCCCGAGGATGCCAGCCCAGAACCGGCATGGCGGGGGCACATGCACACGGCGGCGGCGGCGCCGGCGGCCACGACCATCGCCCGGCGGACGAGCCGCGCTGCTGCGAGCCGGGGGGAACACGTGGTGCTGCGGCCAGCTTGGAGGAAGCGGTGGGGAGTCCGGCGCATGGCCAAGGTCATCGGGCTCCGGCGGCGAAGGCGATGGCAGCGGCGGCTGGCGGAAGTCGACGCATTCCGTGACGTGAATGCGAACAGGGAACCGGGCCAGGCCCAGGGCGAGGCGCTCCGCACGATCAGGGTCAGCATCAGGCAGCACCGCATCATCGTCGGGGAGGAGGAGCTCAGCGGTGCGTGGGATGGCGTCCATGCGGTGAGCTTGAAGACGGACATGTCAGACATGTTTCGCGTCTCGGGGGCGAGGTTCTCCACCTTGCAGAAAGGCGAGAGGAGGGTCTCGGCGGAGGAGCGCAGCCACGTGTGGTCGGGGATGCCGTAGAGCTCGAGGGAGACGAGGAAGCGCGCGGTCACCGGCTCGGAACCGGCCGTGCGGCCTCAAGGGTGGAAAATAAGGCGAAAACGGCGCGTGCGCGCGCGGCCGGCGAGAGCAACACAACAGCGCGCCGCGGGGTCGGGGAACCTGACCAGGAAATCCTCGGGTGCGTGCTTATGGACCGAGAAGTCGGTCGCGGCGAGCCCGAACTGGGAGCAGAGGACGGCGGCGACCTCGTTGCCAGACACGCCCGTGCGACAACCGGCCACGGTGACGAGGAGGGCGCGCTCCACGGCGATGACCTCAGAGGACCGCGACAGGTAGCAGATGGCAGCCGCCGGGCGGCGCGCCGGATGTCCGGAGAACGGGTGGCATGGGTGGAGGCAGAGGCCAGAGGCGACACCGAGCGTGAGGGAGTCGTCGGCCCGGAAGACACGGGCGGCGTCGGAAGACTCGAGGAGGAGCGGGTGGCGACCAAGGTGCCGGCGAGGGAGGAGTCGGAGGGAGGCGCAGACGGCCAAGCCGACGGCCCGGAGGACACGGGCGTGTGCAGCCCCGACGAGGTGCGGGTGGTGGCCGCGGAGCCAGCGCCGGGGTCGCCAGAAGGGGGCGGCGCGGCAGGGAGGGGGCGAGCCGGCTCGCTCGAGGAGACGCGGCGTCGCTGCGGGGGCGGGACGGACCCGCCGGACGACGAGGGGGGCGACGCGGGGCGGGCGGTGCAGTCCTTGGCCTTATGCCCGAAGAACCGGCAGCGCGCGCAGCAGATGTCGCGCCGGCACTCGGAGCGCAGGTGTGCAGTGCTGAAGCAGCGGGGGCATTCCCCCCTCGCGGAGCCCGGACGGGCGCGGGCGGGATGACTCGCCGGTGCCGCGACGCAGGCGACGGGGAGGGCCACGCGGGCGCGGGCGCTTCTTGCCCCGGGCCACCAGCCAGCCGTCGCCAGGGGCGGGCGCACCATCCGTCCAGCAGACCTCGGAGCGGAGCATGCAGCGGGCGGCCAGCGGCTAGGGCGCAGGGGCCGGAGGCGGGGAGGAAGGGGACGCAGGCGCCGGGAGAGGGGAGGCAGCCGGCGAGGGCGTAGGTGCCCTGCAAAGGGCCTGCCGGTAAGACATGGCCGAGTCCGCGGATCCGCCCGAGGACGGGCTCGACTCCAGCCAGCGAACCTCGCGCGAGCGACCCAGAGCGAGCGCGGAGAGGAGGCCATGGAGGGTGGACGACGGGGCCGGAGTGGCCAGCGTCGGGGAGGGTGGGCGCCAGGGCCAGGGTGGCCGCCGGCGAGCGTGGGAGGCTAGGAGCGTCGGTCGGAATATGCCCTGGTCGGAGAAGTGTATATGTATTCTTATATTTATTGTTTTAGTAGAAGTTTTGTAGTCCTTGTGATGCAAGTACAAGGTGACAGTGCTTGTAGTTATTTGGAAATCAAGACCCGTATCTACAGACCACTCCAGCAATATGTAATCTTTCTGTTGTAAGAAATTTTATTATCTCTTGACAAGAAAACTAGTCAGACTTGCTTTGAAAAAATTACTTAGCCTAATTATATGATATACCATATTCATATGCACCCGGTCACTATTTTGTAGCAGGCGTACTATTTTTTTCTAAAATAAAAATTGTACCAATACAATTTATATTAAACATGCATATTAGAAATAAATAAGCATCAGATTCCAGAAAAGAAAATAAATAAAGAAGCATGCTATAGAGAGGCGGGTAACCTATTTTTATTTGCACTTGAATACTTGATCATAGAAGTTCACACAACACTAATGTGATTACAATTGTACAATGTCAGTCTATATGTTTGAACCAGAAAGATTCATACATGTTTTTTCGAGTCTTTTATGTATGATTTTTAGGTGTAAACATGTGGTTTGTGCTACCCTTAACGACTGAAAATGAAGCTGCTTGCACTACAAGGTAATGTGCTGAAACTCCAGCTGCTACTCCTGCTACTAGAATTGAAATGACTATAGGTAGTTCATAGTGAGCGACATCTTTGTTGTAAGAAGGTGAGATTACCCATACATATGAATTTTAGCTCATCTTTTTAAAATCTCTTTATACCATATTCTCATGCTCAGTGTTGTCACCATCAGAAATTGTCACCTTTCTTATTACTGAAAATTGTCATCTATGAACCACATTTTGAAAGTAACAGATTGATTTTTCTCAAAGTGCACATTACAACCGCTTTTAAGGGCGTTCTCCCTATTGCTGGCCTAAGATTATTCTTGGTTAGTTACTAGCAAAACGTCAGGTTACAAAAGGACATACGTTTCTGCAGTTTTTAAGCATGTCAACCAAACTGGAAACTGTACGTCAGGTCATACTGTCGTAGCACAAAAGAGCAGAGCGCTCTACTTCTCCATGGTTGATGCAGAGAAACGAGGGGAGAGATCAGATCAGACAATAGACGAGAACAAAGGAGAGGAGAGAAGCCTCGCGATTCCATGCCGCCGGCACTGCCTGTTACCTACCGTCGGCGCTCGCCGAGTCCAGTCGGCATTCCAAAATCACCCATGCTGGGGGCTGCAGGAGGTGATCGGAGTGCAGCGAACACGGGTGGTTGCCACCATCCGCCAGACTTTCGGGAACAGCCTCAACCAGTTTTTCGTGAGAATATTCAGGAACCGTGGCTGCCCTCAACCACACTATCCTCTCATCCAAACGACTGCTATCCCTCAAAGAAAAAGGGCTATCCCTATCCCATCCTGGGATAGCCACAACCAAACGCCACCTTAGAATCTTGCAGCAATCAAACGACCAGCATAAAAGGGCTCAGCCTAGCATTTTCTGAGGCAATCATGCTTGGTTTCCAGAAGATATCAACCAATAGAAAGTTTCCGGAAGCTATCAATCTGTCATGTGTCTTCTCCCCGAAGGTACCACTAAACTAGGAGACTGGGATAAAAAGATGTGCTAAACCACACGGCACTCGCTCAGTATCATTACAAAAAAAAATACTAGCTAACAAAGAACTTGATCAGTTATCATGGGCAGCGAGCGCCTTCTCCCAGCTAGCCCACCTCCTTCTCCCAGCTCAGTATCACCACAAAAAATACTAGCTAACAAAGAACTTGATCAGTTATCCTGGGCAGCGATCTCCTTCTCCCAGCTAGTCCACCTCCATGACTTTTTCACCTCCAGAGCTAAAAAAACACAATTCCAGCTATTAAAACATCATCTTGGTACATGTAAGAAACCTCCACCAACTCAATGTCAAATAACACAACATATGGCCGAAACAGAATGTTGCAGCACAAAAATGCAATACATAACTTGAAGGAATACCTGGCATTGTCTTCCTCGAGTTCTTCGAGGAATCTCTCAGGAATCATATCATAAGGTACATACCCCACAATGGGAATACCTCTATCATAAGAGTTCCAAATTTCCCGAAGACACTCTTATTTATCCTTCTCTTTGTACAAGAGGTCAACAAATGCAGGCATAAATTCTCTGAAATAATAATGGGCCAGCATGTCTCTCTCCGGCATCAGCAACAACACCTTAATGCACAATTACACAAATACAATTAGAAACAGGCACCTACTGAGCAGTGGGATAGGGATGGAAAAAGGAATGCGAACAATACCTTGGGCTTAGGGTGGGGACCTGCGGAGGAGCTGCTGGGGGTTGTCTTCTTCGCTTTAGCTTGAGACATAATTGCAGGAAAGAGAGCGTCCTGATTTAATGTAAATTATGAGCTGGAGAGTAAGTGCGGGAGAAGTGAGACAGGGGAAGATGAGAGAGTAGAGGATAGCCATACCTTTCTTGTGGGCTGAGGAGGGAGGCGGGGGCGAGCTCCAGAGTGACTCGCCGACGCGGCCAAAGGATCATGGGCCTGTAATTTGTGAGTCAATTGGTTAAAGCAGGCAATTTAATATTGTTTTCCTCATCAGGTAGAAAAAGAAACGAGTACCTTCTTTTTGTTATCAGATAGATACTTCTTCTCCTTGTCCTCAGGTGAGTGCACCACAAGATGCCGCATGTAATGGCACTGCTTCCCAAATTTGTCCTCCATACCACTGCTCTCTATTAACTTTTTTAACAGAAGTTCATCAACCTTGGTGATGTGCTGCCAGTCCTCTAAATGCACTGGGGCAGAACTGTCAAAGGCCCTCCATTCAGGAGTGTCAAATTCCAGGTCCAAGGTGTTGGTGTAGAACTCTTGAACACCGTATGACCTCAGTTCAGGTGTAGCGAAAGCAGGTCTTTTCAACACCTTCAAGTGGAATTTTCTTAGTTCCTCAACATTCAGTGTTCTTGGTGGTTTCTTCAGTTTGTCTATCATTTCAGCATAGTATTGTGGTAAATGACCGTTGATCCTGTACAATGGATCAATTGCTTGTATAATACTCAAGATGTCGTCGGCCATGTCTTCCTCGCTTGTCATGTTCACCGTCTTCAATAGGATAGCACACAAGTTCATTTTTTTTTATATGGCTAAATGCCTTGTCTTCATTTTACCTTTCCAGGTTCTTCCACTCAAATGCGCGGCGAATGCATGCCCGAGTATGCTAGCGACGATGTAGTTTCCCATAGGGCCTGCTGCACATAGCGTTATCTTGGGGCCGACCGAACCTCGGATTGCAGCAGCCACAAACTTAAAAGCCCTCACAAGCTCATTCTCAGGTTTTTCTTTTGAGAAGTCCTCAACCGTGCACCATTTATAGGGGTCGTCTTGCAGACTCCTCGCTGCATCATCTTGTTTATGTCGCTTCACTGCTTCCATTTGAGACGACTTTATTCCAACTTCTTCCTCTCTCTGTCTCTTAGTCGCTATGGAACCCAGCTCAGGTACCATTCTGCCGTATGGCACTGATCTGATGTGCTTTTTGTAATCTTCACTCCTTTGGAGAATCTTTTCCTTAATGGTCCATCTTTTTTGTGCTGCCTGTGCATCTTCAAAGTTGCTAAATTGCACTGTGCCTCTTTTTCCAACCTTCAGAACATGCTCTGGTATCTTCCTGAACATGAAGCATAGATTGCTTTCCTCAATGTGGGGAGGCAGATCTAGACCAATTGTCCAAAGAACTGGTACATTCTGCACACTGGATGTTGTCTCAGGTGATGAGCCTACGAGCAGCTGCTGGTGGTGAACCTCCTGGGATGATGATTGTGAATCTGCAGCTGCTGCTGAATCTGATGGGCTCTCGTGCTGCAGCTGGGGCTGACTGGCGGAGGAGATCTGACCCTGTCCCTGCTGCTGGATCTTACTGGCTGTTGAGAGCTGCTGCTGCGGCTGCTGCAGCTGCTGGGCCTGACCAGCTGACGAGAGCTGCTGCTGCTGCAGCTGCTGGGCCAGACTACTTGATGAGACCTGCTGCTGATCATATGAAAGCTGGCCGAATTGGTGCTGACTGTATGAGAACTGGCGAAGTTGCTGCTGCTGCTGACTATATGAGGACTGGCCGAGTCGCTGCTGCTGTTGCTGGCCGTGATACGGGTTGTACTGGCCCTGTTGGTGATGCCCCTGGGCGTAAGGGTGTTGATCCCGCCAATAGGTAGACAGATTCAGAGGGGGCTGATGCTGGACGTGGTGGTGGCCGTAGGCGTCGCGGTAGGGGTTGTAGACAATCCCCGCCGGCAAGGGGGCATCCTCCTCCTGCGGGGAGCGGGAGGGGGAGGGGATGAATTCCTTCGCATCAAAATTTAGCGGAGGAGTGGGGTTGGGATGTTTATCCATGGCGCGGCGGCGGCGGAGGACGGCGCGGCGGCGGGGAGGACGGCGCGGCGGCGGAGAGGACGGCGCGGTGGCGGGTGGAGTGCGGCGGGACGGCGCGGCGGGCGGAGGGCGGCGGGGAGGGCGGAGGCTTCCTTCTCTCTCCCTCGGGAGAACGCAAAAACCTAGATCTGCTCCTCTAGTCCTCTGTTGGAGTGTTGGGGTTGGGTGCCCTAGGAGGTCTAGGGGGGTTTGTTGTGCCGAGAAAGTTTGGGCCTGGCTGTCTCTCCGAGAAAGTTTGACCCGCTTTTGGGCACCCATGTTTTGTGTTTCATTTTCGTTCATTTTTGTTTTTCTTTTCTTTTTTCCTCTTTACTAAAAAATGTTCGGGATTAAAAAAATCAAAAATTTCATGAATTATTTTTACCTGCAAATTTTAAAAAAATTGTTCCCAATTTTTTTACAAAATTTTGATTGATTATACAGATGCTTGCTGATTTAAAAAAATGAATTAAAAAATGTTTGCGGATTTCAAAATTGTTCGTCGATTTCAAAAAATGTTCCCAAATTTTTAAAAACTTTTATGACTAAAAAATGTTCACCAATTCAAAAATCATTCATGAATTCAAGTCGATTCAAAAAATGTTAACAGATTCAAAAACCGTTCACCAATTTAAAGAAATATTTGTTGATTCAATAAATGTTTGATGATTCAAAATATTCATGAATTTATAAAAAATGATTTTTAAAAATATTCATTGATTCAAAAAATATTTGCCAATTCAGAAATTGCTCATGAATCATAAAAAAGATCCTTAATTAAAAAACATATTTAGAAGAGGTAACAGAAAAAAAGAAATTAGAAGAACAAAACAGGTTGAGGGAAGGTTCTAGAACCTTCCAAACCATGTGGGAGAAGAACACATAATAACCCAAATATGGGTCAACCCATATCTAGCAAGGTCTCTCGTGAGGGGCGCGTGTGTGGACACTGTCCACCGACCCGCGCAATAAATAGGAATTCCGTTACACAACCTTCTCATTAATTATCTCCTCCTTCTGATTTAACGGGGTGGGCCCGTTCTTCCCCTACCCAACATAGTATCATAAGCAGTGACCTAGCTAGGCCCCAAGCTACCAGGGATGTGGCCTAGGGCGTAGCGGTGATACGTCATATTGTTTTTTATGCATAATAATGTTTTATGGAGTAGTTTTAATGCTTTTTGTCTCATAATGTGCAATGTTTACACAAAGAGGGAGAATGTCGGCGGATGGAATTCTGGACCTGAAAAAGCTACGTCAGAGTTACCTATTCTGCACATCTTCAAATAAACTGAAAATTTACGGAGAATTGTTTTGGAATATATAAAAAATACTGGAGCAAATAACTACTGGAGGGGGTCACCATGGTGAGCACAAGACACCAGGGCGCGCCTGGGGCCCCAAGCGCGCCCTGGTGGGTTGTGCCCTCCTTGGCCCACCTCCGGTGCCCATCTTCTGGTATATAAGTCATTTTGACCTAGAAAAAAATGAGAGGATGACTTTCAGGACGAAGCGTGACCGTCTCGAGGCAGAACATGGGTAGGAGCACTTTTGCCCTCTAGCGGAGCGATTCCGCCGGGGGAACTTTCCTCCTGGAGGGGGAAATCGAAGCCATCATTATCATCACCAACAACCATCTCATCTTTGGGAGGCCAATCTTCATCAACATCTTCAACAACACCATATCCGCTCAAACCCTAGTTCATCTCTTGTGTTCAATCTTTGTACCATAACCTCAGATTGGTACATGTGGTGCCTAGTAGTGTTGATTACATCTTGTAGTTGATTGCTATATGGTTTATTTGGTGGAAGATTATATGTCCAGATCCATTATGCTATTTGATACCCCTCTGATCTTGAGCATGATTATCATTTGTGAGTAGTTACTTTTGTTCTTGAGATCACGGGAGAAATCTTGTTGCAAGTAATCATGTGAACTCGATATGTGTTCGATATTTTGATGATATGTATCTTGTGCTTCCCTTAGTGGTGTCATGTGAACGTTGACTACATGACACTTCACCATATTTGGGCCTAAGGGAATGCATTATGGAGTAGTTATTAGATGACGGGTTGCTAGAGTGACAGAAGCTTAAACTCTAGTTTATGCGCTACTTCGTAAGGGACTAATTTGGACCCAAAGGTTTAATGCTATGGTTAGATTTATCTTAATACTTTTCTCGTAGTTGCCGATGCTTGCGAGGGGGTTAATCATAAGTAGGAGGTTTGTTCAAGTAAGAACAGCACATAAGCACTGGTCCATCCACATATCAAATTATCAAAATAGCAAGCACGAATCGAATCAACATGACGAAAGTGACTAGATGAAATCCCGTGTACCCTCAAGAACGCTTTGCCTATATAAGAAACTGTTTTGGCCTGTCCTTTGCCGCAAAAGAATTGGGCTACCTTGCTGCATTTTATTTACCGTTACCGTTACTTGCTCGTTACAAATTACCTTGCTATCAAACTACTCATTACCGATAATTTCAGTCCTTGCAGAAAATACCTTGCTGAAAACCACTTGTCATTTTCTTCTGCTCCTCGTTGGGTTCGACACTCTTACTTATCAAAAGTATTACGATTTATCTCCTATACTTGTGGGTCATCAAGACTCTTCTCTGGCACCGTTGCCTAGGAGTGAAGTGCTCTTGGTAAGAAAAAATTATTACTACGTGCTGAAATTTATTGTCACTTGTTACTATGAAGAATCATCATTTGAGGGGTTTGTTCGGGGTATCTTCACCTTGACCGGAACCACAATTAGTTGCCCCTCAACCTACTGCACCTACTGAAAATATTGGTTACGAAATTCCATCGGGTATGATAGAACAACTGCTAGCTAATCCTTATGTAGGAGATGGAACTGAACATCCTGATATGCATTTGATATATGTGGATGAAATTTATGGATTGTTTAAGCTTGTAGGTTTATTCGGGGATGAAACTAAGAAGAAGGTTTTCCCTTTATATTTGAAGGGAAATGCATTGACATGGTATAGGCTATGCGATGATATCAGATCTTGGAACTGGAATCGACTGAAATTGGAATTTCACAAAAAAATTATCTTATGCATCTGGCTCATCATGATCGGAATTACATATATAATTTTTGGCCTCGTGAAGGAGAAAGTATCTCTCTAGCTTGGGGGAGGCATAAGTCAATGTTATATTCATGCCCCAATCATGAGTTCTCGAGATAAATTATTATTCAGAACTTTTATGCTTGGCTTTCTCGTGATGATCAATCAATGCTCGATACTTCTTGTACGAGTTCTTTTATGAAGAAGGCTATTGAATTCGGATGGGATCTTTTAGAAAGAATTAAACACAACTCAGAAGATTGGGAACTCGACGAAGGTAAAGAGTCAAGTATTAATCTTGAGTTTGATTGTGCTAAATCTTTTATGAATACCGATGCTTTTCAAAAGTTTAGCACTAAATATGGACTTGACTCTAAGATAGTAACCTCTTTTTGTGAATCATTTGCTATTCATGTTGATCTCCCTAAGGAGAAGTGGTTTAAATATCATCTCCCTATTAAAGAATAAATTAAAGAACCAGTAATAGCTAAAGATGAAACTATCATTTACAATGTTGATTCAATTGTGCCTACTGCTTATATTGAAAAACCACCTTTCCCTGTTAGGATAAAGGAACATGCTAAGGTTTCAACTATGGTTCGCAAAAGTAATATTAAAGCACCTAGACCCTCAGAACAAATCAAAGTAGAACCTAGTGTTGCTATGGTTAAAGATCTCTTGGTAGAAAATATTGATGGGCATGTTATTTATTTCTGTGATGAAGTTGCTAGAATTGCCAAACCCACTGAAAAAGATAAACATAGACCTGTTGTTGGAATATGCCTGTTGTCTTAGTCAAAATAGGAGACCATTGTTATCATGGTTTATGTGATTTAGGTGCTAGTGTGAGTGCTATTCTTTTTACCTTATACCAAGAAATTATGAATGACATAGCACCCGCTAAAATAGAAGACATAGATGTTACTATTAAACTTGCTAATAGAGACACCATCACACCACTTGGGATTGTTAGAGATGTTGAAGTCTTGTGTGGAAAAATAAAATATCCTACAGATTTTCTAGTTCTTGGTTCCCCACAAGATGACTTTTGTCCCATTATCTTTGGTAGACCTTTTTTGAACACTGTCAATGCTACTATAGATTGTCATAAACAAACTGTTAGTGTTAGCATTGGTGATGAGTCTCATGAATTTAATTTCTCTAAGTTTAGTAGACAACCTCATAAGAAAAAACTATCTAATAAGGATAAAATAATTGGTCTTGCTTCTATTGTTGTGCCTCCTGCTGATCCACTAGAACAATATTTGCTTGACCATGAAAATGATATGCATATGCGCGAAAGAAATGAAATAGATAAAATATTCTTTGAACAATAACCTCTACTTCAACACAATTTGCGTATTGAAACTCTAAAAGGTCCTCCTCCACCTAAAGGTGATCCTTTGTTTGAATTAAAAACAATTGTCCGACACTTTGAAATATGCTTATCCTGATGAGAAGAAGATATATCATGTTATTATTAGTGCTAACCATTCAGAACATGAAGAAGAAAGATTATTGAAAATTCTGAAAAAGCACCGAGCTGCTATTGGATATACTCTTGATGATATTAAGGGCATCAGTCCCACTCTATGTCAGCACAAGATTAATATGGAACCTGATGCTAAACACATTGCCGATCACCAATGACATTTGAATTCTAAGATGAAAAAGGTCGTAAGAACTAAAATACTAAAACTTCTGGAACCAGGTATAATCTATCCCATAGCTGATAGTAGACAGGCAAGTCCCGTTCATTGTGTCCCCAAGAAAGGAGGGATTACTGTTGTTCCTAATGATAAAAAAGAACTTATTCCACAAAGAATTGTTACTAGCTATAGAATGGTAATTAATTTCAGTAAATTAAATAAAGCGACTAGAAAAGATCATTCTCCTCTATCTTGATCAAATGCTAGAAAGACTATCTAAGCACACACACTTATGTTTTCTCTCGATGGATATTCTGGTTTTTCTCAAATACCTGTTTCACAACCTGATCAAGAGAAACCATCTTTACTTGTCCTTTTGGAACTTATGCTTATAGAGGTATGATTTTTGGTTTATGCAATGCACTT
Organism: Triticum aestivum; assembly: GCF_018294505.1. Taxonomy (NCBI): domain Eukaryota; kingdom Viridiplantae; phylum Streptophyta; class Magnoliopsida; order Poales; family Poaceae; genus Triticum; species Triticum aestivum. The sequence goes on along the minus strand of NC_057800.1, from coordinate 495,369,171 downwards.
GCTACCTTTTAAAGATGTATGACTGCTATATTCTCTGATTTTTGTGAAAAGATTGCTGAGGTTTTCATGGATGATTTTTCCATTTATGAAACTTCTTTTGATGATTGCTTAAGCAACCTTGATCGAGTTTTGTAGAGATGTGAGCAAATTAATCTTGTCTTAAATTAGAAGAAGTGCAACTTTATGGTAAATGAAGGTATTGTCTTGGGTCATAAAATTTCTCAACGAGGTATTGAGGTGGATAGAGCTAAAGTGGATGCAATTGAGAAAATGCCATGCCCTAAAAATATTAAAGGTATTGTAGTTTCCTCGGTCATGCTGGTTTCTATAGGAGGTTTATTAAAGACTTCTCTAAAATTTCTAGGCCTCTTACAAATCTTTTACAAAAGGATATTCCATTTGTTTTTATGATGCTTGTGTAGAAGCCTTTGAAACACTTAAGAAAGCCTTAACATTTGCATCTATTCCATTCGTCGCGAGTTTCTCGATTATATAAATTGTACTTTCCAATGATCAATCAACAGAAGTTTCCATTCACTCCAAACACGATGAGCACCCCAGCGATCGCCCTTCCCCCGCACCTTATTGTGTGCGATTATGCGATATGTGTGGATGTGGGTTGGGGTTGGTCTGTTCAGTCAGGGCAGGTCCTGAGGGGGCGGGAGGGGCGGCCACTCCGGGCCCCCATGATCGAGGGAGGGTGCCCCTCCAAGGTACGTACGTGTAGTTGTAGCATACGCACGCATCGCAAGGAGTTCCTATGTGCCGCATTCTATGTCAATCATTCTATGTCAATTGATGCGCGTTCGCATAGGGCTGCTCGTTCGCGGGCTTAGTGGGCCCATCTCGCTAGCTTGAGAGCATATGACTCTAACCAGTTGAGCTATTGACCTTTCTTTATTATAGTACAGCGCAACACCTTAAGAAACTCAAATATTGATCCGAATGTTTTAAAAAATTCGAACACAAAACTTTTTTTTCGAAAACAAAACATTAATGTTTTATCAAACGGGAACATTTTTCAAATTTGTTAACAACTTTGAGAAAACGCAAACATTTTTAAACAAGCAAAGGAATTTTGGGGAGCGAACATTTTTTAAACTACCCAAAAAACTGAACAGGAAATTTTTTTCAAAAACAGGAACAATTTCCAAATTCCAAAACAAAATTTGGAAACACGAACAACTTTTGCATGCGAATTTTTTTTAATTTTTCCAAAAAAAAATTAAAACATGAAGGTTTTGGAATTGTGAACAGTTTTTAAAGCACGGATATTTTTTGAATCTTGAGAACAAATTTTGAAACGGAGAACAAATTTCGAAGCACAAATAATATTTTAAAGCACGAACATTTTTTGAATTTTAAGAACAAATTTTGAAACGGAGAACAATTTTTAAAAATCTCAAAGAAATTTGGAAGTGTATTTTTTTAATACATGAACAAAAAATTGAAATCCGATACATTTTCTGAATTTCGTAAGTTTTGGGCTTTTCTGTGTAATCAGGAAAAAATATTAATGTTGAGAACACCTTTTTCGAAAACTAAACATTTTATGGAAACATGAACGTTTTGGAATTTCTGAACAATTTTTTAAAGCACAAACATTTTTTGAATCTTGAGAACAAATTTCAAAATGGAGAACAAATTTCGAAGCACGAACAAAATTTAAAAGCACAAACATTTTTTGGATCTTGAGAACAAATTTTGAAACGAAAAACAATTTTGAGAAATCCCTAACAAATTTGGAAGTGTGAAACTTTTAATACATGAACAAAAAATTGAAATCCGGCACATTTTCTAAATTTCGAAAGTTTTGCACTATTTTGTGTAATGAGAACAATATTTGAATTTTGAGAACATTTTTTTGAAAACTGAATATTATGAAAAAAGTTTGAAAAAAGGAGAAGAAAAGAAAAGGATATAAAAACCAAAGAAAGAAAATTTCTTGAAAAGAGAACTTAACTTGAAAAGGAAAACTGAAAGAAACAAAAATGTAACAAAAAGAAGAAAAAACCAGAAAAAGGAAGAAGAAAAAGAAAGAGTAATAAAATAAAAAGAAAAGGGAAAAAACCGGTTAAGGAACCTTCTAGATGGTTCCCAAAACTAGTAGAACCGGTGGGAACGCTCTAGAAAGTTTCGAAAACCGGATCCTGTACGTACGCCAAAGATGGGCCAGCCCCAATCGCTCGCTAGTTGCATCTCCTGTCCGATTCGTTGACAGTTTGACGCAGTATGCGTCAAATAGGTTTTCCCCGCATCGCAGCCGAGCACACACGTACGTACGTCGTAGACTCGTAGTGGTTTCGTTCCTCTCCGATCGCTGACTGCCAAAATGCTCTGATCTCTATCTCTACATCTACATCTACATCTACACTACTACTAAAAAGCAAACATAAGTTTTTCTAAAGCCACACAACAAATTGTACATGGAATAATTAAGACCTAGCAATTAAATCAACTTAACCACACCCTACTGCCCGTATTACGTCAAAGGTCTGTCACCAAATTAACGAATTACATTAAATGTTCTGCCGAGCAGACGCCGGGTGTGCCGATACTAGCGCTCGCTTCCGCTGATTTGGCGACCCCGCCCGCGACAACCCCGATTTGCGCGTCGATTCCACCCGACGTTGATGAGTTGGTTATCCCGATAATTTCTCTCTGCTCTAGACTCGGTCCTTTCCATCTTCCCACAAGCGTTGCAGGGTCCTATCCTCCGGCGCCGAAGGGGACGGAGGCCTGAAGAGCCACGAGTCTCGGAGGAGGACAAGCGGTGGGCGTAGTTGGTGGTCAACCGAGAGAGCGCGCACCTGTCGCTGTAGAGGAAGAAGCAATGCGCTCGCCGGCGCCCTTCATCGCATTCGCGCCTCCCCTCACTCCGGCACCGCGAGCCGCTTCACCAGCCGGATCCACTCGTTCTGGACACGCCGCTACTACATCCCACTTCTCGCATGGCGTCCACTGCCTGAACGCGACCACCGCCGATCCATCCACGCGCGGACGTGCCAGCCTTAATGCCATCTCCTTCCACTTGCTGGCGTACTCCTCGCCTGAACGCCCGCCACATTCTAGATGTTGTGCCGCCTCAGCTGCCTGACGCCACCGATGAATCAGTTCTTGTTTTCCCCTTTATTCCATACAAGACGCAATTCCAAATGTTTTGCTTTATTAAGTACTGAACAAAGTTCAAGTTTGATCTCAGCGTATCATTGGCCTAATTATTAGCCGTGGAAGGGGACAATGATTGTGGAATTAGTGGCTTCTCCTTGATGACCCGTTATGACACAACAATGTTACACAGTGAATTGGAGTTTTTTGTAGCAACTAGGTGGTGGATCGGTTGAACTGATTTGAGAGGATTGTGCTTTGATTTTCAGACCTCTTGCAGCTTGAGGACGAGGTATGTGCCTCTCCCCTGGTTACTTGCCTGTTCAATTAACCATATCGGATTCGGTATAATTTTTAACCCATTTGTAAGAAGAGATGGATCTGCCTCTAGTGGTGGGAGACAGACAATGCCTTTTGGTGCTATTTTCTACTCCCTCCGTTCTCTAATATTTGTCTTTCTAGTCATTTTAAATGGACACAACATACAGATGTATATAGACATATTTTAGAGTGTAGATTCACTCATTTTACTCTGTATGTAGTCACTTGTTAAAATCTCTAGAAAGACAAATATTTAGGAATGGAGGGAGTACTAAATAAGATATACGCATGTCTTCACACCGCCATTGTTGTATTGTGTGTGATTCGAAGTTTGGCAACCGGCATGATGTGAGAAAAAAACATCAGTGGATACCTCGACAGTTGGTTTGTTACTTTCGACTGATGAGTGAATCTACATGTAATGTTTGCATCAATAAAACTGCAACCAAGGTTTGTTACATTACACGACAAGTTCTACCCGAATATCATGGATTTGTCTTCAGATAATGTTCTCTTAGTCGGATTGCGGCATGCAGCAAGGTGAGCAACCAATCATTGTCGGATTACGGGTTCCGCAAAACCTTGAGAGGTTCGAACTCTGGGGTGCGTGCAGAGATCTCAACCTACCCAGCCTGCCTACTCGCAATCCTCCTAAGCCTAGCGCGACGAGCTCGAAGAGACAAAGAGACACAACAGTTTATCCTGGTTCGGGCCACCTTGCGGTGTAATACCCTACTCCAGCATTTTGGTGGATTGCCTTGGAGGGCTGAGGATGAACTAGTACAGTGGATCAACTGGCCTCAGGAGGCGAGGTGTTCTTGAGCTCGATAGAGCTGAGGGGATGTGAACCAGATCAGATGCCCCTCTATGGTGGTGGCTAAGTCCTATTTATAATGGCCTCGGTCCTCTTCCCAAATGTTGGCGGGAAGGGATCCCACAACAGCCGGATTTGAAAGGGGACAAGTAGTACAACTTATCCTGACAAAAGTGGTCTTCGCCTGCGAAAAGCTGATATGTCCATTTTGCATCATGCTTTTATATCGATATTTATTGCATTATGGGCTGTTATTACACATTATGTCACAATACTTATGCATATTCTCTCTTATTTTACAAGGTTTACATAAGGAGGGAGAATGCCGGCAGCTGGAATTCTGGGCTGGAAAAAGAGCAAATATTAGAGACATATTCTGCACAACTCCAAAAGTCCTGAAACTCCACGAAAGCTATTCTTGGAAATAATTAAAAATACTGAGTGGAAAAAATACGTCAGGGGGGCCTCCACCTGTCCACGAGGGTGGGGGCGCGCCCCCCTGCCTCGTGGGCCCCCTGTTGGCCCTCCGGTGCCTATCTTCTGCTATATGAAGTCTTTCGTCCGAAGAAAAACCATAAGCAAGCTTTCTGGACGAGACTCCGTCGCCACGAGGCGGAACCTTGGCGGAACCAATCTAGGGCTCCGGCAGAGCTGCTCTGCCGGGACACTTCCCTCCAGGAGGGGGAAATCATCGCCATTGTCATCACCAACGCTCCTCTCATCGGGAGAGGGCAATCTCCATCAACATCTTCACCAGCACCATCTCCTCTCAAACCCTAGTTCATCTCTTGTATCCAATTCTTGTCTCTAAGTCTGGGATTGGTACCTGTAGGTTGCTAGTAGTGTTGATTACTCCTTGTAGTTGATGCTAGTTGGTTTATTTGGTGGAAGATCATATGTTCAGATCCTTTATGCATATTAATACCCCTCTGATTATGAACATGAATATGCTTTGTGAGTATTTACATTTGTTCTTGAGGACATGGGAGAAGTCTTGCTATTAGTAGTCATGTGAATTTGGTATTCGTTCGATATTTTGATGAGATGTATGTTGTCTATCCTCTAGTGGTGTTATGTGAACGTCGACTACATGACACTTCACCATTATTTGGGCCTAGAGGAAGGCATTGGGAAGTAATAAGTAGATGATGGGTTGCTAGAGTGACAGAAGCTTAAACCCTAGTTTATGTGTTGCTTCGTAAGGGGCTGATTTGGATCCATATGTTTCATGCTATGATTAGGTTTACCTTAATACTTTTGTTGTAGTTGCGGATGCTTGCAATAGAGGTTAATCATAAGTGGGCTGCTTGTCCAAGTAAGGAAAGCACCCAAGCACCAGTCCACCCACATATCAAGTACCGAACGCGAATCATATGAACGTGATGAAAACTAGCTTGACGATAATTCCCATGTGTCCTCGGGAGCGCTTTTCTTTATATAAGAAATTGTCCAGGCTTGTCCTTTGCTAAAAAAGGATTGGGCCACCTTGCTGCACCTTATTTACGTTTGTTACTTGTTGCTCGTTACCAATTACCTTATCACAAAACTATCTGTTATCGATAATTTCAGTGCTTGCAGAGAATACCTTACTGAAAACTGCTTATCATTTCCTTCTGCTCCTCGTTGGGTTCGACACTCTTACTTATCGAAAGGACTACGATAGATCCCCTATACTTGTGGGTCATCAAGACTCTTTTTTAGCGCCGTTGCCGGGGAGTGAAGCGCCTTTGGTAGGTGGAATTTGGTAAGGAAAAATTTATATAGTATGCTGAAATTTACTGTCACTTGTTACTATGGAAAGTAATCCTCTGAGGGGCTTGTTCGGGGTATCTTCACCCCGACCAGTAGAGCAAAGAGTTGCTCCTCAACATACTGAACCTACTAAAAATGAAAATGTCTACTTTGAGATTCCTTCGGGTATGTTAGAAAAACTGCTAGCTAATCCTTTTGCAGGAGATGGAACAAAGCATCCTGATGAGCACCTAATCTATGTGGATAAAGTTTGTGGATTATTTAAGCTTGCAGGTATACCCGGTGATGTTATTAAGAAGAAGGTCTTCCCTTTATATTTGAAGAGAGATGCATTGACATGGTATAGGCTGTGTGATGATACGGGATCATGGAACTACAAACGATTGAAATTGGAATTTCATCAGAAATTTTATCCTATGCATCTTGTTCATCGTGATCGCAATTATATATATAATTTTTGGCCTCACGAAGGAGAAAGCATCGCTCAAACTTGGGGGAGGCTTAAATCAATGTTATATTCATGCCCCAATCATGAGCTCCCAAGAGAAATAATTATTCAAAGTTTTTATGCTCGGCTTTCTGATAACAATCGCACCATGCTCGATACTTCTTGTGTTGGCTCTTTTATGATGAAAACTATTGAACTCAAATGGGATTTATTGGAAAGAATTAAACGCAACTCTGAAGATTGAGATCTCGACGAAGGTAAGGAGTCAGGTATGACACCTAAGTATGATTGTGTTAAATCTTTTATGGATACCGATGGTTTCCGTAAATTTAGCACTAAATATGGACTTGACTCTGAGATAGTAGCCTCTTTCTGTGAGTCTTTTGCTGCTCATATTGATCTCCCTAAGGATAAGTGGTTTAAATATGATCTTCCCATAGAAGTAAAAGTAGCTGCACCTATTAAAGTTGAAGAAAAGACCATCACTTATAATGATCCTATTGTCCCTACTATTTATGTTGAGAAACCACCTTTCCCCGTTAGAATAAAGGATCATGCTAAAGCTTCAACTGTGGTTCGTAAAAGCAATATTAGAACCTATAAATCTCCTGAGCAAGTTAAAGTTGAACCTAATATTGCTATTGTTAAAGATCTCTTGTCTGATAATATTGATGGGCATGTTATTTATTTCTGTGATGAGACTGCTAGAATTGCCAAACATTGTGCTAAAGATAAACATAGACCTGTGGTAGGCATGCATGTTATTTCTGTTAAAATAGGAGATCATTGTTATCATGGCTTATGTGATATGGGTGCTAGTGCTAGTGCAATACCTATTGACTCATACAAAGAAACTAAGCATGATATTGCACCTACTGAGTTAGAAGATATTAATGTCACAATTAAACTTGCCAACAGAGATACTATTTCACCAATGAGAATTGTTAGAGATGTTGAAGTCTTGTGTGGGAAAACTAAATATCCTGCTGATTTTCTTGTTCTTGGTTCCCCACAAGATAGCTTTTGTCCCATTATATTTGGTAGACCCTTCTTGAACACAGTTAATTCTAGGATAGACTGTGAAAAGGATGTTGTTACTATTGGTCTAGGTGATATGTCTCATGAGTTTAATTTCTCTAAATTTCATAGACAACACCGTGAAGAGGAATTGCCTAGTAAGGATGAAATAATTAATCTTGCTTCTATTGTCGTACCTCCTAGTGATCCTTTAGAATAATATTTGCTAGACCATGAAAATGATATGTTCATGAATGAAAGAAGGGAAATAGATGAAGTGTTCTTTAAATAGGAACCCATCCTGAAACACAATTTGCCTGTTGAAATCCTAGGGGATCCTCCTCCACCCAAGGGTGATCCCGTGTTTGAACTAAACCATTGCCTGATACTCTTAAATATGCTTATCTTGATGAAAAGAAGATATATCATGTTATTATTACTGCTAACCTTTCAGAGCATGAACAAGAGAGATTATTGAAAACTCTAAAGAAGCACCACGCTGCTATTGGATATACTCTTGATGATCTTAAGGGCATTAGTCCCACTTTATGTCAACACAAAATAAATTTGGAGAAAGATGCCAAACCAGTTCGTGATCACCAACAACGGCTTAATCCTAAGATGAAAGAAGTGGTAAGAAAGGAAATACTAAAGATCCTTGAGGTAGGTATAACTTATCCCGTTGCTGATAGTCAATGGGTAAGTCTTGTCCATTGTGTCCCTAAGAAAGGAGGTATTACTGTCGTTCCTAATGATAAAGATGAATTGATTCCGCAAAGAATTATTACAGGTTATAGGATGGTAATTGATTTCCGCAAACTAAATAAAGCTACTAAAAAGGATCATTACCCCTTACCTTTTATCGATCAAATGCTAGAAAGATTATCCAAACATACGCATTTTTGCTTTCTAGATGGTTATTCTGGTTTCTCTCAAATACATGTGTCAGCCGATGATCAATCTAAGACCACTTTTACTTGCCCTTTCAGTACTTTTGCTTATAGACGTATGCCTTTTGGTTTATGTAATGCACCTGCTACCTTTCAAAGATGCATGATGGCTATATTCTCCGACTTTTGTGAAAAGATATGTGAGGTTTTCATGGACGACTTCTCCGTCTATGGATCCTCTTTTGATGATTGCTTGAGCAATCTTGATCGAGTTTTGCAGAGATGTGAAGAAACTAATCTTGTCTTGAATTGGGAAAAGTGCCACTTTATGGTCAACGAAGGAATTGTCTTGGGGCATAAAGTTTCGGAAAGAGGTATTGAAGTTGATAAAGCCAAAGTTGATGCTATTGAGAAGATGCCATGTCCCAAGGACATCAAAGGTATAAGAAGTTTCCTTGGTCACGCCGGATTTTATAGGAGGTTCATTAAGGACTTCTAAAAAAAATTCTCGGCCTCTGACTAATTTATTACGAAAAGATATACCATTTGTCTTTGATGATGATTGTGTAGAAGCATTTGAGATACTTAAGAAAGCATTGATCTCTGCACCTAATGTTCAGCCACCTGATTGGAATTTACCTTTTGAAATTATGTGTGATGCTAGCGATTATGTTGTAGGTGCTGTTCTAGGGCAAAGAGTTGATAAGAAATTAAATGTTATTCAATATGCTAGTAAAACTCTAGACAATGCTCAGAGAAATTATGCTACTACTGAAAAGGAATTCTTAGCAATTGTATTTTCTTGTGATAAGTTCAGACCTTATATTGTTGATTCTAAAGTAACTATCCACACGGATCATGCTGTTATTAAATATCTTATGGAAAAGAAAGATGCTAAACCTAGACTTATTAGATGGGTTCTCCTGTGATACATCTCCAACGTATCTATAATTTTTGATTGCTCCATGCTATATTATCTACTGTTTTGGACATTATTGCGCTTTATTATCCACTTTTATATTATTTTTGGGACTAACCTATTAACCGGAGGCCCATCCCAGAATTGCTGTTTTTTTGCCTATTTCAAAGTTTCGAAGAAAAGGAATATCAAACGGAGTCCAAACGGAATGAAACCTTCGGGAACGTGATTTTCTCACCGAATATGATCCAGGAGACTTGGACCCTATGTCAAGAAAGAAGGGAGGAAGGCACGAGGTAGGGGGGCGCGCCCTCCACCCTCGTGGGCCCCTTGTTGCTCCACCGATGTACTCCTTCCTCCTATATATACCTACGTACCCCCAAACGATCAGATACGGAGCCAAAAACCTAATTCCACCGCCGCAACCTTCTGTACCCACGAGATCCCATCTTGGGGCATGTTCCGGAGCTCCGCCGGAGGGGGCATCCATCACGGAGGGCTTCTACATCAACACCATAGCCTCTCCAATGAAGTGTGAGTAGTTTACTTCAGACCTTTGGGTCCATAGTTAGTAGCTAGATGGCTTCTTCTCTCTTTTTGGATCTCAATACAATGTTCTCCCCCTCTCTCGTGGAGATCTATTTGATGTAATTTTCTTTTTGCGGTGTGTTTGTTGAGACCGATGAATTGTGGCTTTATGATCAAGATATCTATGAACAATATTTGAATCTTCTCTGAATTCTTTTATGTATGATTGGTTATCTTTGCAAGTCTCTTCGAATTATCAGTTTGGTTTGGCCTACTAGATTTGTTTTTCTTGCAATGGGAGAAGTGCTTAGCTTTGGGTTCAATCTTGCGGTGTCCTTTCCCAGTGACAGTAGGGGCAGCAAGGCACGTATTGTATTGTTGCCATCGAGGATAACAAGATGGGGTTTTTATCATATTGCATGAATCTATCCCTCTACATCATGTCATCTTGCTTAAGGCGTTACTCTGTTTTCTTGAACTTAATACTCTAGATGCATGCTAGATAGCGGTCGATGAGTGGAGTAATAGTAGTAGATGCAGGCAGGAGTCGGTCTACCTGTCTCGGACGTGATGCCTATATACATGATCATACCTAGATATTCTCATAACTATGCTCAATTCTGTCAATTGCTCAACAGTAATTCGTTCACCCACCGTAAAATACTTATGCTCTTGAGAGAAGCCACTAGTGAAATCTATGGCCCCCGGGTCTATCTTCATCATATCAATCTCCCAACACTTTATTTATTTCCTTTTCTTTTACTTTGATTTTATTTTACTTTGCATCTTTATCACAAAAATACCAAAAATATCATCCTATCATATCTATCAGATCTCACTCTCGTAAGTGACCGTGAAGGGATTGGCAACCCCTTATCGCGTTGGTTGCGAGGAGTTATTTGTTTTGTGCAGGTACGAGGGACTCGCGCGTAGCCTCCTACTGGATTGATACCTTGGTTCTCAAAAACTGAGGGAAATACTTACGCTACTGTGCTACATCACCTTTCCTTTTCAAGGAAATCCAACGCAGTGCTCAAGAGGTAGCATCCTGCTACAAGAATTTGATTTGCATATTGTTGATAGAAAGGGAGCTGAGAACCCCGTTGCAGACAACTTGTCTAGGTTAGAAAATGTTCTTGATGACCCACTACCAATTGATGATAGCTTTCCTGATGAGCAATTAAATGTTATAAATGCTTCTCGTAGTACTCCGTGGTATGCTGATTATGCTAATTACATCGTTGCTAAATTCATACCACCTAGTTTCACATACCAGCAAAAGAAAAAGTTGTTATATGATTTGAGACATTACTTTTGGGATGACCCACATATTTATAAAGAAGGAGTAGATGGTGTTATTAGACGTTGTGTACCTGAGCATGAACAGGAACATATCCTACGTAAGTGTCACTCCGAAGCTTATGGAGGACACCGCGCTGGAGATAGAACTGCACATAAGGTATTGCAATCCGGTTTTTATTAGCCTACTCTCTTCAAGGATGCCCGTAAGTTTGTCTTATCTTGTGATGAATGTCGAAGAATCGGTAATATTAGTAGACGTCAAGAAATGCCTATGAACTATTCACTTGTTATCGAACCATTTGATGTTTGGGGCTTTGATTATATGGGACCTTTTCCTGCCTCTAATGGATACACACATATTTTAGTTGTTGTTGATTATGTTACTAAGTGGGTAGAAGCTATTCCAACTAGTAGTGCTGATCATAACACCTCTATTAAGATGCTTAAGGAAGTTATTTTTCCAAGGTTTGGAGTCCCTAGATATCTAATGACTGATGGTGGTTCACATTTTATTCATGGTGCTTTACAAAAAATGCTAGCTAAATATGATGTTAATCATATAATTGCATCTCCTTATCACCCGCAGTCTAGTGGTCAAGTAGAATTGAGTAATAGAGAACTCAAATTAATTTTGCAAAAGACTGTTAATAGATCTAGAAAGAATTGGTCCAAGAAACTTGATGACGCATTATGGGCCTATAGAACTGCATACAAAAATCCTATGGGTATGTCTCCGTATAAAATGGTTTATGGAAAAGCTTGTCACTTACCTCTAGAACTAGAACATAAGGCTTATTGGGCTATTAAAGAGCTCAATTATGATTTCAAACTTGCCGGTGAGAAGAGGTTATTTGACATTAGCTCACCTGATGAATGGAGAACCCAAGCCTATGAAAATGCCAAGTTGTTTAAAGAAAAAGTTAAAATATGGCATGACAAAAGGATACAAAAGCATGAGTTTAATGTAGGTGATTATGTATTGCTATACAACTCTCGTTTAAGATTTTTTGCAGGAAAACTTCTCTCTAAATGGGAAGGTCCTTACGTTATGGAGGAGGTCTATCGTTCCGGTGCCATAAAAATTAACAACTTCGAGGGCACAAATCCGAAGGTGGTGAACGGTCAAAGAATCAAACATTATATCTCAGGTAATCCTATAAATGTTGAAACTAATATTATTGAAACCGTAACCCCGGAGGAATACATAAGGGACACTTTCCGGAATGTTTCAGACTCCGAAAAGGAATAGGTATGTGGTACGGTAAGTAAACCGACTCCAAAACAGTTCTAAAGGTATTTTTTCTCCGTTTTGGAATATTTAGAAAAATAGAAAAATAAGAAGCAGTCCGGGAAGGACACGAGGCCTCCACGAGGGTGGAGGGTGCGCCCTACCCCCTGGGCGCGCCCCCTACCTCGTGGGCACCTCGTGCGCTCTCCGGACTCCGTTTTCTTGCACGTTACGTATTTTGGTCGGTAAAAATTCATTATATAATCTCCCGAAGGTCTTGACCACCGTATCACGCAATTATCCTCTGTTCTTGTTTCGAGCTGTTTCTCTAACAGATCTAGATCATCATGACGTCTCCAAGCGCCCCAAGGACAAGTTTTTTGAGAAGGTCATCAACCCCTACCTCGCGGAGGTGCTGCAACACCCTCAAACCATTGAGATGCGTGATGGGTTGCTGCACATCCGCGATGTTGAGGGACCACGGAGGACCGGAAGCATGGAGACAAGGCTTGAAGCAATGAAGCAACAAGTTTTCAAGTGCCAGGAGATGGTGGAGCGTGGACTTGACTCCAATCACATAATGATCACGGAGTTCACCAACAACCACAAGCTGGATGCCAAGGACATTGGGGAGGCCATCTTCAAGCTCCACGAGAAAATAGAGCACCTCCAAGCCCAAATGTATGACCTGCAAAACCAAAACTATGAGTATGAATATGGATTCAAAAGAATGAGTTTGGCTGCAGATTTAAGGATCCCGGAGACTCGGTCATCTTTCTATGATGGTGAGCCTATGCCTTGGAAGATGGACGACAAGCCTACATCATCAACAATCCCTTCACCTGCAAAGGAGACATAATCACATGGGTATGGGTACTCCCCTTGGCAACTGCCAAGCTTGGGGGAGGTGCCCCGGTATCGTATCACAACCACATCTCCTATCTTTACTATTTTCCTTAGATCGATCCTTTTGGTAATATCTTGATCTAGTAGAATAAAGTTTTGGTATGATCTAGTTTTGAGTTTTGCTTTATGATCCTTCTATGTAATCGAGTCCGTGAGCTATATATAATAAAGATTAGTGTTGAGTCAAGGGCTTGACTATTTTGCCATTATCTTGAGGGAATAAAAGAAAAGAGAAACGAATAAAAAGAAACAAAGAGATCATATTGATCTTATTGAGAGTAATGACTTCACATAGAAAGAGTATGATGATTAAAAATTGTTGGGAGTTGGCAAACATAGCTTTGGTCATCGTTGCAATTAATAGGAAATAATAAAGAAAGAGAGGTTTCACATATAAACATACTATCTTGGACATCTTTTATGATTGAGAGCACTCATTAAAATATGACATGCTAAAGAGTTGATGTTGGACAAGGAAGACAACGTAATGGGTTATGTTTTCTTATATCTGAGATAAAGTATATTGTCATGGATCATCCAACATGTTGAGCTTGCCTTTCCCCCTCATGCTAGCCAAATTCTTTGCACCAAGTAGAGATACTACTTGTGCTTCCAAATACCCTTAAACCAGTTTTGCCATGAGAGTCCACCATATCTACCTATGGATTGAGTAAGATCCTTCAAGTAAGTTGTCATCGGTGCAAGCAATAAAAATTGCTCTCTAAATATGTATGATTGATTGGTGTGGAGGAAATAAGCTTTATACGATCTTGTGATGTGGAAGAAATAAAAGCGACGGACTGCATAATAAAGGTCCATATCACAAGTGGCAATATAAAGTGACGTTTTTTCGCATTAAGATTTTGTGCATTCAACCTTGAAAGCGCATGGAAACCTCTGCTTCCCTCTACGAAGGGCCTATCTATTATTATTGTCTTCTACCTTATGCAAGAGTCATGGTGATCTTCACTTTTCCTTTTTACATTTTATCCTCTGGCAAGCACAGGATGTTGGAAAGATCCTGATATATATATATATATATATATATATATATATATATATATATATCTAATTGGATGTGGGTTAGCATGAACTATTATTGTTGACATTACTCTTGAGGTAAAAAGTTGGGAGGCGAAACCATAAGCCCCTGTCTTTCTTGGTGTCCGATTAAAACTCCGTAACCACAAGTATTGCGTGAGTGTTAGCAATTATGAAAGACTAAATGATAGTTGAGTATGTGGACTTGCTAGAGAGCTCTGACATAGACTCTTTCTGATGTTATGATAAATTGCAATTGCCTCAATGACTTAGATTATAGTTTGTTAGTTCTCAATGAAGTTTCTGATTCATACTTTGCATTGTGAATAGATTATTACTTGAGCATAAGAAATCATACGACAATATCCATATATGCTGTTGTTATGAGAATAATCATGATACCCTCATGTCCATATTTTATTTTATCGACACCTTTGCCTGTAAACATGTGGACATATTCATCGTTATCTGCTTCCGCTTGAGGACAAGCAAGGTCTAAGCTTGGGGGAGTTGATACGTCCATTTTGCATCATGCTTTTATATCGATATTTATTGCATTATGGGCTGTTATTACACATTATGTCACAATACTTATGCCTATTCTCTCTTATTTTACAAGGTTTACATAAGGAGGAAGAATGCCGGCAACTAGAATTCTGGGCTGGAAAAGGAGCAAATATTAGAGACCTAGTCTGCACAACTCCAAAAGTCCTGAAACTCCATGAAAGTTATTTTTGGAAATAATAAAAATACTGAGCGGAAGAAATATGTCAGGGGGGCCTCCACCTGTCCACGAGGGTGGGGGCGCGCCCTACCCCCCTGGGCGCGCCCCCTGCTTCGTGGGCCCCCTGTTGGCCCTCCGGTGCCTATATTCTGCTATATGAAGTCTTTCGTGTGAAGAAAAACCATAAGCAAGCTTTCGGGACGAGACTCCGCCGCCACGAGGCGGAACCAATCTAGGGCTCCGGCAGAGCTGTTCTGCCGGGGACACTTCCCTCCCGGAGGGGGAAATCATCGCCATCGTCATCACCAACGCTCCTCTCATCGGGAGAGGGCAATCTCCATCAACAACTTCACCAGCACCATCTCCTCTCAAACCCTAGTTCATCTCTTGTATCCAATTCTTGTCTCTAAGTCTGGGATTGGTACCTGTAGGGAGTGGTGGACCTAGCACAGTGGGTCAGGGTGGGCCAACGGTGCAATTGTGCATTTAGATTTAGTTTTTCCTTTATTTATTCAAGACTTTTTGCTATGGTATAAATGCCATTTCCTAATCCCAGGGTGGGTCGTGGCCCACCCTGTCCACCCTCTACCTCTGCCACCGCCTGTAGGTTGCTAGTAGTGTTGATTACTCCTTATAGTTGATGCTAGTTGGTTTATTTGGTGGAAGACAATATGTTCAGATCCTTTATGCATATTAATACCCCTCTGATTATGAACATGAATATGCTTTGTGAGTAGTTACGTTTGTTCCTGAGGACATGGCAGAAGTCTTGCTATTAGTAGTCATGTGAATTTGGTATTCGTTCGATATATTGATGAGATGTATGTTGTCTATCCTCTAGTGGTGTTATGTGAGCGCCGACTACATGACACTTCACCATTATTTGGGCCTAGAGGAAGGCATTGGTAAGTAATAAGTAGATGATGGGTTGCTAGAGTGACAGAAGCTTAAACCCTAGTTTATGCGTTGCTTCGTAAGGGTCTGATTTGGATCCATATGTTTCATGCTATGGTTATGTTTACCTTAATACCTTTGTTGTAGTTGCGGATGCTTGCAATAGAGGTTAATCATAAGTGGGATGCTTGTACAAGTAAGGACAGCACCCAAGCACCGGTCCACCCACATATCAAGTACCGAACGCGAATCATATGAACGTGATGAAAACTAGCTTGACGATAATTCCCATGTGTCCTCGGGAGCGCTTTTCTTTATATAAGAAATTGTCTAGGCTTGTCCTTTGCTACAAAAAGGATTGGGCCACCTTGCTGCACCTTATGTACGTTTGTTACTTGTTGCTTGTTACCAATTACCTTATCACAAAACTATCTGTTACCGATAATTTCAGTGCTTGCAGAGAATACCTTACTAAAAACTGCTTATCATTTCCTTCTACTCCTCGTTGGGTTCGGCACTCTTACTTATTGAAAGGACTACGATAGATCCCCTATACTTGTGGGTCATCAAAAGCCTCTAGTCATGACGCTACGGTGGGCTCGTTGATGACCTCCGTCCTGCCGTCCTGGCGGTCTTGGTCTCGTTGCACCAGAATGGAAACCTTTGGCCGATTCCTTGGGACTCCACGCCTGCAGCTTGCCTCCTTTGCACCGAAGAGGAAACCTGCGCTCTGCGCCCGCCTGGCGCCCGCCTTGCCTTGGTCGTCATGGCTCACGTTAGTTGAGCCTCGTGAGGTATACCTTGCATAGAACTCTCCGCCCCTCGGGAGCCATCCTGAAGAGGCCTATCCCCTCGGGGGTCTTGGCGTCGTCCGCCTCGCGAGGCTTGGCCCCTCGTGAGGGTCTTGAGTTGTTGATGCTAAAGCTGGGCCGTACCAGGCCGTCGATGGAGCCACGCGGTGGGCCGCAGGCAGGTAGGGCTGGATACCCCATATACAGAACACCGACAGTAGGCCCCGGGCCCAGGCACGCTTGGACTTGGCTTCCAGGCGAAGCCAAAGGGCAAGTGCGGAGCACCGCAGGCGCTAACCACCTGTGGCCTTGATGACGCGTGGCGATTGATGGGACGTGGGCGACTCCACTTCCCCATGCTGCCTCGACGACTGTTTTCGTCTGACAAAAGGAGTGCCATCTGCCGCCAGGCTTTCATTTCCTCTTCTTCACCTTGCTCTAGATCCCCTTCTCCTAGCAGTGGAAGAACTCACCAGATTTGCCGATTTTCCCCTCCAATCCTTCGCTCAATGGCCGCTGAGAAGATGATACGTCTCCAGCGTATCTATAATTTTTGATTGCTCCATGCTATATTATCTACTTTTTTTGGACATTATTGGGTTTTATTATCCACTTTTATAGTATTTTTGGGACTAACCTATTAACCGGAGGCCCAACCCAGAATTGCTGTTTTTGCCTATTTCAGAGTTTCACGGAAAAGGAATATCAAACGGAGTCCAAACGAAATGAAACCTTCGGGAACGTGATTTTTAGGAAGATTATGATCCGGGAGACTTGGACCCTACGTCAAGAAACAAAAGAGGAGGCCACGAGGTAGGGGGCGCGCCCACCCCCAGGGCGCTCCCTCCACCCTCGTGGCCCCCCTGTTGCTCCACCGATGTACTCCTTCCTCCTATATATACCTACGTACCCCAAACGATCAGATACGGAGCCAAAAACCTAGTTCCACCGTCGCAACCTTCTGTACCCACGAGATCCCATCTTGGGGCCTGTTCCGGAGCTCCGCCGGAGGGGGCATCCATCACGGAGGGCTTCTACATCAACACCATAGCCTCTCCGATGAAGTGTGAGTAGTTTACCTCAGACCTTCGGGTCCATAGTTAGTAGCTAGATGGCTTCTTCTCTCTTTTTGGATCTCAATACAATGTTCTCCCCCTCTCTCGTGGAGATCTATTCGATGTAATCTTCTTTTTGCGGTGTGTTTGTTGAGACCGATGAATTGTGGGTTTATGATCAAGATTATCTATGAACAATATTTGAATCTTCTCTAAATTCTTTTATGTATGATTGGTTATCTTTGCAACTCTCTTCGAATTATCAGTTTGGTTTGGCCTACTAGATTGATCTTTCTTGCAATGGGAGAAGTGCTTAGCTTTGGGTTCAATCTTGCGGTGTCCTTTCCCAGTGACAATAGGGGCAGCAAGGCACATATTGTATTGTTGCCATCGAGGATAACAAGATGGTGTTTTTATCATATTGCATGAATTTATCCCTCTACATCATGTCATCTTGCTTAAGGCGTTACTCTGTTTTCATGAACTTAATACTCTAGATGCATGCTGGATAGCGGTCGATGAGTGGAGTAATAGTAGTAGATGCAAGCAGGAGTCGGTCTACTTGTCTCGGATGTGATGCCTATAAACATGATCATACCTAGATATTCTCATAACTATGCTCAATTCTGTCAATTGCTCAACAGTAATTCGTTCACCCACCGTAAAATATTTATGCTCTCGAGAGAAGCCACTAGTAAAACCTATGGCCCCCGGGTCTATCTTCATCATATTAATCTTCCAACACTTTGTTATTTCCTTTGATTTTATTTTACTTTGCATCTTTATCACAAAAATACCAAAAATATTGTCCTATCATATCTATCAGATCTCACTCTCGTAAGTGACCGTGAAGGGATTGACAACACCTTATCGCGTTGGTTGCGAGGAGTTATTTGTTTTGTGTAGGTACGAGGGACTCGCACGTAGCCTCCTACTGGATTGATACCTTGGTTCTCAAAAACTGAGGGAAATACTTATGCTACTTTGCTGCATCACCCTTTCCTCTTCAAGGAAATCCAACACTGTGCTCAAGAGGTAGCAAGAAGATTTCTGGCGCCGTTGCCGGGGATTCTACGCAAAAGTCAACATACCAAGTACCCATCACAAATCCCTTATCTCCCGCATATGCCATTTGCCTCTCGTTTTCCTCTCCCCCACTTCACCCTTGCCGTTTTATTCGCCCTCTCTTTTTCGTTTGCCTCTTTTTTGCCTGCTTTTTGTTTGCTCGTGTGTTGGATTGCTTGTTTGTCATGATGGCTTAAGATAATACCAAATTGTGTGACTTTACCAATACCAACAATAATGATTTCCTTAGCACTCCAATTGCTCCTCTTACCGATACTAAATCTTGTGAAATCAATGCTGCTTTGTTGAATCTTGTCACGAAAGATCAATTCGCCGGCCTTCCTAGTGAAGATGCCGCTACTCATCTAAATAGCTTCGTTGATTTGTGTGATATGCAAAAGAAGAAAGATGTTGATAATGACATTGTTAAGTTGAAGCTATTTCCTTTTTCGCTTAGAGATCGTGCTAAAGCTTGGTTTTCGTCTTTGCCTAAAAATAGTATTGATTCTTGGAACAAGTGCAAAGATGCTTTTATCTCTAAGTATTTTCCTCCTGCTAAGATCATCTCTCTTATAAATGATATTATGAATTTTAAGCAACTTGATCATGAACATGTTGCAAAAGTTGCGAGAGGATAAAGTTAATGATACGTAATTGCCCTACTCATGGTTTGAATTTGTGGATGATTATACGAAAATTTTATGCCGGATTGAATTTTGCTTCTAGAAATCTTTTAGATTCAGCCGCGGGAGGCACTTTTATGGAAATCACTTTAGGAGAAGCTACTAAACTCCTAGATAATATTATGGTTAATTATTCTCAATGGCACACTGAAAGATCTACTAATAAAAAAGTGCATGCGATAGAAGAAATTAATGTTTTGAGTGGAAAGATGGATGAACTTATGACATTATTTGCTACTAAGAGTGTTTCTTCCGATCCTAATGATATGCCTTTGTCTACTTTGATTGAGAATAATAATGAATCTATGGATGTGAATTTTGTTGGTAGGAATAATTTTGGTAACAACGCGTATAGAGGAAACTTTAATCCTAGGCCTTATCCTAGTAATTCCTCTAATAATTATGGAAATTCCTACAACAACTCTTATGAAATTTTTAATGAGATGCCCTCTGAATTTGAGACTAGTGATAAAGAGTTTATGAATTCGCAAAAGAATTTCAATGCTTTGCTTGAAGAGAAATTGCTTAATGTTGATGAATTGGCTAGGAACGTTGATAGAATTTCTCTTGATATTGATTCTTTAAAGCTTAGATCTATTTCTCCTAAGCATGATATATATCAATGAGTCTCTCAAAGCCATGAGAATTCCCATTGATGAGTGCAAAGAAAGAACCGCTAGGATGCGTGCTAAGAAAGATTGCTTTATAAAAGCGTGTTCTTCCAATTTCTTTGAAAATAAAGATGAAGATCTAAAAGTTATTGATGTGTCCCCTATTAAATCTTTGTTTTGCAATATGAATCTTGATAATGATGGGACTGAATATGATCCACCTTTACCTAGAAGGCGTTCCAAAAATTCGGAGTTTTTAGATCTTGATGCTAAAATTGATAAAAGTGGGATTGAAGAAATCAAAACCCTAGATGTGAAACCCACTATTTTGGATATCAAGGAATTTAATTATGAAAATTGCTATTTGATAGATTGTATTTCCTTGTTGCAATCCGTGCTAAATTCTCCTCATGCTTATAGTCAAAATAAAGCTTTTACCAAACATATCGTTAATGCCTTGATGCAATCTTATGAAGAAAAACTTGAGTTGGAAGTTTCTATCCCTAGAAAACTTTATGATGAGTGGGAACCTACTATTAAAATTAAGATTAAGGATCATGAATTCTATGCTTTATGTGATTTGGGTGCTAGTGTTTCCACTATTCCCAAAACTTTGTGTGATTTGCTAGATTTCCGTGATTTTGATGATTGCTCTCTAAACTTGCACCTTGCGGTTTCCACTATTAAGAAACCTATGAGAAGAATTAATGTTGTTCTTATTGTTGCAAATAGGAATTATGTGCCCATAGATTTTATCGTTCTTGATATAGATTACAATCCTTCATGTCCTATTATTCTTGGTAGACCTTTCCTTAGAACGATTGGTGCAATTATTGATATGAAGGAAGGGAATATTAGATTCTAATTTAAATTAAAGAAAGGCATGGAACACTTCCCTAGGAAGAAAATAAAATTACCATATGAATCTATCATGAGAGACACTTATGGATTGCCAACCAAAGATGGCAATACCTAGATCTATCCTTGCTTTTTGCCTAGCTAGGGGCGTTAAACTATAGCGCTTGTTGGGAGGCAACCCAATTTTATTTTAGGCTTTTTGATTTTGCTTCTGTTTAGGAATAAATCTTTGTTCTAGACTCTGGTTAGATGTGTTTTTATGTTTTAATTAGTGTTTGTGCCAAGTTAAACCTATAGGATCTTCTTGGATAATAGTTATTTGATCTTGCTGTAATTTCCAGAAAATTTCTGTTCATGAAAACAATTGTTAAAAATCACCAGAACGTGATAAAATACTGCTTCCAGTTTCCGCTGATCAATAAACAAATTTCCTATGTAGTCCTAATTTGGCTGATTTTTTGGAGTTCCAGAAGTTTGCGTTAGTTACAGATTACTACAGACTGTTCTGTTTTTGACAGATTCTGTTTTTCGTGTGTTGCTTGCTTATTTTGATGAATCTATGGCAAGTAAAATAGTTTATAAACCATAGATAAGTTGGAATAAAGTAGGTTTAACACCAATATAAATAAATA
This sequence comes from Triticum aestivum, assembly GCF_018294505.1. Classification (NCBI taxonomy): domain Eukaryota; kingdom Viridiplantae; phylum Streptophyta; class Magnoliopsida; order Poales; family Poaceae; genus Triticum; species Triticum aestivum. The sequence goes on along the minus strand of NC_057800.1, from coordinate 495,347,584 downwards.
ATGAGTTCATTACAGTACCTTGAAGTGGTCTTTTGTTTTCTTTCGCTAACGGAGCTCACAAGATTTTCTGTTAAGTTTTGTGTTGTGAAGTTTTCAAGTTTTGGGTGAATTTTTTGATGGATTATGGAACAAGGAGTGGCAAGAGCCTAAGCTTGGGGATGCCCATGGCACCCCCAAGATAATCTAATGACACCAAAAAGCCAAAGCTTGGGGATGCCCCGGAAGGCATCCCCTCTTTCGTCTACTTCCATCGGTAACTTTACTTGGAGCTATATTTTTATTCACGACATGATATGTGTTTTGCTTGGAGCGTCTTGTATGATTTGAGTCTTTTACTTTTAGTTTACCACAATCATCCTTGCTGTACACACCTTTTGAGAGAGCCATACATGATTTGGAATTTGTTAGAATACTCTATGTGCTTCGCTTATATCTTTTGAGTTATATAGTTTTGCTCTAGTACTTCACTTATATCTTTTAGAGCATGGTGGTGGATTTGTTTTATAGAAAATATTGATCTCTCATGATTCACTTAGATTATTTTGAGAGTCTTAAATAGCATGGTAATTTTCTTAAATAATCTTAATATTCTTGGTATTCAAGAATAGTAAAAGCTTTCTTATGAGTGTGTTGAATACTATGAGAAGTTTGATGCTTGATAATTGTTTTGAGATATAAAGATGGTGATATTAGAGTCATGATAGTTGAGTAGTTGTGAATTTGAGAAATACTTGAGTTAAAGTTTGTGATTCCCGTAGCATGCACGTATGGTGAACCGTTATGTGATGAAGTCGGAGCATGATTTATTTATTGATTGTCTTCCTTATGAGTGGTGGTCGGGGACGAGCGATGGTCTTTTCCTACCAATCTATCCCTCTAGGAGCATGCGCGTAGTGCTTTGGTTTTTGATGACTTGTAGATTTTTGCAATAAGCATGTGAGTTCTTTATGACTAATGTTGAGTCCATGGATTATACGCACTCTCACCCTTCCATCATTGCTAGCCTCTTCGGTACCGTGCATTGCCCTTTCTCACATTGAGAGTTGGTGCAAACTTCGTCGGTGCATCCAAACCCCGTGATATGATACGCTCTTTCACACATAAACCTCCTTATATCTTCCTCAAAGCAGCCACCATACCTACCTATTATGGCCTTCCCATAGCCATTCCGAGATATATTGCCATGCAACTTTCCACCATTCAGTTTATCATGACACATTCATCATTGTCATATTGCTAGCATGGTCATGTAGTCGACATAGTATTTGTGGCAAAGCCACCTTTCATAATTCTTTCATACATGTCACTCTTGGTTCATTGCATATCCCGGTACACCGCCGGAGGCATTCATGTAGAGTCATACCTTGTTCTAGTATCGAGTTGTGATCATTGAGTTGTAAATAAATAGAAGTGTGAGGATCATCATTTTCTAGAGCATTGTCTCAAGTGAGGCATAAAAAGGCCATAAAAAAGAGAAGTCCCAAAAAAATGAGAGAAAAAGAGAGAAGGGACAATGCTACTATCCTTTGCCACACTTGTGCTTCAAAGTAGCACTGTAATCTTCATGATAGAGAGTCTCTTGTTTTGTCAATTTCATATACTAGTGGGAATTTTTCATTATACAACTTGGCTTGTATATTCCAGCAATGGGCCTCCTCAAGTGTCCTAGGTCTTCATGAGCAAGCAAGTTGGATGCACACCCACTTAGTTTCTTTTGTTGAGCTTTCATACATTTATAGCTCTAGTGCATCCGTTGCATGTCAATCCCTACTCCTTGCATTAACATCAATCGATGGGCATCTCCATAGCCCATTGATTAGCCTTGTTGATGTGAGACCTTCTCCTTTTTGTCTTCTCCACATAACCCCCATCATCATATTCTATTCCACCCATAGTGCTATGTCCATGGCTCGCGCTCATATATTGCGTGAAAGTTTATAAGTTTGAGATTACTAAAGTATGAAACAATTGCTTGGCTTGTCATCGGGGTTGTGCATGATGAGAGCATTCTTGTGTGACGAAAATGGAGCATGACTAAACTATATGATTTTGTAGGGATGAACTTTCTTTGGCCATGTTATTTTGAGAGGACATAATTGCTTAGTTAGTATGCTTGAAGTATTATTATTTTTATGTCAATATGAACTTTTGTATTGAATCTTTCGGATCTGAATATTCATACCACAATTAAGAAGAATTACATTGAAATTATGCCAAGTAGTACTCCACATCAAAAATTATCTTTTTTATCATTTACCTACTCAAGGACGTGCAGGAATTAAGCTTGGGGATGCCTGATACGTCTCCAACGTATCTATAATTTTTGATTGCTCCATGCTATATTATCTACTGTTTTGGACAATATTGGGCTTTATTATCCACTTTTATATTATTTTTGGGACTAACCTATTAACCGGAGGCCTAGCCCAGAATTGCTGTTTTTTTTGCCTATTTCAGAGTTTCGAAGAAAAGGAATATCAAACGGAGTCCAAACGGAATGAAACCTTTGGGAACGTGATTTTCTCGCCGAACATGATCCAGGAGACTTGGACCCTACATCAAGAAAGAAGGGAGGAAGGCACGAGGTAGGGGGGTGCGCCCTCCACCCTCGTGGGCCCCCTGTTGCTCCATCGACATACTCCTTCCTCTTATATATACCTACGTACCCCCAAACAATCAGATACGTAACCAAAAACCTAATTCCACCGCTGCAACCTTCTGTACCCACGAGATCCCATCTTGGGGCCTGTTCCGAAACTCCATCGGAGGGGGCATCCATCACGGAGGGCTTCTACATCAACACCATAGCCTCTCAGATGAAGTGTGAGTAGTTTACTTTAGACCTTCGGGTCCATAGTTAGTAGCTAGATGGCTTCTTCTCTCTTTTTGGATCTCAATACAATGTTCTCCCCCTCTCTCGTGGAGATCTATTCGATGTAATCTTCTTTTTGCGGTGTGTTTGTTGAGACCGATGAATTGTGGGTTTATGATCAAGATTATCTATGAACAATATTCGAATCTTCTCTGAATTCTTTTATGTATGATTGGTTATCTTTGCAAGTCTCTCCGAATTATCAGTTTGGTTTGGCCTACTAGATTTGTTTTTCTTGCAATGGGAGAAGTGCTTAGCTTTGGGTTCAATCTTGCGGTGTCCTTTCCCAGTGACAGTAGGGGCAGCAAGGCACGTATTGTATTGTTGCCATCGAGGATAACAAGATGGGGTTTTTATCATATTGCATGAATCTATCCCTCTACATCATGTCATCTTGCTTAAGGCGTTACTCTGTTTTCTTGAACTTAATACTCTAGATGCATGCTGGATAGCGGTCGATGAGTGGAGTAATAGTAGTAGATGCAGGCAGGAGTCGGTCTACTTGTCTCGGACGTGATGCCTATATACATGATCATACCTAGATATTCTCATAACTATGCTCAATTCTGTCAATTGCTCAACAGTAATTCGTTCACCCACCGTAAAATACTTATGCTCTTGAGAGAAGCCACTAGTGAAATCTATGGCCCCCGGGTCTATCTTCATCATATCAATCTCCCAACACTTTATTTATTTCCTTTTCTTTTACTTTGATTTTATTTTACTTTGCATCTTTATCACAAAAATACCAAAAATATCATCCTATCATATCTATCAGATCTCACTCTCGTAAGTGACCGTGAAGGGATTGGCAACCCCTTATCGCGTTGGTTGCGAGGAGTTATTTGTTTTGTGCAGGTACGAGGGACTCGCGCGTAGCCTCCTACTGGATTGATACCTTGGTTCTCAAAAACTGAGGGAAATACTTACGCTACTGTGCTGCATCACCTTTCCTTTTCAAGGAAATCCAACGCAGTGCTCAAGAGGTAGCATCCTGCTACAAGAATTTGATTTGCATATTGTTGATAGAAAGGGAGCTGAGAACCCCGTTGCAGACAACTTGTTTAGGTTAGAAAATGTTCTTGATGACCCACTACCAATTGATGATAGCTTTCCTGATGAGCAATTAAATGTTATAAATGCTTCTCGTAGTACTCCGTGGTATGCTGATTATGCTAATTACATCGTTGCTAAATTCATACCACCTAGTTTCACATACCAGCAAAAGAAAAAGTTGTTCTATGATTTGAGACATTACTTTTGGGATGACCCACATATTTATAAAGAAGGAGTAGATGGTGTTATTAGACGTTGTGTACCTGAGCATGAACAGGAACATATCCTATGTAAGTGTCACTCCGAAGCTTATGGAGGACACCGCGCTGGAGATAGAACTGCACATAAGGTATTGCAATCCGGTTTTTATTAGCCTACTCTCTTCAAGGATGCCCGTAAGTTTGTCTTATCTTGTGATGAATGTCGAAGAATCGGTAATATTAGTAGACGTCAAGAAATGCCTATGAACTATTCACTTGTTATCGAACCATTTGATGTTTGGGGCTTTGATTATATGGGACCTTTTCCTGCCTCTAATGGATACACACATATTTTAGTTGTTGTTGATTATGTTACTAAGTGGCTAGAAGCTATTCCAACTAGTAGTGCTGATCATAACACCTCTATTAAGATGCTTAAGGAAGTTATTTTTCCAAGGTTTGGAGTCCCTAGATATCTAATGACTGATGGTGGTTCACATTTTATTCATGGTGCTTTACAAAAAATGCTAGCTAAATATGATGTTAATCATATAATTGCATCTCCTTATCACCCGCAGTCTAGTGGTCAAGTAGAATTGAGTAATAGAGAACTCAAATTAATTTTGCAAAAGACTGTTAATAGATCTAGAAAGAATTGGTCCAAGAAACTTGATGATGCATTATGGGCCTATAGAACTGCATACAAAAATCCTATGGGTATGTCTCCGTATAAAATGGTTTATGGAAAAGCTTGTCACTTACCTCTAGAACTAGAACATAAGGCTTATTGGGCTATTAAAGAGCTCAATTATGATTTCAAACTTGCCGGTGAGAAGAGGTTATTTGACATTAGCTCACCTGATGAATGGAGAACCCAAGCCTATGAAAATGCCAAGTTGTTTAAAGAAAAAGTTAAAATATGGCATGACAAAAGGATACAAAAGCATGAGTTTAATGTAGGTGATTATGTATTGCTATACAACTCTCGTTTAAGATTTTTTGCAGGAAAACTTCTCTCTAAATGGGAAGGTCCTTACGTTATGGAGGAGGTCTATCGTTCCGGTGCCATAAAAATTAACAACTTCGAGGGCACAAATCCGAAGGTGGTGAACGGTCAAAGAATCAAACATTATATCTCAGGTAATCCTATAAATCTTGAAACTAATATTATTGAAACCGTAACCCCGGAGGAATACATAAGGGACACTTTCCGGAATGTTTCAGACTCCGAAAAGGAATAGGTATGTGGTACGGTAAGTAAACCGACTCCAAAACAGTTCTAAAGGTAATTTTTCTCCGTTGTGGAATATTTAGAAAAATAGAAAAATAAGAAGCAGTCCGGGAAGGACACGAGGCCTCCACGAGGGTGGAGGGCGCGCCCTACCCACTGGGCGCGCCCCCTACCTCGTGGGCACCTCGTGCGCTCTCCGGACTCCGTTTTCTTGCACGTTACGTATTTTGGTCGGTAAAAATTCATTATATAATCTCCCGAAGGTCTTGACCACCGTATCACGCAATTATCCTCTGTTCTTGTTTCGAGCTGTTTCTCTAACAGATCTAGATCATCATGACGTCTCCAAGCGCCCCAAGGACAAGTTTTTTGAGAAGGTCATCAACCCCTACCTCGCGGAGGTGCTGCAACACCCTCAAACCATTGAGATGCGTGATGGGTTGCTGCACATCCGCGATGTTGAGGGACCACGGAGGACCGGAAGCATGGAGACAAGGCTTGAAGCAATGAAGCAACAAGTTTTCAAGTGCCAGGAGATGGTGGAGCGTGGACTTGACTCCAATCACATAATGATCACGGAGTTCACCAACAACCACAAGCTGGATGCCAAGGACATTGGGGAGGCCATCTTCAAGCTCCACGAGAAAATAGAGCACCTCCAAGCCCAAATGTATGACCTGCAAAACCAAAACTATGAGTATGAATATGGATTCAAAAGAATGAGTTTGGCTGCAGATTTAAGGATCCCGGAGACTCGGTCATCTTTCTATGATGGTGAGCCTATGCCTTGGAAGATGGACGACAAGCCTACATCATCAACAATCCCTTCACCTGCAAAGGAGACATAATCACATGGGTATGGGTACTCCCCTTGGCAACTGCCAAGCTTGGGGGAGGTGCCCCGGTATCGTATCACAACCACATCTCCTATCTTTACTATTTTCCTTAGATCGATCCTTTTGGTAATATCTTGATCTAGTAGAATAAAGTTTTGGTATGATCTAGTTTTGAGTTTTGCTTTATGATCCTTCTATGTAATCGAGTCCGTGAGCTATATATAATAAAGATTAGTGTTGAGTCAAGGGCTTGACTATTTTGCCATTATCTTGAGGGAATAAAAGAAAAGAGAAATGAATAAAAAGAAACAAAGAGATCATATTGATCTTATTGAGAGTAATGACTTCACATAGAAAGAGTATGATGATTAAAAATTGTTGGGAGTTGGCAAACATAGCTTTGGTCATCATTGCAATTAATAGGAAATAATAAAGAAAGAGAGGTTTCACATATAAACATACTATCTTGGACATCTTTTATGATTGAGAGCACTCATTAAAATATGACATGCTAAAGAGTTGATGTTGGACAAGGAAGACAACGTAATGGGTTATGTTTTCTTATATCTGAGATAAAGTATATTGTCATGGATCATCCAACATGTTGAGCTTGCCTTTCCCCCTCATGCTAGCCAAATTCTTTGCACCAAGTAGAGATACTACTTGTGCTTCCAAATACCCTTAAACCAGTTTTGCCATGAGAGTCCACCATATCTACCTATGGATTGAGTAAGATCCTTCAAGTAAGTTGTCATCGGTGCAAGCAATAAAAATTGCTCTCTAAATATGTATGATTGATTGGTGTGGAGGAAATAAGCTTTATACGATCTTGTGATGTGGAAGAAATAAAAGCGACGGACTGCATAATAAAGGTCCATATCACAAGTGGCAATATAAAGTGACGTTTTTTCGCATTAAGATTTTGTGCATTCAACCTTGAAAGCGCATGGAAACCTCTGCTTCCCTCTACGAAGGGCCTATCTATTATTATTGTCTTCTACCTTATGCAAGAGTCATGGTGATCTTCACTTTTCCTTTTTACATTTTATCCTCTGGCAAGCACAGGATGTTGGAAAGATCCTGATATATATATATATATATATATATATATATATATATATATATATATATATATATATATATATATATATATCTAATTGGATGTGGGTTAGCATGAACTATTATTGTTGACATTACTCTTGAGGTAAAAAGTTGGGAGGCGAAACCATAAGCCCCTGTCTTTCTTGGTGTCCGATTAAAACTCCGTAACCACAAGTATTGCGTGAGTGTTAGCAATTATGAAAGACTAAATGATAGTTGAGTATGTGGACTTGCTAGAGAGCTCTGACATAGACTCTTTCTGATGTTATGATAAATTGCAATTGCCTCAATGACTTAGATTATAGTTTGTTAGTTCTCAATGAAGTTTCTGATTCATACTTTGCATTGTGAATAGATTATTACTTGAGCATAAGAAATCATACGACAATATCCATATATGCTGTTGTTATGAGAATAATCATGATACCCTCATGTCCATATTTTATTTTATCGACACCTTTGCCTGTAAACATGTGGACATATTCATCGTTATCTGCTTCCGCTTGAGGACAAGCAAGGTCTAAGCTTGGGGGAGTTGATACGTCCATTTTGCATCATGCTTTTATATCGATATTTATTGCATTATGGGCTGTTATTACACATTATGTCACAATACTTATGCCTATTCTCTCTTATTTTACAAGGTTTACATAAGGAGGAAGAATGCCGGCAACTAGAATTCTGGGCTGGAAAAGGAGCAAATATTAGAGACCTAGTCTGCACAACTCCAAAAGTCCTGAAACTCCATGAAAGTTATTTTTGGAAATAATAAAAAATACTGAGCGGAAGAAATATGTCAGGGGGGCCTCCACCTGTCCACGAGGGTGGGGGCGCGCCCTACCCCCCTGGGCGCGCCCCCTGCTTCGTGGGCCCCCTGTTGGCCCTCCGGTGCCTATATTCTGCTATATGAAGTCTTTCGTGTGAAGAAAAACCATAAGCAAGCTTTCGGGACGAGACTCCGCCGCCACGAGGCGGAACCTTGGCGGAACCAATCTAGGGCTCCGGCAGAGCTGTTCTGCCGGGGACACTTCCCTCCCGGAGGGGGAAATCATCGCCATCGTCATCACCAACGCTCCTCTCATCGGGAGAGGGCAATCTCCATCAACAACTTCACCAGCACCATCTCCTCTCAAACCCTAGTTCATCTCTTGTATCCAATTCTTGTCTCTAAGTCTGGGATTGGTACCTGTAGGGAGTGGTGGACCTAGCACAGTGGGTCAGGGTGGGCCAACGGTGCAATTGTGCATTTAGATTTAGTTTTTCCTTTATTTATTCAAGACTTTTTGCTATGGTATAAATGCCATTTCCTAATCCCAGGGTGGGTCGTGGCCCACCCTGTCCACCCTCTACCTCTGCCACCGCCTGTAGGTTGCTAGTAGTGTTGATTACTCCTTATAGTTGATGCTAGTTGGTTTATTTGGTGGAAGACAATATGTTCAGATCCTTTATGCATATTAATACCCCTCTGATTATGAACATGAATATGCTTTGTGAGTAGTTACGTTTGTTCCTGAGGACATGGCAGAAGTCTTGCTATTAGTAGTCATGTGAATTTGGTATTCGTTCGATATATTGATGAGATGTATGTTGTCTATCCTCTAGTGGTGTTATGTGAGCGCCGACTACATGACACTTCACCATTATTTGGGCCTAGAGGAAGGCATTGGTAAGTAATAAGTAGATGATGGGTTGCTAGAGTGACAGAAGCTTAAACCCTAGTTTATGCGTTGCTTCGTAAGGGTCTGATTTGGATCCATATGTTTCATGCTATGGTTATGTTTACCTTAATACCTTTGTTGTAGTTGCGGATGCTTGCAATAGAGGTTAATCATAAGTGGGATGCTTGTACAAGTAAGGACAGCACCCAAGCACCGGTCCACCCACATATCAAGTACCGAACGCGAATCATATGAACGTGATGAAAACTAGCTTGACGATAATTCCCATGTGTCCTCGGGAGCGCTTTTCTTTATATAAGAAATTGTCTAGGCTTGTCCTTTGCTACAAAAAGGATTGGGCCACCTTGCTGCACCTTATTTACGTTTGTTACTTGTTGCTTGTTACCAATTACCTTATCACAAAACTATCTGTTACCGATAATTTCAGTGCTTGCAGAGAATACCTTACTAAAAACTGCTTATCATTTCCTTCTACTCCTTGTTGGGTTCGGCACTCTTACTTATTGAAAGGACTACGATAGATCCCCTATACTTGTGGGTCATCAAAAGCCTCTAGTCATGACGCTACGGTGGGCTCGTTGATGACCTCCGTCCTGCCGTCCTGGCGGTCTTGGTCTCGTTGCACCAGAATGGAAACCTTTGGCCGATTCCTTGGGACTCCACGCCTGCAGCTTGCCTCCTTTGCACCGAAGAGGAAACCTGCGCTCTGCGCCCGCCTGGCGCCCGCCTTGCCTTGGTCGTCATGGCTCACGTTAGTTGAGCCTCGTGAGGTATACCTTGCATAGAACTCTCCGCCCCTCGGGAGCCATCCTGAAGAGGCCTATCCCCTCGGGGGTCTTGGCGTCGTCCGCCTCGCGAGGCTTGGCCCCTCGTGAGGGTCTTGAGTTGTTGATGCTAAAGCTGGGCCGTACCAGGCCGTCGATGGAGCCACGCGGTGGGCCGCAGGCAGGTAGGGCTGGATACCCCATATACAGAACACCGACAGTAGGCCCCGGGCCCAGGCACGCTTGGACTTGGCTTCCAGGCGAAGCCAAAGGGCAAGTGCGGAGCACCGCAGGCGCTAACCACCTGTGGCCTTGATGACGCGTGGCGATTGATGGGACGTGGGCGACTCCACTTCCCCATGCTGCCTCGACGACTGTTTTCGTCTGACAAAAGGAGTGCCATCTGCCGCCAGGCTTTCATTTCCTCTTCTTCACCTTGCTCTAGATCCCCTTCTCCTAGCAGTGGAAGAACTCACCAGATTTGCCGATTTTCCCCTCCAATCCTTCGCTCAATGGCCGCTGAGAAGATGATACGTCTCCAGCGTATCTATAATTTTTGATTGCTCCATGCTATATTATCTACTTTTTTTTGGACATTATTGGGTTTTATTATCCACTTTTATAGTATTTTTGGGACTAACCTATTAACCGGAGGCCCAACCCAGAATTGCTGTTTTTGCCTATTTCAGAGTTTCACGGAAAAGGAATATCAAACGGAGTCCAAACGAAATGAAACCTTCGGGAACGTGATTTTTAGGAAGATTATGATCCGGGAGATTTGGACCCTACGTCAAGAAACAAAAGAGGAGGCCACGAGGTAGGGGGCGCGCCCACCCCCAGGGCGCTCCCTCCACCCTCGTGGCCCCCCTGTTGCTCCACCGATGTACTCCTTCCTCCTATATATACCTACGTACCCCAAACGATCAGATACGGAGCCAAAACCTAGTTCCACCGTCGCAACCTTCTGTACCCACGAGATCCCATCTTGGGGCCTGTTCCGGAGCTCCGCCGGAGGGGGCATCCATCACGGAGGGCTTCTACATCAACACCATAGCCTCTCCGATGAAGTGTGAGTAGTTTACCTCAGACCTTCGGGTCCATAGTTAGTAGCTAGATGGCTTCTTCTCTCTTTTTGGATCTCAATACAATGTTCTCCCCCTCTCTCGTGGAGATCTATTCGATGTAATCTTCTTTTTGCGGTGTGTTTGTTGAGACCGATGAATTGTGGGTTTATGATCAAGATTATCTATGAACAATATTTGAATCTTCTCTAAATTCTTTTATGTATGATTGGTTATCTTTGCAACTCTCTTCGAATTATCAGTTTGGTTTGGCCTACTAGATTGATCTTTCTTGCAATGGGAGAAGTGCTTAGCTTTGGGTTCAATCTTGCGGTGTCCTTTCCCAGTGACAATAGGGGCAGCAAGGCACATATTGTATTGTTGCCATCGAGGATAACAAGATGGTGTTTTTATCATATTGCATGAATTTATCCCTCTACATCATGTCATCTTGCTTAAGGCGTTACTCTGTTTTCATGAACTTAATACTCTAGATGCATGCT